>NC_143568.1:26362857-26677142 GCF_054136105.1 Typopeltis vanoorti
TTTAATCTCTCTCTTTTTCGTCTGTTCCTAGTTTCCTGAGCGGAGAGCTGAGTAGCTGTGAAAGGCTTGCTGCCGTGCGTAGCAAGAATTTCCCCTTGCTGTATGTGCCATGGATCATAGCTGCAGCTAAAATGCAACCTGAGTTCCAGAAGAAAGGGCCGCTGGTGAATCAACACCAGTGTGCAAGTCAGTGAAAGAGTGTTCTTTTCGCATAGAATAAAAGAATAGCGGAGACGCCATTGAAGAAAATACGGTGAGGAGATCCGAGAATCTAACTAAGAAGGTCCTAAATCTACCAGACGAAGCAAGAACGGTAAGCTGAAACCTTTTGTATTAAGATAGAGTAACCAGAGAGGAATGAGAAACTGAACACTGAGAAAATAGCCAATTTCCGTGTGTTGTTTAAAGAACTGTCTTCCTTTGGACATTTTGTCTACACCTAAGGAATAAGAGGCATATTAGGCTCGAGCCGAATAGGAAACCGAGGCTTCGGACTGTTTATATCAGAAGAAGGAAATTAATGTTATTATGTTAAATTTAAATTTGAATGCTAGCTAAAATTCTGGGGGGGGGGGGGGGGGACAAAGTGTGAACCTAAGAAGGAATGTTATCTCATGTAATCCATGCCAGGATTGTAGAACAAGCCTGTATATATATATGTATTTTCTATATATGATAATAATGAGCAATTCAGTATAAATTAACAGATCTGAGCATAGATATATAAGGAAGAGTACGATTTTGATAGTATAAGAAATTACAGTGTAGAACCTTTTTTGGATGTGTTAACTTAAGAAAAGGGAGAGAACTCAGACTCTTTTAGAATTGAAAGTTTACTAAAGTGTATCTCTATGTTTTGTCAAAATAAATGTATTTCTTATGTGTAAACCAAATGAATCTTCATGTTTCTGTGGATTGATTACCGCTTGGAAAATCACGAACCGTGCATTAGAGGGAAATCCATCAGTAACTAAAGAAGCGGGACCACGACCGCAAACCTCTTGATCCCTGCATTCCATTTTTTTTTCTAACCTAAGATAGTATATCAGAATTCAGTTGCCAGCTGGCGCAGTCATAAAATAACTATAAATTTGTCGGCAAACAAAATAACTGATAATAACATATGATAGAAGATAATAAGATTAATAATAAGGGATAAAGGATAAATAATAAAGTTAAAGCTAACAACAACCAACAAAGGAAAGTAAAGAGATATAACAGGAGAGAATGGAAACAGTAGAAGAGAGGGAATGAGAGAGAGAGGTATGAGAATGCTAGCAGACGAGAGGATGGAAACAGTAGGAAAGATCGAATGAGAGAGAGAGAGACAGAGAGAGAGATATGGAAGTGCTAGAAGAGGAGAGAATAGAAACAGTAGGAGAGATGGAATGAAAGAGAGGTATAGAAATGCTACATGACGAGAGGATGGAAACAGTAGGAGAGATGGAATGAGAGAGGGATATGGAAGTGATAGAAGTGAAGAAAATGCAAACAGTAGGAGAGAGGGAATGAGAGATGTATGGGAGTGCTAGAAGAGGAGAGAATGGAAACAGTAGGAGAGAGAGGTATGGGAATGCTAGAAGAGAGAAT
The DNA here is from genome assembly GCF_054136105.1 of Typopeltis vanoorti. NCBI lineage: Eukaryota > Metazoa > Arthropoda > Arachnida > Uropygi > Thelyphonidae > Typopeltis > Typopeltis vanoorti. Next base: position 26,364,448 of record NC_143568.1, read on the forward strand.
AGCAGTAGAGGAGAGGGAATGAGAGAGCCATATGGGAATGAAAGAAGAGGAGAGAATGGAAACAATAGGAGAGAGGGAATGGTAAGAGGTATAAAGTATGGCAACTCAATGATATGTGGTGTTCAAGATTGGATGCATGAGGAGTGTTTGCCAGGAGAAACAATAGAAAGGGTGGCTATGGCAATTAAGAGAGGTGAAAGGGTGGATGAGATGATTGTGATGGTAGGAAGATGGGGCTTGAGTGGTAATGTAAGTCGGGCAGTGAGAGATATGAGATTTTTGCTTGAGGCTGTATGGAAGAAGACAGAGAGAGGAAAATAGTGTGCGTGTTGCCTAGGTATGATAATGATGAGCTGAGCAGAAGAGCGGTGATATTGAATGGCATAATAGCGAGAATGTATGACAAGAGAGGACTGGTATATGTAGATGCTTGGAGTGCGTTTGAGGAAAGAGAGGAATTGTATACGAGAGACTGCTTACATTTGAATGAGGAAGGACATAGGCATCTGGAGAGAGAGATTGCTGTTCTGAACGAGCTGGTGTGTCCCAGGGACGATGATAGCAGGGGTGGACTCTTGTGGGAATGGATACTTGGGAGAAGGGAGACGACAACAGGTAACACTGAGCCCAGTGGAGTCTAGAAGAGATAATGCTGGGTATAGAAAGAATGGCATTTATATGCTTTATACTAATGCCAGGAGTATTCGAAATAAGGGAGAGGAATCGGTGGCGCAGATAGCATCAGTCTGGCCAAACGTTATTGGGATCACTGAGACGTGGTTGACAGAAGGGGATATAATAACAGGAATAGAAGTCACTGGGGTACAGCATTTCGTCAGGATAGGAGGAGAAAGCGTGGTGGAGTACTGCTTATGATAAGTGATGACCTATGTCCTCTAAGAGTGGAGGCTTTGGAAGGAAGTGAGACAAATGATTTTGAGAGTGTATGTGTGAGGTAGAGGTGGGCAAGACAGGATATTTAATGGGGTGTTGCTACTGACCCAGGAGCACAAAGGGTGTGGACCAAGAAATGTTTAGACAGTTGAGTTTGGCAAGTGCAAAAAGAATGATTGTTACAGGAGATTTTAACTACACATGTAGCAATAAGGGAATGGAATTTCTAGAATTCTTGAGGGACAAATGTCTTAGGCAACATGTAACAGAGGGACCAAGAGATTCAAGAGTTTTGAATTTGGTTATAGCATCAGAAGAGATGATAATAACTGAGATGACATCTCTCCCACCAGTTGGAGAGAGTGACTATATGGTTTTGACTTGGAAAATGAATAGTCATGCAGGAGTATCAAAGAGACGGGAACTTATGTGGAATTATAAAGCAGGTGATTATAATAGTCTTAGACATCAACTTCGGGAAGTTTCATATAGGGAGGAATTGGAAAGGCGGGATATATCATTAGTGGTTGGGAAATTGTGAAGGAATATTTGTTAGCAGCAATGGTAAGCTGAATTCCACGAATGAAGAAGAGGACACAATTTGGAGTAAAGTGGAAGACAAACAATATTAAACAGGAATTACATGCGAAAAAGAGGTAATGGAAAGATATAAGGAGATAGGTGAAGATTAGATGCATGAAGAATATAAGAAACAGGCCAGAAGAGTGACTAATGTGCTAAGGAAAGCGATACTGGAATATGAGAGGAGATTGGCCCTAAGATCCAAAGAAAAACCTAAGGAATTTTTTAGCTATGTGGCCAGTAGGAGGAGAAATGATGTGGAAAAATGATATTGTGAGATAAAAATGGGAAAAGAGTGACTGATGCAGAGGACATAGTGGAATTGTTCAATGAATACTTTATTGGGGTATTTCATGGTAGAGGAGTCAGTTTTAATGCTAGAGGGATAGGGAAGGTTCGAGGTTTAGAGGTACAGGAGGAGAGTGTGTTTCAGATACCGAGTACTCTGGATGTCAGTAAAGCTTTGGGATTAGATGGTATTTCACCACGAGTTTTGAGAGAATGTGCTAGGGAACTGACAGTGCCTTTAACCTGGCTTTTCAATGAAAGTCTGGCTGCGGGAAAGGTGTACAGGGAATGGAAGGAAGGTAAGATAATGCCATAGCATAAGGGTGGTAACAGACTGGAAGTGTCTAATTATAGTTCAGTCTGTGTGTCATCAGTAGTTGTTAATATCTTGGAGAAAGTAGTGAGGGTCTGCATACAGCATTGGGCAGATGAGGGTAATGTTATCTGTGAGAGTCAACGTGGATTTGTGAAAGGGCTCTCTTGTTTTAGCAATATGCTAGCCTTTTATAATAAAGTTACAACATTAGATGAGGGAAAGGCTTATACTGCAATTTTCTTAGACATTGCGAAGGCATTTGACAGGGTGCCACATGATAAGCTGATATTTAAGTTGCAACACATGGGTCTGGATGTCAGATTGGTCAACTGGATTTGGGATTGGCTGTCTAATAGGTATCTGAGAGTTGTGTATGGTGGAGCAGTTTCAGGGAGGCAGAGGGTTACAAGTGGGGTCCCACAGGGCTCAGTATAGGACCTATATTGTTTAACCTTTATATCAATGACATTGCCAGTGAATTGCAAAGGGATATTCAGTTGTTTGCAGATGATGCAAAGCTGGGAAGGATTATTAGTAACAGTGCAGATGTGGTAACCCTGCAAGAGAATTTGAATAAGCTAGATAGATGGGCAAATGAATGGGGGTATCGGTTTAATGGCAAAATGTCTTGAGGTTTGGGAAACATCGATGGGACACTGCATACTCTATGGGAGGAGTTATACTGGAGGAAGTAGGGGAGACAAGAGATCTGGGAGGTTGATGATTGACAAAAACCTGAAATTTAGAGGACATATTGCAAAGGTGGCGAAGGTAACACAGAGGATTGCTGCAATTATGAGAAGGACCCTGACCTGCAGAGATAAAAGGGTTATCATTCAGTTGTATAAGACTCTGATCAGACCACATTTAGACTATTGTTCTTAAATTTGGTCTCCAGGATATGAAGGGAATAAATTAACTGTGGAAGGATACAGAGGAAATAATAAAGATAGTTTCGACTGAGGGAATGTGGCCTGCAGAGTTTGGTGGATAGAAAAAGGACAGGTGATATGATTTAGACTTTTAAACTGTTGAGAGGTGGTTACAGGGTTGACACTGGGGAGTTCTTTCGCTTGGTTGAACAGCAGGAAGGAGTGATGAGAAGAGGCCATTCCTGGAATTTACGAAAGGAAACTGTGAGCAAGAGGGTGAGGAGTGGTTTCTTTGCATGGAGTGTGGTCGAACCGTGGAATGCATTGCCTGATGGAGTGGTGAGAGCAAGAACGGTCAATGAGTTTAAGGAGTGGTATGATAGACTTTGTGTTTCTTAAGGGGGACTTCCCCCCGATGAATCTCAACAGACTTCATGTTCTTAGGAAGGACCTCCCATGATGAGTCTTTTGACTCATTGGAGGCCTGAATAATAATAATAATAATAATAATTGGGTTTATTATTATTATTATTACCCAAGACCTCATGGAGTCAAAGACTCATCTGGGTTTAAAAATTTTATTTATAATGCCTGTTATTTTTAAAAAGTTTGATATGTTTGATTCTATATCAGCTTCATTTTCATATGACATTGTGCAACCTAAATATCTGAATGTATTTACTTGCTCTATTATTTTGTTGTTTATTACTATTTTGCTTCTTATTGGATTAGCACCTTTGAAGGCCATGACTTCTGTTTTGTCTGTTGATATTTCCATACCATATGTTTTTATCAGATTATTTAGACTGCATAATGATTTTTGTAGTTCATCTTAGCCAGCCTGCTTGGTCGAGTGGTTAGTGTATCTGCTGTCCAGCCAAAAGGCTGCGGGTTCGAATCCCGCGTGGGCATGGATGTTTGTAATTGTCTGTGGAAATACTAGTGGTGGTGTTGGTGTTGGTTGGCGGTACATGGCGTTGGTGTAGTTGCAGTCAGTTGGTGGACTGAGTAGTGGAGACAGAGTTGTAGAACAGGGTTGTAGTGCCCTCCCTCGATGAGTCTTGGACTCCCACGAGGTGTCAAATAATAATAATAATTATTATAATTATTATTATTCAGGTCTCCATGTAGTCAAAAGACTCATCGTGGGAGGTCCTTCCTAAGAAACACAGTCCATCAAGACTTATCGAGGGGAGGTCCCCCCCCCCCTAAGAAACACAAAGTCTATCATACCACTCCTTAAACTCATTGACCATTCTCGCTCTCACCACTCCATCAGGCAATGCATTCCATGGCTCGACCACCCTCCATGCTAAGAAACAACTCCTCATCCTCTTGCTCAGCGTTTCCTTACGTAACTTCCAGGGATGGCCTCTTGTCATCACTCCTTCCTGCTGTTCAACCAAGTGAAAGAACTCCCCAGTGTCAACCCTGTAACCACCTCTCAACAGTTTAAAGGTCTCAATGATATCACCTCTTCTTCTTCAATCCACCAAACTCTGCAGTCCACATTCTCTCAGCCAATCCTCATAATTATCTTTGTACAATCCTGATATCATCTTTGTTATCTGCCTTTGTACCTTTTCCACAGTTAATTTATCACCTTCAAATCCTGGGGACCAAATCTGAGAACAACAGTCCAAGTGTGGTCTGATAAGGATCTTATAGAACGGAATGATAACCCTTTTATCTCTGCAGGTCAGTGTCCTTCTCATTATTGCAGCAATCCTCTGTGTTACCTTCACTACCTTTGCAATATGTCCCCTAAATTTCAGGTTTCTATCAATCATCAACCCCAGATCTCTTGTCTCCCCTACTTCCTTCAGTATAACTCCTCCCATAGAGTATGCAGTGTCCCATCGATGCTTCCCAAACCTCAACACGTCACATTTTGCTGCATTAAACAAACAACCCCATTCATTTGTCCATTTATATAGCTTATTCAAATCCACTTGCAGGGCTGCCGCATCTGCACTATTACTAATAATCCTTCCCAGCATTGCATCATCTGCAAACAACTGAACATCCCCTTGCAGTCCACTGACGTCATTGATATGAAGATTAAAGAATATAGTCCCAGTACTGAGCCCTGTGGGACCACACTTGTAACCCTCTACTTCCTTGAAACGGCCCCACCATACACAACTCTCTGATACCTATCAGACAGCCAATCCTGAATCCAGTTGACCAATCTGACATCCAGACCCATGTGCTGCAACTTAAATATCAGCTTATTATGTGGCACCCTGTCAAATGCCTTCGCAAAGTCTAAGAAAATTGCAGTATATGCCTTTCCCTCATCTAATGTTCTTGTAACTTTATTATAAAAGGCTAGCATATTGCTAAAACAAGAGCACCCTTTCACAAATCCACGTTGACTCTCACAGATAACATTACACTCATCTGCCCAATGTTGTATACGGTCCCTCACTTCTTTCTCCAAGATATTAACAACTACTGATGACACACACACCTGCCTATAATTAGACACTTCCAGTCTGTTACCACCCTTATGCTATGGCATTATCTTACCTTCCTTCCATTCCCTGGGCATCTTTCTTGCAGCCAGACTTTCATTGAAAAGCCAGGTTAAAGGCACTGTCTGTTCCCTAGCACATTCTCTCAAAACTCATGGTGAAATACCATCCAGTCCCAAAGCTTCACTGACATCCAGAGTACTCAGTATCTGAAACACACTCTCCTCTTGTACCTCTAAACCTCGAACCAGCCTTATTCCTCTAGCATTAAAACTGACTCCTCTAGGATGAAATACTCCAATAAAGTGTTCATTGAACAATTCCACTATGTCCTCTGCATCAGTCACTCTATTCCCATTTTTATCCCATAATATAATATCATTCTTCCACAGTCATTTCTCCTCCTACTGGCCACATATCTAAAAAATTCCCTAAGATTTTCTTTGGATCTTAGGGCCAATCTCCTAATATTCTAGTTTTGTCTTCCTTACCACACTCTTCTGGCCTGTATCTTACACTCTTCATGCATCTTCTCTTCACCTGTCTCCTTATATCTCTTCCATAGCCTCTTTTTCGCATGTAATTCTGTTTAATATTGTTTGTCTTCCACTTTACTCCAAATTGTGTCCTCTTGCTCACTCATGGTATACAAATTACCATTGCTGCTAACAAATATTCTTTCATAATTTCTCATCCACTAATGATATCCCGGCCTTCCAATTCCTCCCTCCATGAAACTTCCCCAAGTTGACATCTTAGCCTATTATAATCACCTGCTTTATAATTCCACATATGTTCCTGTCTCTTTGCTACTCCTGCATGTCTATTCATTTTCCAAGTCAAAACGATATGGTCACTCTTTCCAACTGGTGGGAGAGATGTCATCTCAGTTATTATCAACTCTTCTGATGCTATAACCAAATCCAAAACTCTCGAACCCCTTGTTCCCTCTATTACATGTTGCCTAAAACATTTGTCCCTCAAGAATTCTAGAAATTCCATTCCCTTATTGCTACATGCATCTTCCTCTCCCCTTTTATAATACTGTAGTTAAAATCTCCCATAACAATCATTCTTTTTGCACTTGCCAAACTCAACTGTCTAAACATTTCTTGGTCCACACCCTCTGTGCTCCTGGGTCTGTAGCAACACCCCACTAAATATCCTGTTTTGCCCACCTCTACCTCACACCACATGCTTTCAAAATCATTAGTGTCACTGCCTTCATTGTTTCCAAGGATTATTTGGTCATCAGCAAAAAGAAGAGTAGCTAAGCTGGTGTTACGGTTTATCTTGAATCCTCCTTCATTAGTTATCATCTATTCTTTTATGATTTTATCTATGTATATATTAAATAAAACCTGTGAGAGAGAGGGCAATCCTGATGTACTCCTCTATTTATTGGTTTCCAGCTTGATGTTAAATTATTGTACTTCACAGATATTTTATTATCTTGATATATATTATACAGGGTGTCCCAAAATTCACACAAGAAGTAATTTTGATAGAAAACACAGGTTTTTTATTAAAAATTGTAATTTCTTATTGATTCATAAAGTTTACAGTATAGGGTTATGCATGGAATAGCATACCGGGTAAATGGCCTCCACGGCTTTGCTGGCACATACGCACTCTTTTGTCGAAATTTTCCATGACCGTTTTGCATAAATGTGGCTGAATTTTGCTGATACAGCGCTCAATTTCCTCCTTCAAGGCAAGGGTGGTCGTGGGCTTGTTGGCATAAACCTTAGACTTCAAAAAACCCCAGAGAAAAAAGTCCAACGGCATTAAGTTCACATGATCTGGGCGGCCAATTCTGATCACCAAAATGGGAAATTACACAACCAGGAAATGAGTCATGCAGTAATTGAATTGTTTCTCGGGCTGTATGGCATGTGGCACTGTCTTATTGAAACCACATGTCGTCCACATCCATATCTTGCAATTTAGGCACAAAAAACTGGATTATCATGTCGCAATAGCGAGCACCATTAACTGTTATTGCCTTACCAGCCGCATTTTCGAAGAAGAATGGACCGATGATGCCTCCAGCCCAAAATCCACACCAAACAGTGACATGTTGTGAATGCATTTGTTTCTCAACCCCAAATGCGACAATTTTGTCGATTAACGAAGCCATCAAGATGAAAATGAGCCTCATTGCTGAAGATGATTTTGTTCGAAAATTGTTCATTATTTTCAAAATATTGCTCAACAATGAAAATGCACTGTTCTTTCGTGTAGCACTCCATTTTTAATAACCCTGAAATGTCAGCTGTCATGCTGTCTTTTTTTTCTCACTGGTAACACTTTACCGCACAAATGGCGCTAAATTTAAATCTTGCATGAATTTTGGGACACCCTGTATAAGGCTCTAAAGAGTTGGTTTAGTATTTCATATTCTTCTAGGATTTCCCATAGTTTTTCTCTGATAATTTTATTAAATGCTTTGGTGTAATCTATAAAAGCTATGTGTGTTTCTATGTTAATTTCTCTGTGTTTTTCAATTAATAATTTTAACGTAAATGCAGAGTCGAATCCATTTTGAATTAATTTTGGGTTTACTATATGTTTAAGTTTATATGCTAAGATTTTTGCATATACTTTATAACAGGTACTAAGTAAGCTGATTCCACGATGGTTGTTAGAATCAGATTTGTGTTCTTTTTAGCAGACGGGGATAACTATGGCTTTTTTCCAATCTCGTGGGCATTTTCCTTCTTTCCAGATCATATTATTAAAGTCAAGTAACCTGAGAATTCAAGTCCTGCATATTTGATAAATTCCAAGTTTATATTGTCTTCTCCTGGAGCCTTTCCTGTTCTGCTTTGGGTTAATGCTTCTGTTAATTCTTCTAGAGTGATATTTTCCAAGTTATCTGAGATGTTTACAAAGGGTAATTTTCTGTTTTGAATGTTTTCATCATACCATAGATCATGGTAGTAATTTTGCCATGTTTCTATTTTAATGGTATTAATATCTGCTTTTTCTAGTTTCAATGCTTAGATCTTGGAGGATTTTATATGCATTAGGTCTTTTGAGTGTACAGTCTCTCTCTAATTTTGTTACAAAATTGTTCCAAGACAAGATTTCAGTATAAAATCTTCTTTTTTTTTCCATAGAAAATAAAAAATTCTAGATAGACTAGTTGAACAGAAGTAATAATCTGTTACATGATCTCCTACTTCTTCCAAATCACTGGCACCTCTAAAGGCTGAGTGAAAGTGAGAAATCTTAACAGACTGAGTGTGTTATATATTCCATGAGATAAGACAGGTACAGTTATGTTCAAATATGATGCTTATATTTATTTTCATACTGCTCTCACATGCCACAAGAATCTCAGCAGCTATAAAACGGTCAATTAAATTTATTAATACTTCTAGATACAACTCTTGTTATGTCTAGAAGCATAGTTTGCTAAGAATTCGCCCTAGTTCTACTACAGAAGGTAACCTTGCAAGTCCATAAAATTTGGACAATACACAAATAGGCTAATGTACTCTTTACAGATGAGAATCATTTTAGTCTTTCCTGTGATTCTAGATGACATTTGATCTGGTGGGAATGTGATACTGCTTACCATCATGAGAATGTTCTTGAAAGGAATAAATGCAGCAGTATTGGGGTCAAGGTGTGAGAAGACATTATGCTTAATGGACACAATGAGCTACAAGTGCAGGAAAAAGAGGCTATGACTGATGAACAATATTGCAACGAAGTTCTTCAATGTCACGTTCAACTGTTTTGTGGTGCTGTGGGCAAAGAATTCACTTTTTTATGGGATGAAAATGCCACACCACATCATACATGACCAGTGAAGATACTTCTGGAGACCAAGAATATTAATTGAATCAAGTGGACAGCGCACTCTCCAAATCTAAACATCGTTGAAGATGTATGGGATGCAACAGTGAGATGCACTGCTGCTCAAAATTTTCCTCCAGAAAACAAAGTCTTATCCTTGCTCTGAAGGAGGAGTGGACTGGTTTGCCTCAAGAATTCCTGAATCACTTGGTGCTAAGCATGTTACAACATTGTAAGAGCTACATTGCAGTTTAGGGTGGACATATTCCATACTGAAATGCCTCTGTGAATAGTTTTCTGTAAGCACTGTCATCCATTCCTACAACCTTCTTAACATTAACCCAATCAACATCTGATACATCTCTGATTCTTTCGCTATCGAACCACATCATTTACACCTGTATGATATACACTGATAAAAAGCTCGTTCAATAATTCCAATATATCCATTACAATTGTCATTCTACTAATATGGCTATCCACCATATCAACCTGCCATAATTATTCTTTTTCTGTTGCCACAGAGTGGAAGAATTCCCTAGAATTCTTCCTTGGCATGACCAGCCAATCTCCTCTCATACTGCACCCTTTCTTTCTTACTTACTGCACTTGTTCCTCTTAGTCTTGTAGATCCAATTACCACTAACTGTCTTGTACCTCCTCCATAGCATTTTCTTTTCCAGCACAGCTTGCTTGACTTCACGGTTCATCCATTTAACTCCCACTCTATTTACATGCTTAACCCTTGGTATGTAGTTATACACTGCTTGACACATCTTTTCTGCCCAGCTCACCTACCCACCCACATTATACTGACACTGGCAGCAAGGTCAGTAGCTCATTAACAACTACATCTTGTGAAGTTATCATCAAATCCAAAATACTAAAGACTATAGTTGCTTTATTTACATGCTACTTAAGACCTCTATTCCTCAGACATTACAAACTCACTCTCCTGTTCTGTATACTATCTCTTCCTTCCATTCTGCATTCCTGTAATATAAGTTTCCCATCAGGATCACCTACTTTTTACATGCACAACCATTTTGCCTAAACATTTTATAATCAGTATTATCTACATTCCCTGGCCTATAACAGCATTCTATCAGATATACTAAGTGCATTAATTTCCATTTCACACCATGCAGATTTTGAATCTGCATGGGTACTGTTAATTACCATACTTTGTGGACACAATTCCTCCCCAGTCATCAACAGCATTCTCCCTCCTGTTTTCACCTTCCTTTACTTCTTGAGAACTGTATATCCTTCCATTTCTGTTCCTGACATTATGTCATCTTCAGACACCCAAGTTCACTTATACCAATTATCTTTAGGCACATTAACTTAATCAATGTGACAAACTCAGATCTCTTATTTTGAATATCCTTACATTTGTATACAAACAAAACCATCTGTGTGTGTGTGTGTGTCTTTGAGACAATTCTATCAGTACCAACATTCTGATATTATTATTATTATTATAACATGACACCTCCAAGGAGTCCAAAAACTAATCAAGGGAGGGCACCTACTCTCCAACTCTCTGTCTCCACCAAATACCAACTACAGCAAACCGCATAATTTACACCAACATCATTTACTGCCCACCACCACAATTAGTACTTTCACAGACAATCGCAAACATCCATGTCCATGGCAGGATTTGAACCTGCAGCCTTTTGGCTAGAGAGCAGATATGTTAACCACCTGAACTGCCAACCAGGCCAGCAAAACACTTGTGATGGACGGAAATGATATGCACTTTTTGAAGATTGATTGTTCTCAATTATTTTATTATTTGTTTCTGTTTCAAAATATTTTATCAAATTCTGCCATTAAAAGTGGTGAAAGTGAAATCCTATTTAAAACAACCAAACAAATTTTAGAAAAGATTCTAAAATCCAACTAAAAAAATCTGTCAAGTGAGATCAATAGATTATCACTCTAACATAGGTTAATTTAATAAGTGTTAACTCACTTTAAAAACCAAGATAAAAAAATTACAATTTTTAAGATCTGGAATAAAATAAATATGTTGGGAGATTTCAATTCTTACTTCTTTGACCATGCAAAATACTGTACAATTGTGCACTTAAGCCAGATATTAGGATAGGTGGAAGATTGATCAGTAATCTAGGGTACAATGATAATACAGTACTCCTTTATAGTGACAAGGAAGAACTAAGACAAATCCTTGACAAAGATAATGAGATCAGTAAGAACAGAGGACTTCAACTCAATCCTAGCAAGACAAAGATCATGTTTCTCAAAGGAAATACAGACAGGGACACTCCTGAGAAACAAGTGTACCTTAATGGAGAAAGAATTGAGGAAGTCAACAAGTATGAGTACCTGGGATCCATTATTAATGTGAAGAATTTCTGCTCAGAAGATATCAGAAGAAAATTAGGAATGGTTAAAACAACAGTCAGAAACTTGTCTAAAATCTGGATGGATGGATCTATTTCCAATGGAACAAAGTTGAGGATTTTGGATGCAGCTGTTTTTCCAACAGTGACTTATGGATATGAGACTTGGAACTTAAAGAAGTCTGATAGGAAAAGGATAGCTGCTTTTGAGATAGGGTATTACAGAAGGCTGTTGAGGATATCATATACTGAAAGGCAGCAGACAAATGGATGGATGGATGCTAGAAAGGATAGGCAGAACTTTAAGGTTCCTTAGGGATATTGACAGAAGAAAGTTGAAATACTTTGGATACATTGAAAGGATGGAAGGAGGACTTCTTAAAACAGTAATAGAAGGTTAAGTTACTGGAAAAAGCAGAAGGGGTAGACCATAAGTGAGATGGATGGATAGAGTGTCTGGAGTGACTGATCCTCAGAGAGTTGGAGCCTCCAGAAAAGTACAACAGGATTACCTTGCAAAGACTCGTGTGACTCGTCACTGAGCAACTGAGTGACCATACAGCATCTGCTGATGTTCAATGAACAGGTGGATGGATGGAAGTTCGTGAATAATAATGATGAGACAATTATAAAAAGTTGCATATTCTGGAAACAGGAACTTTTTTTTAACATGACTTCCACCCATGAAAGGGTAAAATCTATAGTACTTTAGTACTGTGGCAAACTAAGGATTTTTTTTTTTCCATATTTTTCTAAATATATATAAGCATGTAGATTTTGCTGGTTCATGAATATGCAACTAAGAGTTTATAAGGCAGAACATTGGAATACAATGATAACATGTATTTTAATTAACAACACAACATTTCATCCTAATTGCACAGGATTTCTTCAGGTATAAACATGCAGACTAGTAGACAAAATAGCAAAGACTAACAAAGGTGACAACCAATATATAGATATAGAAGAGAATGATGTTATTTTAAAATATTTCTAATTGTATGTTTATTTGTCCAATACATGGTGTGTTTACACATTCACATGCATGTTTAGCTAATGATGGCTAAGATGTATTCAGACAAGTTGATACATGGGTCAATATTTAGATGTTTAGGATCTAATGCCATTTCCAAAGACTCCCAGATTTTTCTTTCCTTTGTGTCATAACAATGTTGCAATAATTCCGATTCATCCCATAACACTTGATGTTTCATTTGCAAAGTACCTTGTGGGCTTGTCAGCTGAAGAGAGCACATGTGACAACAAAGCTATGGCTTCACTCTTATGGTATTTAATATCTTGGGCATGTTCTTCAATATGCTGTTCCATTGATTTTTCTGCCTGTCCATAGTAAGATGACCAGCAATCACACCATAACCGATAAACACCCAGATGTTGAAGTGGAGCATGTTAAGGTTTTATGGATCAGGGTAATGATCTCATCTTGATATAGGGATAAATACTACTTTGATTTCATGTTCTTTAAGTATTTTTGCCAGTTTTGTGGAAATACAGCTAATAAGGAAGTGTGATGAAGCCTCGTTTTCTTCTTCATTAGAAATTTCTTTGGTCTTTGGTTGAGTAGTCTGAAGATGATGTAGTCATTATGACCATTTCAAAAGAAAGTAGTTTTTTAAATATTGAAGTTCTTTAGCTAGTTCATCCTTGTCACTAATGAGTTTGCAGGCTCTTGCTTCTAGTGTGGAAATAACAGCCAATGTTTGAGATCTATAATAACAGGAAGAGGCATGTAGATATTTATCAGTGTGTGCAATCTTTCAAAATATAGAGACTTAATTTTCCAAATTTCTTAGTTAGTCGAAGATCCAGAAATAGGAGTGGACCATTACACTCCAATTCATATGTGAATTTTATGTTGACAATACAGATACTCATGGAAAAGCAAACGTGAAATTATTCTATGGTTCCAGACTAAGAATATATCATCAGTGTACCTTTTCCAGTTTACGTTTTTTCCATTTTAGTTTAAGATAGTATTCTTCTAGGACCTTTTTTTTTTAATGTTTCCATATAAAGATTTGCTAAAACTGATGAAAGAGGACTGCCCATGGTTAGATCTGAGTTCCATATGTATATTGTATTTTTATATTTGAAATATCCAGATGAGATAAAGCATTTGAGGCGTGCCATAACCTTCTTAAAGAATTTATCTTGTAGCAGTGCAAGTAGGTCACCTGTAGGAACATTGGTAAACATTAACTATATCAAAGCTTGCTAAAATGTCATCTTCATCAAGAATAATGCTGCTGATGCTTGAAACCAAATGCTCAGAGTTTTGGACAAAGGATGGTTACTGTCCTGTCACTCATAAGTAGCTAAACATCTAGACATCCAGCTAAAATACTTTTAAGTAGTTTAGTTAGATGCTTGGCAAGAAGGTATATCAGAGAATCTATCCCTTCTACTACTAGACAATAGAGGAGTGTTTACTTTATGAATTTTGGGAGTCCCGTATAGACATGGAGGAAGTCATTGGAGAACTAGTCTGGTGTCACTTTTAAAGTCATAGGTTGTTTTCAAAAGTTATTAGTGATTTTGAAGCTCTCTAGTAGGGTTATGATCCATATTGTCATAATGAGTAAGTGTCAGTATTAAGAAACTGTCTAATTTTGTAGACATAATCTCTGAGTGAAGGATAGCTGTAGCATTTGCTTTGTCTTCAGACATATGTATGTATATACGAGGGCTGTTCAATAAGTTATAAGACTAATTTTACTGTCGCGAAACCACTCATCACAATATTATCATGTTGGAGGCTTAATGGATTTTTTACAACACTCAAAAAGAATTAAAATAGAATTTAATACTTCCTATATTTCGTCCTAGTCACTAGGACATCTACGGGGATTACAAAAACAATTAATGTAACATATACACAAATAACAAACAATACTAAGCCCAACCACGTGGGTGACACTAAAGTCCTATCTAGGTAGAGCGCCCTCTAAGGGCAATAGTAGGTGGCCTGGAATGTAAGGTGGGAACTCTGGTGATGAGTGTTTCCCAAATCTTCGGAAGCTTAATGCAACCATATTTATTGAGATTTGGTTGGTTTTTGAGAGCTGCTGCTGCTTCTAAGAAAAGTCTCTCTTTCTTGAATTTGCTGTGGTGGAGCATGGTGGTTTTCTTCCATGATATCCTGTGGGTGGTGTCCAAAACATGGTCAGCCAAGCCTGAATGGCCATAGTTGTGTTTGAAGATGTAAGACTTGTGTTCCTCTAGGCGGATGGATGCTGATCTGCCTGTCTGTCCAAGGTACGCCAGCTTACAGGAACAGGGTACTTTGTAAACTCCAGGCAGAGAGAGAGGAGGGAGCTGATCTTTCGTAGAACGGATAAGGGTAGCCAGTTTGCGGTGGGGCTTATATGCTGTGTGTAGATTGTACTGTTTTAGTATCTTGGCTATTTTTTCGGAGTGCCACGGATGTATGGTATGGTGATGGCATTTTTAAATTCTTGTTGACGAGAAGGACGGGGAATGGGGGAGGAGTTGATTATTTTTTTGATACTGTAATCGCTGTAGCTATTGGAGAGGAAAGTGCTGTGTATGTGGTTAAGCTCGGTAGTGAGGGCGGTTCCACTGGAACAAAGATTGTGGGCTCTCTTGGTAAGAGTTTTAATAATGCCATATTGTTGAGAGGGGTGGTGGTGGGAGAGTTTGTGAATGTATCTGCCTGTGTGTGTGGGTTTTCTGTATACGGTGAAGGTAAGTGTATCATTAGGCAGGCGTGTGACTAAGGTGCCTAGGAAGGGTAACTGCCTGGAGTTTACAAAGTACCCTGTTCCTGTAAGCTGGCGTACTTTGGACAGACAGGCAGATCAGCATCCATCCGTTTAGAGGAACACAAATCTTACATCTTCAAACACAACTATGGCCATTCAGGCTTGGCTGACCATGTTTTGGACACCACCCACAGGCTATCATGGAAGAAAACCACCATGCTCCACCACAGCAAATTCAAGAAAGAGAGACTTTTCTTAGAAGCAGCAGCAGCTCTCAAAAACCAACCAAATCTCAATAAATATGGGTGCATTAAGCTTCCGAAGATTTGGGAAACACTCATCACCAGAGTTCCCACCTTACATTCCAGGCCACCTACTACTGCCCTTAGAGGGCGCTCTACCTAGATAGGACTTTAGTGTCAACCACGTGGTTGGGCTTAGTATTGTTTGTTATTTGTGTATATGTTACATTAATTGTTTTTGTAATCCCCGTAGATGTCCTAGTGACTAGGACGAAATATAGGAAGTATTAAATTCTATTTTAATTCTTTTTGAGTGTTGTAAAAAATCCATTAAGCCTCCAATATGATGTCCTCACAGCACTTAAGCCTCTACACACGTATTCTAATCATCCATGGAGAAGAACTAGCACGCAAATCCAAGCAATACGGTAAGTCAAAACTACGACTATCTAGGCAACTAAATAGGCTGGCCTTTTTAAAACGATGTCGGGATTCAAGAGTGATACCAAACTGCGTTAAAATGAAGATCAATTTCCATTCCAAAAAAGCACTTCGCATATATAACCGTGCCAGCCAGCCATTACTCCGCGAGCAAATCGCCTCTACATGTGCTACCCTCGCAGTGACGAACGCCGCCATCGGCTCCTTACATGCAGAGCTTTCCACCGTTCTTAACCCTGAACTTTGGTCGATTCTCTCTGGTATTTCGGAAACTTCTGCACAGAGAGAATTCCAAAAAATAAAAAATAAACACATCAAGAAATATAGCAACTTTGTGAGAAACAAACCACAACCACAAATTCAACCGCTCCAGACAGTAATAAACCTCTCTTCCAAAAGGCTCAACGACGATGCCGTCAGCGCCCTTTGCCTCGGCCGTAATTTTGCCGTTGCTCCGAAGGAAGTGCCGGTGCTTGACGTAATGGTGAACATCGAACGTGGAATCGGTCGCTTACTGTCGGAGATAGCTAACAACATCAGACTTGATGTAGCCAATATCCTTGCGCATTCTTCGCCGCCAAAAAGTAATTTATCATATGCCCAACGCACGGCTCTTCTGAAACTACGTAAAGAAAAAAGTATCGTCATCACCTGAGCAGATAAGGGTAATGCCACAGTCGTTCTTAATACCAGTGAATATAATCGTAAAATGAACATTATCCTCTGCGATCACGCTACCTACATCCCGCTAGAACATGACCCCACAAAAACACAAGTTAAGAAACTAAAAATTTTACTCAAAAAAGTATCTACCTGGCCCCCTGATGTCACGAAAAAACTTAAACCATTCCGCTCCTGTCCCCCCAAATATACGGTTTACCAAAAATCCACAAACCCAATTCCCCACTCAGGCCTATAGTAGATGCTACCAATGCACCTTGCTATAGACTATCTAAACAGCTGGCCAACTCACTGATCCCCCTCACCGGAAGGTCCCCTTCCTATATAAAAAACTCAACCCACTTTAAAGCCCTCACAGAAAATTTAACCTTGAAGAAGACAGACATATTGGTAACCTTTGATATCTCTGTTTGTTTACCAATATTCCCTTAATTGACACCTTATCCCTCTTAGAAAACGTTTTTCCCTCTGACATCTTAGATCTCTTATCCTTTGCCATTAACTCTGGGTATTTCTCTTGGAACAACAAAATCTACAAGCAGATAGAGGGAACTGCCATGGGTTCCCCCCTCTCACCACCCCCCCTTGCCAATTTCTATATGGAAGATTTCGAAAAACGAGCCATAGACTCAGCCCCACTCAAACCTATCTGGCTAAGATATGTAGATGATGTGTTCTCTATTTGGCTCATGGCCCAGACATGTTAGACTCCTTCCTCAGTCATCTCAATAGTTTACATCCAAGAATCCAGTTCACTATGGAAAAGGAAAAGAACAATTGTTTACCCTTCCTAGACACCTTAGTCACACGCCTGCCTAATGATACACTTGCCTTCACTGTATACAGAAAACCCACACACACACACACAGGCAGATACATTCACAAACTCTCCCACCACCACCCCTCTCAACAATATGGCATTATTAAAACTCTTACCAAGAGAGCCCACAATCTTTGTTCCAGTGGAACCGCCCTCACTACCGAGCTTAACCACATACACAGCACTTTCCTCTCCAATGGCTACAGCGATCACAGTATCAAAAAAATAATCAACTCCTCCCCCATTCCCCATCCTTCTTGTCAACAAGAATTTAAAAATGCCATCACCATACCATATATCCGTGGCACATCCGAAAAAATAGCCAAGATACTAAAACAGTACAATCTACACACAGCATATAAGCCCCACCGCAAACTGGCTACCCTTATCTGTTCTACGAAAGATCAGCTCCCTCCTCTCTCTCTGCCTGGAGTTTACAAAGTACCCTGTTCCTGTAAGCTGGTGTACTTTGGACAGACAGGCAGATCAGCATCCATCCGTCTAGAGGAACACAAATCTTACATCTTCAAACACAACTATGGCCATTCAGGCTTGGCTGACCATGTTTTGGACACCACCCACAGGATATCATGGAAGAAAACCACCATGCTCCACCACAGCAAATTCAAGAAAGAGAGACTTTTCTTAGAAGCAGCAGCAGCTCTCAAAAACCAACCAAATCTCAATAAATATGGTTGCATTAAGCTTCCGAAGATTTGGGAAACACTCATCACCAGAGTTCCCACCTTACATTCCAGGCCACCTACTACTGCCCTTAGAGGGCGCTCTACCTAGATAGGACTTTAGTGTCACCCACGTGGTTGGGCTTAGTATTGTTTGTTATTTGTGTATATGTTACATTAATTGTTTTTGTAATCCTCGTAGATGTCCTAGTGACTAGGACGAAATATAGGAAGTATTAAATTCTATTTTAATTCTTTTTGAGTGTTGTAAAAAATCCATTAAGCCTCCAACATGATGTCCTCACAGCACTTTAGCCTCCTACACATGTACACATCACAATATTAATTTCTTTGGAATAAAGAAATGTTGCTGTCTGTATTAACAAAAGAGGTTGATAGATGGCGTATACAGGCTGATGTGCCAGAGTTTCACGTGACTAAACGCAAGCTTCTTTGGCACGCCTACGAACCTCGACCAGTCGTCAAAATGGAAGCGTCCTTGGAACAGCGTTATGCGATTAAATTTTATGTGCATTTGCAAAAATCGGCATCAGACACTTTTAACATGATACGCGAAGCTTTCCACGATGAAGCAATGTCGAGGGCAAGTGTTTTTCGCTGGCATAAAACTTTTAAGGAAGGAAGGCAAAATGTGGAAGATCTTGAACGTGAAGGAAGACCTTCAACGTCCATCACAGAGACAATGATCAACAAGGCAGCGATTATCATCAAGGAGGATCGCAGAATTACAATACGCCAGCTGCATGTTGTCCTGAATATTTCTGTGGGAAGTGTTCACTCAATCATGGCTGAACATTTGGGACTAAAACGTGTTTGCGCCTGATGGATTTCCAAACTCTTGACACTGGAGCAAATGCAGCACCGAGTGGATGTGTGCACAGAAGAAAGAAAGACTGGAACAAGAAGGCGACAGCTTCTTAAAACACATCATTACAGCAGATGAAGCTTGGTTGTATCACTATAACCCTACAATGAAAAAAAAATAAAGCAATGAATGGAAGCATCCATCTTCGCCTACCCCCAAGAAAGCAAAAATTGTAAAATCGGCTGGTAAAGTTATGACCATAATGTTTTTTGACTACGAAGGCATTGTTTACCAACATGCTGTAGAACCCAATAATACTGTAAATGGCTCATACTATGCAGATGTTTTACGGACAATGGTACAGCACGTCAAAAGGAAGCGTCCACTGCTGAAGAATGGCTTCTTATTGCACCATGATAATGCAAGGCCACATATTGCTGGTTGTGTAGTGGACGTTTTGCAGAAGAACAACATAGATATCCTACCACACCCTCCATACAGTCCTGATCTCGCACCGTGTGATTTCTGGCTGTTTCCTCAGCTCAAGAAACCACTAAGCGGCTGCCATTTCAAAATATACAGACTTAATTTTCTTGATTTCTTAGTTAGTCAAATATCCAGAAATGGGAGTGGACCATTACACTCCAATTCATATGTGAATTTTATGTTGACGATACAGATACTCATGGAAAAGCAAACGTGAAAGTATTCTATAGTTCCAGACTAAGCAAGTGTAAAAGCTGCAGAGGCAGGTTTGAAAGAACTCTCAAAAAAAGGACTTTCGCATGTGTTTAAGAAGTGGATGCAACGTTGGGACAAATGCATCGCGTCTCACGGTAGTTACTTCGAAAAAGACCATGTAAATGAGACAATTAAAGGTAATCAGTTTTCTGTATAAATATAGTCTTATAACTTATTGAACAGCCTATGTATATATGTTACCATGAAAGACCAAAATTAGAGAATGTCAACATTCTCCGGTGAATGTCGACACATACCAAATACGTCGGCAAAAGACCGAATATTTGGTTATATTATTATACATTTGAACCTTTTTGTTGGAATAGAAGACTCTAACTTTTATAAATTAGCAAACAAAAATGGTACCCTCAAGCAGCTTTATACCCATAATCAGTTCGTGATTTGCAAAGAAAAATTACTTTCCATAGATGAGATTTCTTCTCAAGAAATGTCGCTGAGAGAAGCAGCTGCAACAAATTCGAGAAGTGGAGGGCAAGGCTATACATGCTGTAATTGCAAAAAGAAGTGTTCCACGACTAAATGCAGTTGTAAAAGCAAATAAATAAGACTGTATAACGTTTATCAAATAATTTATGTGTAAGCTTATTATTGGTATTATTTTCTTTTTTGATTTTGAATTGAGTACAACTGTGGCATTGCCTTTATCTGCAGGTAAAATAATGATGTTTTTGTTCTTTTTAAGATTCTTTAAGAGAGTACAAAACACATCTTTTCCTACTATAGACTATATTAATCCTGACAAAGTTGTATTAAACAATTCGTCACGTTTTAACAGTTGCCGAAAAAGATATTCTAAGCAAAGGTCTAAATTTCATTCCCTCACCTAAGTTTATTCCAAAAGAATCTCTACTTACTAAAATAGAAAAAGCCAGTTCACATATTCCTAATCATTTGGCAAAACTTCTCCGTATTGAATCCATCTTCATTATCAATAATGCTAAACCTCCAAGAGATAATCTTTCTCCTGCAGAAAGACAGGCCTTAAAGAATCTTAAAAAGAACAAAAACATCATTATTTTACCTACAGATAAAGGCAATGCCACAGTCATCCTCAATTCTGAAGATTACCACAATAAAATGCTTTAATTGCTTGAAGACAACATTACCTATTCAATTCTTCAGGATGATCCAACAAGGGAACTACAAAACCGCACAAACAATCTGTTAAAGACTACATTTGAACTTCCTCAGAATATGCGCCTTTCTTTATGTTCTCTTCACCCTCTTATTCCATGCATTTATGGAGTTCTGAAGATACACAAAGAAAACATCCCACTTCGCCCAATTGTGGAAGGAATTGATGGTCCTACTTATAAGCTTTCGAAACATCTTGCAGAATACCTCAAGTGTTTCACCAATAAATCTTCATCGTTCATCAAAAACACCACAGACTTCGTTTCTCATATCAAAAATATTTCAATCAGTGAAAATGATATCATAGCAAGTTTTGACATTATCTCATTATTTACAAACGTCCCTACTGAGAAGGTATTAACATTACTTAAGGACAAATTGTCTAAAAAGATATTTTCTTCATTAAAGCATTGTATTCAATCTGGCTACTTCAGATATAGGGACTCCATTTACAAACAAAACCAAGGCCTGGCAATAGGCAACACTTTATCCCCAGTTCTAGCAAACATTTTTCTGGAAGATTTTGAAACAAAAGCCATATCGTCCTTCTCGTTTAAGCCGAAACTTTGGAGACGTTATGTTGACGACATTTTCATTATATGGAGTCACGGACACACATCTTTCATGGATTTTCTTCAACATCTTAACAACCAGCATCCTAATATAAAATTCACTGCCCGAACTAGCACGAAATAACTGCCTTCCTTTTCTGGATGTAATTCTTATATGATGCTCTGATAGAGTTAAAATCTCTATATACCGACTTATGTTATGGTGCGACTGTAATATTCCTTATTTTGGAAAGACTAACAAATCTGTTGAAGTGCGTACTGAGGAGCATAAGAGAGACATCGCCTATAAAAGATCACATGAATCTGCGCTATGCAGTCATGTTCTTTTCTCTAATAAACCTCATGATGATCTACAGAGTCACTCGGTTTGCTGGGATAAATCCGAAAACATTTTTCGCTGTAGTGATGAGTCTGAAAGGAAAATTGTGAAGTCCAGAGAAATCCTCCTTAATCCTGAACATTTGAACAGCAATTTGAGTTATCACATCCCTGATAGCCCCATACTGTAGTTGTTCAATACTGGCACTCATGAGAACCTGCAAGCACGCATACAACAAAACAAGAGCACATTAGATAGAACGACTTGAAAAACACAACGTTTTTGTGTCAATTGTGTCAATTATGTATTGCATTTTTTGCCCTGTAATTCTCAGTTTTTTGTAACTTCAATTTTTTATTACTATGTTCTACTTTTAGTGGATACCTGAAGAAGGCTGTAAAAGGCTGAAACTAGTTGTATCATTATCATTAAAATTTAATATTTTATCTCGGTTTAAAGTCATTTAAAATTTATTCTTTACAATATATATATATATATATATATATATATATTGTTTTTTTTTTTCACTTTGCATTAATTTTTTAGCTGGTTCAAAAGAAACCCTCCTCTAGAGACCAAACTTCGAACCACCAATAAGTGGGGTGGTGGTCTCACACCACGTGATTAAATTCATTTCCCTCCTAAAGACAATCACAAACAGACATGTCCACAGTGGGATTTGATCCTGCAGCCTGTTAATTGGAAAGTGGATAGGCTGGCTATTCTGCATGGAAGATACTTTGCTTTCATCGCAATACTTTATTGTCATTACTGTTCTCCACAAAGAATGTTGACTTTTTACATGCAAATATTCTTCAAATCAGATATTGATGGTTACAATAATAGCCTATTTGTTAAACAATCTGAGACCACTAATAGACTGGTGATGCAAAACATATAGTCTTTCTGTCAGGAAAGATAACCGTCTTTTTTCACACTGCTGCCTGTTTCCTCACTGCAGTAAAGTATCACAAATGCATACTTCTCAAATTAGAAGAAAAACTTACTAGACCTCTAGGTAGATATTTTAATCATTAGTTACCACACCATCAACATTATAACTGGTGGTTTGAAGTGGTTGTAGTCAAGTTTCTGCCTTAAGAGAAAAGGTTATGTGTGAGACAGAGGAGAAGGGGGAGATAGAAATTGACAAGAGTTTTACATGGAGAGCAGGTGAACATTCAGGGGAACCAGAATCTCTCCCATTTGAGGTTACTGCAGTAAAGCAATTCCTCATGCCAAGTGCTAGATAGTACATGAGGGCTAAACCTAATGAAAACAAATCAGTTGGCCATCATCAACAAATCCTAATATGTGCCATCACTCGATGTACAGAACCATGACAGTATAACATTAATGGGTCTGCAGTATTCCTTTTTTTTTTTTTTTTAAATGTCATTCATGATAAGTCAAAGTGCCTGTAAACATATCAGTGTGTGGAGTGTGCAGATGAAGACTGAGAAAGAAGAAGTTTATTGGCATTTTTCGTGAAAAACCGCAATTTGTAGTTATTTGGGAATACTTCATGAGGAAGGCTATTCCTGAGATCAAAGCTCTTGTTTTAATAATCCCAAAAAATAAACTGGATGAATGATAGTTGCCAGTTCAGTAGGGCAGTGAGTTCTTATAAGACAGACACAGTACTGAAACACTGTATCTGTGAGATAGAGGATAAAGTGAGTCTATAAGGGAGGGTTCATCAATGAGCCAAACTGATCTCCTTTGGACAGCATTGAGAATTTTTTGGGGAAGTTTTATGTGCACTACCCCAAACATGCAAGTAGTATTCTAAGGATACACTGATTTGGATTTTATACAGAATCAGTAACTGAATAGGTGAAAAAGAGTACATCTTGAGCAGAAGAGAATGCCTAACTTTTTCAGATGCTGAGGAAGCTACTGAATGTGTTTATGCCAAGAGGCTAGAGGTAAATGTCAGTCCAAGTAGAAAGATCCTGTCTGGAGATTTGTGCATTACAGTAAGAGATCCCTTTTGTAAGAAAAGAGGAAAGACTGTGTCTGGGCAGCAATGATAGCATCCTTGCCCCTGAAGGATGGAGATCAATGTTTAAGGCACTAGGTGAAGATGAACTTGAAGCTCAGGATGTCTGATCATTGCATGGTTTGTCAAAAAAGTAAGATAAATGGAGAATGCTACCATCAGCAAAGCTGTGAACTAGATTAGTAGTGACTAAGAGTAGGCCTTTTATGTATAATAGAAAGAAGGTAGGTGATAGAACACAGCCTTTAGGCAATCATACATTGCTGATGAATGCTCAAAGAGAGGAAGCCATCCACCATGACATGCAGTGAATAACTAGAGAGAAAGCTGGCTATCCAAATACAGACAGTGGCAGGTAGACAAGATAATCTGCTAAGTAGGCCTAAATACCAAACACAATCAAAAGCTCTAAAAACATAAAGAGCAACAGCAACGTCTTTCTGAGTTTTTTCATGGCACATGTCCAGTAGTGGGTGATGAAGGCCATGATGTCAACTATGTATCATGAATAACAAGCTATACTGTTGGGCATTTAGGTAGTGGAGAAGTTGAGTAGTGATTACTTTCTCCATTATTTTGGAACAGATTGAGACAATGGAAATTCTATCTCCATTTTTGGAAGGGTACTATAACAGTGATGCATTTGAATGAGAAAGAGAAGGAAGCATAGGAGAAGTTTAGTCCAATACCCTTAACATGGGACCAGAAGGCACTGCTTCCATTTGGACAGGAGGCAGATTTTCTGTTGTTGGCAAGTCAGATACAGGTTCACTGATGGCTGCATATTTTAGCATAGGCTGAGTACAAAGCTGGAGTTCTTGATGCAAGCCACCTGTGATAAGGTAAGGTTTTTTTTTTTCTTTTTTTTAAAGCTGCTTTGGTACACTTTCTACCATCCCTTGGAAAGTGGATAAGAATTTCAGGTAGTATGAGGAATGAGAGCCTTCATGCCAGTGAGGATAATTTCAGCATATCACTTGGAGCAGGGGGTTTGGGTCTGAAGAGCAGAAACAATAATCAAAGCATTGAAAGGAAAATTAGAAATTCTGGAGGTCGTCTGACTTGGTACCTTTGTAATGCTAAAAGATGCAAAGTTGGAAGTAGTTGGAGGAAGGGCATTTTGTGAAAGGAGATGCATAAGATTGTGATCTGAATTATAGAGAAGAGAGATGACACCTCTGTGGTGTATCTGGAAAAAACAGTTACAAAGAGGTTGAGAGTACTGGAAGAATGAAGAGTATCAGGTATTTGAGTAGGTAGATGTACAATTTATGATAGATCATCATTGCTTACAGCAAAGCATTTGATAACTCGTCCAGCCTTAGTCAGTGGTGTTGGAAAAGGGGAACCAGTTGGAGCTGTGGATATTAACATCACCTAGTAAGATGATCTCACTATCTGAAGCTGGATTATGGACAGTGGTGCCTCACAGAGAGGAGGGTGAAGAGTTCAGAGTGATTTTTAGAGTTTGGAGACCAGTAAATGCAGCTCATAACATTACTAAATAGCAAAGTATCACAAAGCATTACTAGCAAAGTATCACAAAGGTACAGGTGCCACGACACTTGTGTAAAAAGGAATCACGAAGGACATAATTTGGACATTAAAGGTGGGAAATAGTGAATGTAGCTACAATCTAGGTTTTGTCAAGAGTTGGAGGTCTACTCCAGTCTGGTTTGGATGATTGTAAATGATAGTGAATGCCATTTATGTTGGTGCTAATGACATGGATGTTAGTAAAGTGGATACAAGAGTGAGTTTCTTTTGTGGAGATTCTGGCACGATTTGCATGTTGTATTTGGTCTGCTTTTTTTTTTTTTTGTTGTTGGGATTGGTTTTGTAAGAGATTTGTTTTAGATGGAGTGTTACTATCAATGTTTGTATATGTATAGGTTAATTTATATTTAGACAGAAGGATAGCATGGGGACATGCAGAAAGGAGACAGACCATTACTCTGACTCCATCTCCAGGCACACTCTAGCAGAGTACATGGCAGTAGAATTATGCACTAGCTGACTAGGAAAGCCTCCTGACTCATTACTAACTGGTTCAGCATGCCTTGGAAGGGCATCACTGAGAGAAGACAGAAACTAGAACCACTGCTCTCCAATAAGTCAGGAAGTGGTATTTCACTGGGCCATGAAGGTTATCTACCACCTAATGGTTCAAGAAAGTCTAGTTGGCATTTCTTCCATATCAGGAAGATATCTGACATCAATATGGCTTCATCAGGCCGTACCATAGGAAGGAAGAATTGAATTGACAGGGTGAGCTGTCCAGTGTGTACTGCGTGTACGGCCTGTCCTTTGGTGGCATACAACTTATCAATAAGTTTCTTCAAACTTAATCCATAACTTGTCATGTCTCTCATCACATGCAACCTTTTGTTCTTCTAAGATGCTACCAACTGCATCAATCTACTTATCTCTTGGTCATCCTCCAGCTCTTTTTCCAATCCTGGAATCAAACATCTGTTTTGCTACCTTTTCTTCCTCAATTCTTTTTAAATTATCATACAACCTTAGCTCTGCTCACATATTCTTTTCAAATGCTAACAATGACAAGTTCCTCTTTGATATCTTCAATTTTAAAATGTTTCTATTATTGATGCCATCTTGTTCACTTTACTAATTTTCACAGAAATTCTGTCTCTAATCCTTGATCAACTGTTTTACTTCTAACTCAACTTCAGAGGCCTAAGTTAAAATTTTTTTGAAAACTGCCTGGTATACTGTTAGTTTAGTGTTTTGGCTAATTTCCTTCTTATTTCATAGGTTTATTCAGTTCACACTGCAATACCATCTTTGCTTATTCTATTTATTGTATTTTGATATTATATGTCCATATTTCATTTGCACCTGTTACTAAAAATTGTGCCTATTTAACTGAAATGTTTTACTTGCTCTACATACCCCCTAAAGAATGTAGCTGATGTCAAACTTTTCATTGCTGGTTTTCATACCAAACTTCTTACAACAGTATTTGATTTCATTAAAGGGTCCTGTAGAAGAAGAAAAACCTTGTACTGGACTTATATAGGAGCATATAATCTGTGTAAAATGAAGAGCTCAGTTGAATATTTCTAATTTTAATATCAGATTTTACTTTACCACTTTTAAATATGCTATTTTACTTTATAATGTCATCTACATACATGATGAATAATAGTGAAGGCACTCTTCTCTTACACCTCATTTTGCATCAAGTGTAAAATTGCAAAGACCAGAAATAAAAGAAATGTTGAGCAATTTCCTGTTAGCAAGTAACAAACACAAATGTCTGTTTACCAACTAGAATTTCAGATAACACTAACCATCCTCCCAACACCTAGACCTTTTCATAACCAACTGTTCCTCCAGACATACTGCAGATGTGAGTTCATTAAGATGCCATCATCAGTACATCAGAATAATCACAATGTGAAACTAGAACAAAGAACATTAATCCTATTTACAGAGTTGAGCTACATGGAAGAGTTCCAGAGTAGTTATTTTATTAACACCCATACGACACTCTGGTGTGTGGCTCAGCTCTGCAAATAGGATTACTGTTCTTTATTCTAGCTTCACCTTGTGATTATGCTGAATTAATGATGGCCAATAAATTTCTGGCTGAAATTTTCAATAACAAAAATTATTATTCTTTATTCTTGTGAATATGTGTCTAATAATAATTATCACAAGGGTGGTTGGAAAAGTTCTCGACCTAACAATGAAAAATATATTTATTTCAGTGATGCTCCAGTGCCATTATCCAGTCCCTGTAGTGGTTCTCAACAAGATCTGCAAAATACCCCACTATAGCTGCAATCACCTCTTGATTCTAAAAAAAACGCTGACCAGCGAGGAAGAGCTTTAGTTTTTGGAAGAGACAGAAGTCAGAGGGAGCCAAATCTGGGGAATACGGTGGACATTCCAACAATTCATAGTGCAGATCTTTTAATTTTCCCATTGCCAAAACACTTGATTTTTTGTAAAAAAGAATGATTTTTTTATATTATTTATATGGCTATTTTAGCCTGTTTCCGTTTAGGAGTGTCCCTTATTTAAGGGACACTCCTAAACATTCTCCTAAATAAGGGAAACTCCTAAATTTCCCAGAAATAATACTATGATTTTTTTTTCTGCAAACCGGGGCTTTTCTCACAAATTTTTTCGTCTAGTCTGGTTAAAAGATCGGAATAAAACATGGAAAAACTATGAAATTAATATCAATGGATCAATATCACATTTTGTAGATGACATTGTTCTTTTAACAAAAACTAAAGAAGCAATAGAGCATGAAATGCTAAATCGCCTTGACATAAAACCAGGAAAAAGTTTAAAGATAAATATAACAAAAACAAAACTGATGACAAAACCAAGCAGCTATGAGTAGATAATACTATTGAAACTGTGGAGGACTCTGTTTATCTCAGTCAATTACAGCTAATTTTAAGGAAAAAACATGATAAATAAATAAATAAGCAGAAGAATCAAACAAGGAAACAAAGCATTTTGGCTGTATAAAGATTATCTGACAGGAAATTTGCCTGTGCACTTAAAGAAAAGAAAGTTATTTAATATATTCATCATGCAAGTGTTTACCTATAGAAGTAAGACATGGGCAAGGACTAAAAAACAAGAATACAGGTTGTGTGTTTGTGTCCAAAGCGCCATGGGGAAAAAATGCTCCACATTACAATACAAAAAAAAAAAAAATGGATAGAATTAGAGAGATGACGGGAGTAGTGGATATAGTGAAGTACTGTCCAGCATGTAAATAGAGAGGCAGGCCATATTTATAGACTGACAGACAACAGATGGACCGAATTAAGTAGATACCAAGAGAAAGAAAGGTCACCTACAAACAACATAGAAGGATCTACAAAGATTTCACAGGGGATGGTGAATGATGGCTAAAGACAGAAAGAATTCAAAAGTTAAGTGGGAGGTTTATATCCAATACTGGATGGATTAGCACTATTTATACAAAACTGAATGCTAATGATGTCAAGCTTCTTGTTTCTTTCCTCTATCTTCCTTCATTTTAATATGAGCATGCCACAGATGCCATCTGTTCATGCCATAATCTTTCTAAGAATTCTCATATCTCTGGTTTTTATCTGCCCCCCCAATTCAATTAAATTCAATTCTCAGATCCATAAGTTAAAACTAGTTTGAAGAGCTGTCTTGTATATAGCTATACCATTCCATATAAATTTATTCAACTGATTTCCCATTATATACTAGCTTTACATTTTCTAGTACCTATTTCCCTATTTAATTTGCAATATTCATTAAAAATTGTCTAAATAGCTGAAATATTTTACTTGTTCTGAAAGTTCTCAATTAAGAATATACCTGATGATTTTCAAGTTCTAGGCTATTTTCATACCTTTTATTTTTTATTGCTAATTGCCATAACAAACTTCTTAAAGCAGTTATTTAATTAATTTATCTAGAGACCTGAAAATATCTGTATTGGATTTATTTAGGATAATAATACAATCTACAATCTGCATAAACTAAAGAGCTAAATTTAATAGCAGGTTTAAATGCTATCTCTCCTTCATAATGTGATCCATTTCAAAAAAATTGGATCAGAAAAATACTCAATACTTGTTTTACAAAAAAAAAGTACTTCATCAGTACTTGTTTTGTAAAATAATAGGTGCTAGTATGCATTCATTGCTAGTAAGAAAAGTTAAAAATTAATACAATTCCACATTTATATGTCACATGTCACTGTTAATAAAGGTGCCAGTGTGTTGTACCATTGCATACAGTCTCAAAAAAAAAAAAAAGCACTGCCCTTGATAATAATAAATCTCCTTTGTCCAGATAACCAGAAATAGTTATGCTAAAAACTAGTGCTCCAGAAATAATACCATCCTGTATCACTTACATAAGCTGTCAACACTCATCTGTATCTACTAAACAGGATAGAAGTAACCCTTGTATCTAGCTTTTTTTATAGCCCTTCATCTAGTCCCTAAGAAAGGGAGATTAAAATCAACCATCAAACTACTGTCCTATTGCTCTAATCTCAGTACTCTCGAAAGTAATGGAGAAGGCAACAACCAGCTTCCTCACTACCTGGAAACCCATCAATTAATTAGTGATGACCAATATGGATTCTACTGTTCTCATTCTATAGCAAGCCTCCTTGCTAACCTTACTCGCCTTTGAACACAGGCCATGAAAAGATCTGGAAAAACTCAGGTGGTTGCTCTTAATATTTCCAAGCACATGATCCTGTTTGGCATCAAGCCCTTCTCATTAATCTACCATCTTATAGTTCCCTCTTATGCTTTGTGACTGGATTGCCAGTTTCTTCTCTAGTCATTCACTGGGTGTCATGTTGGATAATTTACTCTAATACCCTAAGGGTCTATACTCTTGCTCATACTCTTACTTCTATACATCAATGACTTTCTCTCTAACGTCAAATCCTACCCATAGTTTTGTTTATGAGAGTACTTTCCTCTTCATCATTCCAGAAACCTCACG
Organism: Typopeltis vanoorti; assembly: GCF_054136105.1. NCBI lineage: Eukaryota > Metazoa > Arthropoda > Arachnida > Uropygi > Thelyphonidae > Typopeltis > Typopeltis vanoorti. Next base: position 26,394,773 of record NC_143568.1, read on the forward strand.
GTATATATGATTTAAGCTTCAAGATCTTCCATAACCATGTATAAAACACTGATCTCACCATTCTCAAGTGGTATAAAGATGATCTAATCAATTTCAGTGCTACCAAAACAGTTCTGTCTTATTACATAGAAGAAAGATTCTCCTTCACTGCCTCCTTTTTGATAATGTTCTGATTTCTAATGAAGATCAGTGGTCAGTTTTTTTTTTTTTGGTTGATTTGCACAACAAGCTTATCCTGGCATAAACTTATCACATCTATAGCTTCAAAAAACTTGGTATTTTTTTCATTCAAAACAATATGTCTCTCCTGCTCAACTCCTAACAGTGTATAAATCCCAATTACAATTGACTTTTGAATACTGTTGCCATATTTGGGGTGGTGCACCTAATCTCCCTAAGAATTCTTGATTGTATTCAAAAGAGGACAATCCACCTAACAGATGAACCTCTCTCTCTCTCTCAACACTTTCTTCATCTGGTAACTTTCTCATAGGTGTTTTATTTCTGCATTATACCCTTTTTATAGGTACTTTCATGAATGTTACTCTACCAAACTGGTCATCACCATTCCTCTTCTTTTCTCTAAGCATGAAAGAATATAAGCAGCCACTAGTCAACATTCATACACAGCTCATGCATATAGAATCATCTTCTTCCTTCATTCTAACTACCTCTGATTTTTTGGGATGGCCTTTTTCATACTGTTTTTCCATCTACTACAACCCCCAGCTTTTAAAGAAACTTGTTAATAGATTCTTTCATTTAAGGTTAGATGGTGATCAGCATTCATATTTATGAATTTAGGGACACAAAACACACGTGTTGAAAATATTTTACTAATTATTAATAAAATAACAACTTGACGTTTCGACCCCTGTATTGAGGTCATCATCAGAAGGATACATGTGTATAGGAACCAAGCTACATGCTGTTGCACTCTATAAAGGTAAATTAAATCTACGTTGCTAACTAATCTTTTTCTTAGCCTGACCTCTAGTGATAAAAAAAATACTAAAATAAATAAATAAATAAATATAAATAAAAACTACAATAAACTCTGCTAAAGTCCTCATGTACTAAGATTCTTCTGGAATTGTACAGTGTAGGTTGCTATGGAATGTTCAGGGAAAAAAAAACAAACTTCACGAAGTCTTCTTGTATTGAGATTTTTCTTTGTGGTTGCTATGAAGGTCCTCCAAATAGGTTGCAAATAGGTCCTCCACATTCTGGAATGGTTAGACCATCATTTTTATTCAGATTCGGGTTATGTTTGAGCATTTCACATCCTTCTTTGAATTTCTGCTCGAACCAGGTTTTGGTGTGGTGTAGGGACTTGGTACCTTTCCAATTCAATTCTGTGGTATGTTTGGAATGCATGGTCAGAAAGGCAGATTTTTCCAAAATGGAGGTATTTAATGTGTCTTTTGTGTTCATCCTTCCTGATTGGGATGGTTCGCCCTGTTTCCCCTATGTATGGTATGTTACATGTGCATTGTATTTTGTAAACCCCTGGGTGGACTAGGTGTGGTAGAGGATCCTTGGAAGAACTGAGTAAGTGTCTTAATTTTGTCGGGGGTTTAAAGGTGGTTTTGATGTATTTGTGTAGTGTTCTGTCTATTTTTTTGGAAATGCCTCTAACATATGGTATGGCAATAGCATTCTTGAAATCTTTTTTGTTATTAGTGGTATCTCTGTGGAGGATCTTGTGAATGGTTTTTATACTGTATCCATTTTTTATAAAGCTATGTATGATGATCTCATATTCATGGTTAAGAGCTTGTTCATTTGAACAAATAGTTTGAGCTCTGTGTTTAAGGATGCTTATAACCCCTAGTTTTTGTGTTGGGTGGTGATAAGAAGTTTTGTGTATGTGTAGGTTTGCGGTAGACTGAGAAGGAGAGACAGCCTGAAGGAAGACGTGTGATGAGAGTGTCAAGGAACAGAGGAGAGTTGTTTTTTTCTATTTCAATGGTGAATTGGATGGGTTTGTGTTGTTTGTTCAGGTGGCTAAAGAATGTATTTAGTGCTTCGCGGCCGTAGGCTGCGTTACGTTTTGTGACCTCTTGTATGTGAGATCTATATATATAGATGATGATGATGAGTAACAGTGATTATAGTATTTGTACAGAAACACAAACCACTGTAGAGAAATACTTTAATTGATTAAAGGAGCATATCCAAGACAATGCTCTGGATATTCCTTCACATAAAATTAAATGGGAAAAAAAGACACTGGTTTTACACAGATATCACTATAGGTCTGAAGGACTATTTTTAGAATCAGAATTTGCTGGAAAGCATCCCCCCCCCCCAACCTCAACAAGTATGGGTACATTAATTTGCCAAAGATCTATGAGACAATCATTATGAAACCAGACAGCTTGTCTTCTCCAAATTAACTTTACAGTTAACCAGCCAATAGAGGACACCTTGTCAGGACATCAGTTCTGTGTCAGTTACAAGTGATGTTTTAGTGTAGTGCTTGTGCACCTGTCAGAGTTATAATTTATGCTCTGATGATGTTGGGTAGAAGACTAATGAAATATTAGTAAGTTCAGTAAATTAATTTACTTTCTGTCTCTTGGTGTTGTTTATACCATGAAGCACTAATATGAGCACAATCCTTTGAATACTACAACAGTACCACTTCACATATGCAGAACCCTCACACAGTATGTTGTTATTATTATATCATTAACCTCAGCCCTCTGTGAGATAAAAGGATGCATCAAAAACAAAGTCTTCCTGAATGGTAAGTCTGAACATAAAGGCTAACATGTTCTAAATGCTGATGATGAATCTGGCTGAGCTTTACTGCTGTTTGTTATATCAGTATGTCCACCACCATTGAAGTGGACATAATGTAATACTATACAACAGAGTTAGTGAGAGATATCAGGCCATCTAGGGTACAACATGTGGAGTCACTGAAAGTCACTAAAATCTGATGAAATTTTGCACCCGTGAGTGAAAGCACTAAGAATTCTCTTAGTTTAAGAAACATATTTTTATTGGTAATCCTGTATGTTAGTGTGTTTAAGACAATATTTGAAGTTAAAAAAAAAAAAATATGCTGAAACTAAGTGTCATTTTATACTTGAGGTATAAAATCTGCATCTATGAATTTAGATGGAAAACATCGTCACATGATCATCTAGCTCCTGCAGTAATATATATATGCTTCTGATATGTGTATGTTAATTTGTACATAAATATTGTATTTAATAAATGTATTCAGTAGTAGAAAAAGTATAATTTTTTTTTCTTCATTTAAATTCTAATGAAACCTTACTGGTAATAAACAATTTTACTAATCTCATACAGGAAAGCATCATTAATGAACTGTATTAAAGAAACATCTGAGGTGATTGCTATGCTTACATTATATTTTCTTCTTGCTCCTTCCTCTCAATACTATTAGAGTATTCAAGAGCTAGAGATGAACCTTTCCTATTTTATTACTATTTTTTATTACTTTTTTTATTATTATTATTTGATCTCATACAATGGAAGTCTACCTTCTATTTCAGGTATCTGCCTTACCTAGTAGACTAAAGACAGGAGAGGAAATGTGTGCCACCTGTCTATATCTACCCATATCATACTATGGAGAAGACAGTCTTACAGTATTCTACATTGGCTTGGTTGTCGTCTGGACAAATCAGGACTGCACCACCTTCTGTTACTGCTAGGAATAGTGGTGGCAAGTTTGCTACTGGTAGCATACCAGTAGCAAACTTGCCACCAATATTGCCACCACCAGACTAACAAAAGCTCAGGAGAAGATTTAGGTTTGGTACCTGGAATGTCAGAACACCTCAAAAAAAGTGATCAACTCAAGCTACAATATGAACTCTCATGCTATCATTGGTCTGTCATAGGGCTTTATGAGACCAGAAAGCAGGAGAAGTGGCTACAGATGAGAGAAACATTTTGCTTTATTCAGGAACACAACAAGGAAGAGAAGATGGAGTTGGTTTTCTGATTCATAGAACTGTCAAAAGATATGTGATGGATTTTAAACCTATAAATTGGAATAGTAGAATAGCTCTTGTCAACTTTAAAGGAAAACCAATAAATGTATCAATAATAACAGATCTATACACTTATTGTTATTCAATGAAGAGCATATTAATGATTTCTATGGACAAATTAACTCAGTAATAAAACAAATTCCAAATAAAAACTATCTTATTGTCCAAGGAAACTAGAATGCAAAAAATCAGTATAGATATTGGAAGGAATTTCCTCCCCATTGTGATTTTGGTGAAACCGCACACAGTGACACCAAGATACAAACTTATTTATTTTGCCATTCAAAATAATTGTTAAATTATTTTGAATGGAAAATAATAAAACCTATTAGTTCCTTAATGAGTCCTTGACTTTTCTGGATGTCACAGATAATAATAATATACTTGTATATAAATATAATGAACAAACTCTTGGAGAAGAATTGGAAGAATAATTGGATCTTTGACTGTTTTTACAATCATGGAACTTTCTGTGGATGCATTAAATATAGTTGTCAGTTTGTATATTTAAGAGTTCTGCTTTTTTTTTTTTATGAAGTACTTTCACTTATATTATGCATACGGCACTTTTAGAATTTTTTTTTTTAATTTTGTTTTTGAAGGTATTAATGGCTTTGATGTGTTCTTTTCTGGCTATGATCATTATCACAAAATTTGCTTTCTATTATTTGAAATTCCTTTTGTAGGGCTGCAGACTTGAAGAAATTTGCTCTGAGTCGATATGTTCAATAGTGGCCTGTGTTCATGGTTTGGTCATTTTTCCCATTTCAGTCATTTCAACCCTAGGTGACTTTGTAGGCATTGCCCACAAAGTATCTTTGGTGAGATTTTTACAGGGTAGTTTACCATTGCTTTCCCCAACTCCCCAATTTTATCTGAGCTTGGAACCAGCATATGACTGGGACATATTCATGACTGTAATCAATGTGTGTTCATGGGGTTGTACTGGGGGACAAAAAATCTGCGTATCCAGGCGAAAAAATCCCCTACCTCTGTGTGAGACTGGTTAAGTCACCTTTCATTGAAAGAGACCTCATATCACTGACAGGAATCAAACCCAGGTTTTCCAACCAAAGGGCTTTGTCTATACTGCATAAGCTATCAAGGGTCGACCTGTGTTCACAGTTCACCAAAAGTATACCAATGTACACTGAACACTGAAATCCAGAATGTGTTCAGGATCTCAGAAACTAAATTACAAATGCATCATGTTACCATGCCTTCCTTTTGAAGGGAAAATTTCTCTAAATGCAAGATATTACAATAATGTAATGATATGTTACATTATTGTAATATCTCATTACATTATTACAATTTCCTCTTTAATTTTAATAAAGAAAAATTTCATTAATAGGGAGATTTATTTCAAAGCTGACTAAAGATATCATCAAGTGTAGGGGATGTATTTTGCTTTACTGAAGTCTTGAGTGTTTCTGATTTAGAGTGGATTATGCTAATCAAATTTTTGAAAGTTACTGACAAGTATTTCACCAAGTAATATGCTGGTCAATGAATATCATCAGTAGTGGACTGCAATGGGTGATTCAATTTGCACATTTCAGGAAGGCTGTGTGTGAAAGAGAGAGAGAGAACGAGGTTGAGATGTTTAAATTAAAGCATCCAGGAAGTAAATATGTCTAAGAATTTATATGTTTATATGAATTCTATTTGTGGGATTATAAGTAAATTTAAGTATCATTTAGTAATAATTTCGTTTTCACATTTTGCTAGCATGGTTGATTGAGTGGACAGTCTCCATTTTCTAACATGTGGGTTTGAATTCCACTAACCAACATGGAACTCTTTAAAAAAAAGTTCCATGTTGGTTGTGTAGAGCAGGATTATCAGAGCCTAACTTTTAGCCCATCCAGGCTTGAATGTAAAACAGATTTACACCTTTTTTGTGAGAACGGTATTTACATTTTAAAAAAAACATTGCAATGTGACTTACCTATCTATGATAACTGAAGCATTCCCTGCTTTGGTAATTATAATTTTGTTTTCAAGGTGCTACATTCTTCTTTAAAAAAAATTTTTTAAAAAATATGAACCACATCTAATTTGATCTTGAGAATATCGTAATAATGGCAAGCTGAAGACTTCTATTTTGTTTTTCAAGAAGATCACCAACAACTTCTGGTGGAAGTTGTTTAATACATCTATCTGCATGGTACATTATATTCAAAATGGGTATATTTTTTTTTCCCTCCTCAGGTGGAAACACTATGATTAGGGAGGTTAATAATGAGTTTAATGATGAGGGAGGTTGATAATGAGTCACTTGTTTGCGGCTTTCCTTTAATCTGTTGAAGTTTCTATCAATATCTTAGTTTGTTGAAAGAACATAATTAAAAGTGTGTTCTAGTAGTCTTTCTAAGTGGATAAAATACCATGGTTTAGCAGTTTGCTTAGCAAACTCTGTAGTTCATTAGGTTTTAATAATGGTTGCAAATAGCTTGCACTTTCTTGATTTGAATTTCCTTAGTTTAATGCAAATATGAACAATGAGGTTATTATAACATTTCTTAAGGAGGGTGGGCCAATTAATAAGCTTGGAGCACTTGATTTTCAGCTTGCCATTATGATATTCTCAATACCTGAGTGTGGTTGTGTGTCAATGAGAAATTATTTTTGCAGCATTAACAACTGAATTAAGAGATAAAAATATAACTTTATTAATTATATTTAACTCAACAGATCATCATCCATGCTGATGTTAGGAGTTAACACAAACTGAATCAGCCATTAATGTAACTGGTTAAAAAAGTAAATTATAATTATATTACTGTTTTCACCTTTTACCTATGTGTACACAAACAAAAGTTTACACATGAAGTATCTTCACGACTAGGCTACTTGTAAATATACAATTTTAACTTCACCTCAGCTGCCTTAGGATCCAATAATGCACAGCACAATTCCTTTCACACATGTATATTGCTACACATTATGGGAAGGATCACACAATAGACTAGTTTTCTCCTTTATTGAAGTCTCATCAGTTAATACTAGACCTGTAGGGATAATGAAAACTAAATCAATGCAGGAAATCATACATTTTCCATATACATGTAACAAAATAATGTATCACCAGATTATAAAAATACTCTGGATCAAAGAGTTGTAGACATAAACAAGAAATATACTTGCCTCCTATAAATTATAGTTGATTTCTAGGTTTTTTTCTAACAAAAATTCTTTCTACAACTATCCTGATCAAGAGAATTTTGATAATATCGTATTCACCATTTCCTTCTTGAGTGGTAAATATATATCTTCTACATTGAACTTTCAGACTTACTGAAAGCTCAATGAAGATTGAATGGATTTAGCTTTCCGTATATTCACGGGTCTAGCATCCACTGATGGTACCTCAGTAAAGGATAGAAAACAGTCTGAGTTGTGACCCTTCCCATAATGCATCAATATACACATCCAAAATTAATGTGCTCTGCATTATGGGATGCTGATGCAACTGATGAGAAATCAATACTCTATGCACAAGAAGCATGAACAAACTTTTGTTTGTTCATGCTTGAATAAATGATGAAAACAAGAATATAATTTCTTCATCACTAGTAAGTACAAGCCCGATAGTCAACTTTATTGTCTACTGTCCTGAGTCTAGGCCTGAAGTTCATACAAAATTGCCATTAATGACAGGAAATCTTAATTTTATATGTTCAAGCACTAATCTACATTGGATCAATGTAGATTAGTGCTTGAACAAATGGGAATACCATCTGTTTGAGTTTCATTTTATTATAATGTACAGTTTTTTGTATTTATATATATATATATACACACACATGCTTTTCGAATTTAATTAATGCAAGATTTCCCAATGAAGGCCTATGCCCCACATGGGGGCAACTATTAGAAAATGATGTTGCATTCGTCACCTGATCACCGATATAGTCAAAAAAATCACCATTGTCAGCAATAAATTATCAATGTTTCAACCCTGACTTTCTGAAATAAAAAGCTGGCATCACTAATAAAGCAGTCACCATAAATACATATAATGTATCACCAGATTATGAAAATACTCTGGATCAGAGAGTTGTAGACATAAACAAGAAATTATACTTGCCTCCGATTAATTATAGTTGATTTCTAGATTTTTCTAACAAAAATACCTTCTTCTTCAATTATCCTGATCAAGAGAATTTTAATAATATGGTATTCATCATTTCCTTCTTGAGTGGTAAATATATGTCTTGGAGTAAGTGTGTTAAGGTTAGATCATAGCATCTGTCACTTCTGAAAAATAAACAGTATCAATTTAACTTTGTGTAGTTTTTGTTGTTGAAACGAGGCAAGTTTGTTTAATTTTTTTATGTATTGTCAATGTTTTTTATGTAACATTTTTACATGTTGTTAGTTTTCTGGTTACCTAAAAGTTGTGCTACTATCAATTTGAACAAAATGAACGCTTTGCCACAATTGTATTAGGTTCGTTTGACAGTTGAAAACAAACATAATCTCTCATGTTTCATTTTCTCTGCTTGTGATGGTAGATTTTTAAAATTTTACTTTTTTATTATTTTAACTTTTCATTTATTATATGTGTTTGTAGTAGTATAAATACAGATTATGCACCATTAATTTCCATGTATAATCCACACATGTGTACAGCATACTTTATAAACCTATTTTTTTCCCTTTCAGTTGCTAACCCCATGCATAAAATGAGTAGTGCAAGCAAGAAAAAAGTTCATCAGTATTCAGATGAATATTTGAAGTTCGGTTTCAAACACGCTTCTCAGGATGAACAGTCAGCATTCTGTCTATTGTGCGAACACTGTTTGACCAACGAATCAATGAAAAAAAAAGGTAGTCTCGAAATACATTCGAAGGCAAACATAGTGCTTATGTGAATTATGATTTGAACCAATTTAAGTCTCTAAAAGAAAAGTTTGAGAAAAGATCAACAATAGATTCATTGTTCTCTGCACGAACTGCTACCCAAAATCATACTCTTGAAACTAAATCAGGAAAAAATCATACTATAGGGGAGGATTTAATTAAGACAGCAATATCAACTTTTCTCAGAAGAGTTCTGGAGAAAGATGACAAAGATGTCAAAGGAATGGCACTGAGCAATAACACTGTTAGCAAAAGAATAGATGAGATGGCTAAAGATGTGGAAACACAATTTTTGTTGAAAAGTTGAGCTCAAGGAAATTCTCATTACAGATGGATGAATCAAATGTAAGACACAGTGATGCTGTATTGATGGTCTATGTAAGATATATTGACAATGGTGAATTTATTGAAGAGATGCTGCTCTGCGAAGCATTGAAAACCACCTATAGGTCTGCCATTGATATATACAATAAACTCAAAAATTATTTTGATGAAGCTCAAATATCAATGAAAAATATTACATCTTGTGTAAAAAGAAGGAGTTCCTGTTATGATGGGCAAGAAATGTGGCTGTTTAAAATTAATGAAGGATGACAATCCTGAAATGTTGCTTGTGCATTGTGTTATTCACATAGAAAATTTAGTTTCCAAAAAACTTTCACCTGTTCCAAATGAGATATTGAATTCAGTTATAAAATGTATCAACACTATCAAAGCTAATGCCAAAAGCGAGCATCTCTTCAAACAATTCTGCGAGGATAAAACTACTGATCATGTAAGACTACCGCTACACACCGAGGTGAGGTGGTTGTCACAAGGGAATTGCTTGAGAAAATTCGTGGAACTATTCGATATTCTTAGTGAGTTTTTGAATGACAAATTTGAAATGAAACTCTTACAAACAGTTGATGGTCAGGCATTGGTGAGTTATTTGACAGATATCTTTGAAAAACTGAATATGTTAAATAAGCAACTGCAAGGAGCAAATAAGACCCTTATTATGATAACTAATATTTAAGGAATTGACAGCGTATACTAGAAATATAGATTAAATAAACTTTAATATATACTTTCCGATAATACACCACAGCAAGTTCAAGTATGAAAGACTATTCATGGAATCAGCCTCGGCCCTTAGGAACATGCCAAACCTCAACAAATTTGGATGCATGAAACTGCCCCAAATTTGGGAAACCGTTATCAGAAGAACTTCAGCCCAAAGGCCAAGAACTACCAATATAGCCCGCCAGGGGGCACCATCAGGACTTTAGGAAACGCTAGCTTCCTAGCTTCAGTCTCATTTGCTGTTATTAGTACTTGTGTGCATGTGTCTGTGTAGTAAGTTCCCAAGAAGATGGCAACGTGACGTTCGCCGAAATATCGGAAAGTATATATTAAAGTTTATTTAATCTATATTTCTAGTATACGCTGTCAATTCCTTAAATATTAGTTATCATGTTTAACCAGCGTATAAGCCTCTCAACAAGAATAATGATCATCCACGGAGATCTCTTCGCACGCAAGGCCCGCCATTACGGCAAACTGAAGCTGAAATTATCCAGACAACTTAACCGTCTGGCATTCCTAAAACGCTGCCGGGATAATCACGTCATCCCGAACTGTGTCAAATTTAAACACCGCTTCACCTCACAGAAAGCTCTCCGTATTTACAACCGCGCTAGTCAGGCATTACTTCGGGAGCAAATTACCGCCACACGCGGTTCCCTAGCCGACATAAATAGCGCTATATCAATGCTAGAAAATGAGCTTTCACTTACACTGAATCACGACCTTTGGTCGGTACTACATGACGTCTCGTGTACGGCAGCTAAAAAAGAATTTGAACGAGTACGAAGCCAACATATCAACAAGTTTGATAAATTAACAAAGAACTCGGCACCCAAACTACAAACCAACACTGTTGTTAACCTATCGTCAGCTACCTTAAAGCCAGAAGCGCTCCACGCTCTGTCACGTGGTCACAACTTCGCCATTGCTCCTAGGAAATTACCGGCCGAGGAATTAATGATTCAAATTGAACGCGGGATTCGCCAACTGCCTAATCACATCGCCAACGATATCAGATTGGATGTAGCCTGTGTTCTCAACAAAGCAAAACCTCCAAAATCCAACATATCCAGTAGTGAATACAAGGCACTACAAGAATTGAAAAGAAACAAAAATATAGTGATCACCAAAGCGGATAAGGGAAACGCCACTGTGGTACTTAATCTTAAAGATTACACAGGTAAGCTCAAGGCTTTATTATTAGATTGTTCCATTTACCTCCCCATTAATTACAATCCCACCAACTCACAAATTAGAAAACTCCATAGGCTCCTTAAGAAGGTCACTTCTTGGCCTGAGGAGTATTAACAACAGACTAAAACCCTGTAACTCTAGACCCCCCCGTATATATGGGCTCCCAAAAATACACAAAGAAAATGTGCCATTACGTCCCATAGTGGATGGCATTGATTCCCCCACTTACAAACTAGCCAAGCATTTAGCCAAAGCGCTCTCACACTATACTGGCAATACACCATCACACATAAAAAACTCAGCCCACTTCAAAGCCAGTATAGAAAACCTTACATTCCAACATAATGACATAATGGTCAGTTTTGATGTCTCCTCCCTATTCACGAATGTCCCCCTCAAAGAAACCTTAGAGCTAATCCAAGCTAAATTTCCTCCCGATATCTCAGCCCTATTTCAGTTTACAATGAACTCAGGCTATTTCGTTTGGCAGGAAAAATTCTACAAACAGATAGAGGGGGACAGATATTGGTTTACTTTCCCCACCCTTGGCCAACTTCTTCATGTTTGAAGAGAAAGCCTTAAACTCAGCCCCACAAAAACCTACCATATGGCTTCGCTACGTTGATGATCTTTTCGCTATTTGGCCACATGGCCCGGATTCACTCCTCTCCTTCCTAACACACTTGAACAACCAACACCCTAGAATCAAATTCACCCTGGAAAAAGAGGAAAACAATAACCTCCCCTTCCTAGACACACTAGTCACCCGCCAACCTGATGGAACCTTGGTTTTCTCAGTTTATAGAAAACCCACCCATACAGGCTGATACATTCACCAACAATCCCACCCCCCCCCCTCACAACAATATGGAGTGATTAAAACATTATTCAACAGGGCAAAAATAATCTGTTCTAATGATCAAGCCCTAACCACTGAACTAAATCACATCCGTGACACTTTCTCAGCCAACGGCTACCCCCTCCAAAAAATCCAAAAAATACTTAACCCAGTTATCCACAACCCACCATCCCCTCCCCTTCACAAAAAAGATTACTCTAACTCTATCACTATTCCCTACATCAGAGGCACCTCGGAAAAAATCAATAAAATCCTAAAAAAACATGACCTGACCACCTGTTACAGACCACATAGAAAACTGGCAACCCTTATTCGCTCCACCAAAGACCAACCACTTCCCCTAGACCTACCTGGTGTATACCAGGTCCCTTGCAGCTGTAAACTGTCCTACTTTGGCCAAACAGGCAGGACAGCAAATATCAGAATCTCAGAACACAAGGATTACATCCGATTTTACCAGTACAGCCACTCTGGGCTTGCAGACCACACTCTGGATACTCGCCACAGAATAAGATGGAAGAAAGCCACAGTAATACACCGCAGCAAGTTCAAGTATGAAAGACTATTCATGGAATCAGCCTCGGCCCTTAGGAACATGCCAAACCTCAACAAATTTGGATGCATGAAACTGCCCCAAATTTGGGAAACTGTTATCAGAAGAACTTCAGCCCAAAGGCCAAGAACTACCAATATAGCCCGCCAGGGGGCACCATCAGGACTTTAGGAAATGCTAGCTTCCTAGCTTCAGTCTCATTTGCTGTTATTAGTACTTGTGTGCACGTGTCTGTGTAGTAAGTTCCCAAGAAGATGGCAACGTGACGTTCGCCGAAATATCGGAAAGTATATATTAAAGTTTATTTAATCTATATTTCTAGTATACGCTGTCAATTCCTTAAATATTAGTTATCATGTTTAACCAGTGTATAAGCCTCTCAACAAAAATAAGACCCTTGTTGATGCAAAGGCCAAGATATTGAGCTTCATTGCATTTCTGCAATTATGTCAAAATAATGTTTCGGCCAAAAAATTTGATCAATTTTATTGGTTAAATAAGTATGAAGTAAATGATGATGCTGTACACGTTATTGTTGATCACCTAAGCAAAATAGCCTGTGATTTAAATGACATATTTTCTGATTTAAAAGAAATTTATTTTCCATCTTGGATAACTCAACCAATGCTAGTGGACCTAACCGTTGTGGCCATGCATTTTTCAAGAACTCTCAGAAATGCAAAATGATAAGTCTGTTAGAACTTTATTCAGTATAAAAGGAACAATGGCATGGCTTGTGATGAGACAGAAACGAAATACCCAAATTCAACTAGTTTTGCAAGAAAATTACTGTTGCCTTTCCTGTCTTCATATTTAGTTGAATGTGGCTTTAGTGCTGTAAATGATTTGTTACTGAAAAAAAGAAATCGTCTAGATATCATAAACCATGGGGATTTGAGATTGAAATTGACTAAATTAGTACCTCACATAAAAACCCTTTGTAGCAGACACCAAGCTCAAAGATCACATTAACTTGGATTTTATTCTCTCGAGTTGAGTTTGCTTATGTTTTATAATATACAAAATGTAGTATAAAATTTATATTCATTGAAGAAGTCAAATTAAAAACAAAGGTTAAAAATTTTTCAGATCATGCCCCACCTCAAGCGGTTGAGGTGGGGCATGATCTGAAAAAGGTTGGGAACTAGTGGTCTATATGAATCATGCTATCTGAAACACAATAACTAATCAAGCAAGAGTAATGCCTTGTAAAGTTTGTAGCACTTTGTTCTCTTCTGATGATGTATTCAACATGGATGTTAAGTTAACCATGATCAATAAAGTTAAATTTATTCTTAAGGAGTGTGTTAATTCTCTAAAAATTTAATAATTATGGATACTAAGTGAAAACTTCAAATTGAGCTGAACATTACTGAAATACAGTTACTATTCAGCAATCATGATGAAAGTGTGCAGAGGAAAAAATAGTGGTTTAAATAATAAACTGAAGTTAAATGGTTTCGTTATACCATTACTAAGAAGTGCACACATGCACATGTGGCAATAGCTTACAAAATGAACTATTAATGATCAGAACATGACATGATTTGTCTTGTTCCATTTTTGAACTTTTCTAAACAAAATGAAAGATATTTTCTATTTTATCAGATGGGTTGACTGAGTTGGTATCTATTTTCTCCAACCAACAGGCAGTGGATTCAAATCCCAAAGTGACCTGGATGTTTGTGAATGCTTTTAGGTGGTAAATGATTTTCATTATAAGTTGTGAGAACACAACCCTGATTATAAGAGGCATGAAATGGATTGGAAAACTTTTTTTTTCTCCAGTTATCAAACTATTAGTCCACATGGTATATATATATATGTTCACAAACTCCCCATGTGGAATTCACATATAGTAGCACTCAAAAGTATTTCGACAATTAATATTTGATCTGAAATCCTTCAGACTAGTTGTAAACAATGAACTCATCAGTCATATCAATACTTCGATCGGAAGCATAACAGTGTGAATAGTTTGGAACCAAAACATGTAATGTTTAGATATTTTTATAAGTTTTCATTATTTGTTGGGTTCATAAATATTTCGACAACTTATTATTAGCATATTTTATATATGAAAATATTGTTTTTTAATACATATAATATTAGTTATTATAAATTTAAGAATATTAATTATTAATAACCCATGCCGAAAAATAAAGAATACTATGCAAACTTTAAAGAAGCTGTAATGTTTCTTGCTTTGCAAGAAGGACATGCACAAGAAATTGTTGTACATGGTTTTGGCATTGGGGTGTTTAAGAATCAAAGCTGGATAACTGAGAGGAAACCCTAACTTAGCCTTTAAAGGAATGCAGAGAACCGACCAGGGCTTCTGACCTAATGTCCAATGGATAACTGAGAGGAAACCCTAACTTAGCCTTTAAAGGAATGCAGAGAACCGACCAGGGCTTCTGACCTAATGTCCAATCCTCACCTTCTCGTGGTGCACCCTGTTGGGTATCTACCTGGATACTGAACGAACGAGGATGGGCTGGCAATTTGGGATTTAGCCAACCAAATTGTATTCTTATTGGCTTAAACCAATATAAAAAATGATGGTACAACATGACAAAATTTCATGCCAGCTGGGGTGTCACCCAGTTACACAAGGCCTGCCGTTGTTTTCGCCAGGGAACCAGAGTGAACAGCAAAAAAGTCAGCTACCGGAACAAATCTGAAAACACACCCCAACTCAACATCACCAGAGTTAAAGATCGGTACTACCAACGTAAGAAGCCTGAATGGCAAAGAAATGGAGCTAGCTCAGGAATTAGATAAGTACCAGATCGACATAATAGGGGTGAATGAAACAAAAAAGACAAAACCTGGTGAGATCTTTCTGAGCAATAAATACAAAATGTTATATTCAGGCAATGACAATCAAGTAAAAGAAGGAGTAGCGATAGTATTCCACACAAAATACGAGGCTAATCTTCTTGAATTGCAGGCAGTCTCAAGTAGAGTGATGTGGGCAAATATGAGAATGGGGAATTGGACAATGAGACTTCTTTGTGTCTATGGTCCCACAGAAGGTTCTACTAAGGTAGAAGTGGAGGAATTTTTTGATGCTTTAGAAAAAGCAACTGACACAGTGAAAAAGGAAAAGTTGGTCCTTGTTGGGGAATCTGAATAGCAGAGTAGGAAATGATTGCCAGACATACAAAAATATATTGGGAAAATTTGGAGAAAAGAGCAAAGCTAATAATAATGGCAAATATCTGTTGGATTTCTGCTCAGGACATGGAATGGTTATTACTAACACCATGTTCCAACATAAAAATGTGCACCAATTCACATGGAGAGAAGAGGCAAGGAATAAGAAAAGTATCATTGACTATGTTATTGTTGATAGTGATGTTATCTGCGTGGTGCAGTACACCAGAGTGTACAGAGGATATGAAATTGGAAGTGATCACTATTTAGTCTTCAGCAGGATAAAATTGAATTTCATATTGAAAAGAATAACATGTAAGAAAGTTTTAAAGCGAATAAAAGTTGAGCAGCTCTCAGATGTGAACTGTAGACTAAAATACACAAAGATTATTGAAGAAAAATGAAAGAGTTTGAGAACAGGAACCAAACCCTGGAGATTCAGTGGCGAGCCTTGAAGAAAACAATGACTGATTCAGCCAGAGGGGCAACTGGTGAGGTTGTCTGCAAGGATAGAAAAATCAGAACTCCATGATGGACACAGGAAGTTAAAGAGGCAGTGAAGGAAAAGAAGAAAGCATATCAAAAGTTCCTGGCAAATAAGTCAGCTTTTGCTCTTAGAGAATACAGAGACAAATGTAAGAAAGTGAAATACTGTGTAAAACTAGCTAAACAAAAGTCATTGGAGGACTTTGGCAAGAACATAGAAAATAAATACCAAGAAGTTGCAAAATATTCTGGAGGTTGTTGAAGAAGCTTAGAAATGGAGGAAAGAGTGCTGTAAAAGGAATTAGAGATGATAAAGGTGACATGAAAATGGGAGAAAAAGATATCCTTGAAGTATGGAGTAAGTACTTCGAAAAATTGCTAAATGAAACAAGCAGTGATAGTACAGTAGTAAAAAACACTCAACAGGCATACAGTCAGGAATACATATCCATAATTGAATAGAAAAAGCCACCAAAGGCTTGAAATGTGGAAAAGCAGCAGGAGTAGATGATATTCAACCAGAAATGCTGAAGAATGGTGGTATAAAAGTCTTACAGTGGCTGCACTGCATAGTTCAAAAGGCCTGGACAGAGGGACGAATTTCCAACAATTGGAGTAGAGCTCTCATAGTACCCATATATAAAAAGGGAAATAAAACTGAATGTGAGAATTACAGAGGTATTTCCCTAATAAGTGTTCCTGGCAAGATTTATGCAAGTATATTTGAGAAACATTCAAAAAGAATTGTGGAAGAAAAGTTTGGTGAAGAACAAGCTGGATTCAGACCAAACAGAGGCTGTCAGGATCAGATCTTCACTTTAGGACAAATAGTTGAGAAAGCATGGGAATATAAAAAAATCGGTATTTAAGTTTTGTCGATCTGGAAAACGCATATGACAAGGTGCCAAGAGAGAAGCTATTCAATACACTACAGTTATATGGTGTCAATGGGAAATTATATCAAGCAATACTTTGTCTTTATTTGAGTTGTAAGTCAGCAGTTAGAATTGAAGGAAGTACAGGAAGATGGTTTAATGTTAAATCTGGTGTGAGACAAGGATGTACATTATCCCCTCTGTTATTCATTATCTATATGGATCACATTATGAAGGAAAGTGATGTATTAAACATGATATCAGAACTGGAGATGTTAATGTCAGCTCTTTGCTTTATGCAGACCATGTTATACTTTTAAATAAATCTGCTACAAGTTTGCAAGATTCCCTGACTAAATTGAATGACTGTTGTAATAGATATGGTATCAAGGTCAGCAATAAAAAGACAAAGACAATGAAAATAGGTAGAATCATTGAAAATGTCAACTGTGTTGTGAAAGAAGAACCTGTGGAACAAGTAAAATATTTCAGCTACTTAGGCACGATTTTTAGTGAAATTAAATATGGAAAGAGACAATAGAATCAACAAAGCTGGTATGGTAGGAAGTCAACTGAATAAATTTATATGGAATAAGAGAGAAATTAATTGGAACACTAAATTAGCTGTATACAAGACAGTGTTCAAGCCAGTTTTAACTTACGGATCTGAGAGCTGGGTCAGAAGTAAAATACTTGATCAAAGACTAGAGACCGCAGATATGAAAGTTCTGAGAAAGATTAGGGGGCATGAACAGATGGCATCGATGGCAATATCATATTAAAAATGAGGATATTAGGAAAGAACTTGACATTGTTTCCATCCAGGAATGTGTCAGCAGAGCTTATGTCAGTTGGTATGGTCACTTAAACAGAATGGGCGAGGAAAGTTTAACAAAACAAGTGTTCTCTGCCAAGTTGGCAGGAAAATGACCCAGAGGAAGACCAAGATATAGGTGGATCGATACGGTACAAAGTGCCTTAGACGATAGAAATAAAAGATCTGATAATGATGGAGTCTTGACAAGTAACAGACTGATTTGGAGGGAAATTGTAGATAGGAAGTTAGTAATGATGTAAATTTTTCATGTAGTACTATCATATCCTGTACACCCCTTGAGGGTACATATCAGGAACTTGATGATGTCGATAGTTTGGCATATTATGACAATTTGTAAATTTTGGGAGATGACTTTGTAAGGCCAAAGGAGATGTAAACAATGAAATTATACAAGGCATTCATGATAAACAATAACTAGGGAAGAAAAACTAATTAAAAGGCTATCCGAACAAAATCCTGAACAGCCTACTATAGCTATTAACAAAGAATTGTATGAGAACTAAATATACATGTTTTGGCCATAAATTGACATCTGAAAGAACAAAGATCATTAGGCAGTTATGTAACAAGAAGCTACTTATTTCTGTGAAGCTCAATTAAACTTTATTAGGACTCATTGTAACTGAACAGCTACTGAATGGTCTAAGATGACAAAAGCAAACCTAATTTGATTTCATTTAATGGGATTAAGTATGTTAGACATCCCAAAAAATAATAATAATAAAAAAAATCCTAGATATCAGGAAATTTATGGTCAAGTACAGAGGAGGAAATGTCATAGTATGGAGATGCTTTTCTCATAAAGGGGTATGCCTGTTACACCTTATCAAAGCAACCATAGATCATTTTGTTCATCATGAAATCTTAGTGAACAAAGTGCTACCTTATGCAAGAAATATGCTAAAAGACTTGATTTTTTTAGCAAGACAATGACTGGAAACACTGATCATGTTACATCCAGGATTCTTTCAGTCAAAGAATATATGACTGTTAAAGTGGCCTAGTCAAAGTCCTAATCTGATTCCTATAGAGCATGTGTTGGAAGAGCTAGATAGACATGTGCAACAATGTAAATTCTCAAATAAGGTCTAATTCTTTGATGCTGTGAGCAAAGAATGGAAAAAAATTCAGCTTAACTGCATTATTAAGTTGACTGACTCAATGCTGAATGGCTGTCATCAATACCAATGGCTATGTTGCAAAATACTGATCTTCTAGACAACATTGGATAAAGAATTTATTTTGTTTTGCTTAAATAATATGTGTTATTATAATGATTCATGTTTGCAAAAACATTCATTTGATCACTTTCCAAAAACAATAATGCATTAGTACAAAAGCCAAACATTGAAAATTGTTGTTTGTTATTATTTAGAATAAAATAAAATATTTCTGTTTTCACTGTTGTGTAATTTTGTTGTGTGTTTTCAATGTTGTGTATAAAATTCTGAAAATATTACAATAGTTATATACAAAAGACTTTTTGTCAAAATATTTCTGAGAGCTACTGTATATAAAAAGACCCACTTTCCATCATCTTCACACAATACAACATAGATTACATTTTCAAAGCAATGAGACTAAATTCCATCACATTCTGACCATTCATTCTTTCTTTGTTCATTAATTATAATACAGAATGATATAATCACGTAATCACAAGAAAGATATTTATTTAACCAAATATTTCGGTCTGGAAATAGCAGACCATCGTCGGTGGTATTACAAGAACAGTTTAAAAAAAAAAAAATATACAAGCTAGAATACTAACAATAGATCGTTGAAATTAGAACATGCCGCGTGATGTTATATCACTAAGTATGAAACGAAATATTTTGAAGTAGAAACATGATTGAATTTGCTATAAAAAAAAAAAAAAAAAAAAAAAAAAATTAATGAGTAATCTTGATTAGGCTTTCCCAGATTTTTGATATAGATATGCAGTCATTACGATTCAGGTTGGGATGATGGAGCAAGGCCTCCACGCTTTCCTTGAACAAACGTTCGAACCTATAACGGGATCTATGTAAGAGGCGCGTTTTGGACCAAAGGATGCTGTGGTCAGTTTCAATCCCGTGTTGAGCCAAACCAGACTTTTCAGGTTTATTGTGAAGAATGGATGATTGATTTCAACACGGGATTGAAACTGACCACAGCATCCTTTGGTCCAAAACGCGCCTCTTACATAGATCCCGTTATAGGTTCGAACGTTTGTTCAAGGAAAGCGTGGAGGCCTTGCTCCATCATCCCAACCTGAATCGTAATGACTGCATATCTATATCAAAAATCTGGGAAAGCCTAATCAAGATTACTCATTAATTTTTTTTTTTTTTTTTTTTTTTTTTTTATAGCAAATTCAATCATGTTTCTACTTCAAAATATTTCGTTTCATACTTAGTGATATAACATCACGCGGCATGTTCTAATTTCAACGATCTATTGTTAGTATTCTAGCTTGTATATTTTTTTTTTTAAACTGTTCTTGTAATACCACCGACGATGGTCTGCTATTTCCAGACCGAAATATTTGGTTAAATAAATATCTTTCTTGTGATTACGTGATTATATCATTCAGTCTTATGTCGCAAGTATCCTTAAAACAACAAATTATAATACATTTCAACTGTTTTGTTTCTCAACAGAACGAATATTATTATGATCAAAGAGAAAAATAAATACAACTGGAATGTGATTTAATATATATAAAAATATTTACTCCATAAAAATATAAATTTTGTTGAGGATTCATTTCAAACATCATCTTTGTAAGCAAAATTTTCAAACACAGCAGTAATTTTTGCTTTCTTTCTTGTATCTTTCTTCATTTTCTCCCATTCACTTTTGTATTTAGGATCACCAGGTCCCCAGCTGTCCTTAGGCTTGAATATAAACTTGAATTTCTATTAATAAATAAAAAGGATAACATGTTCACAAAGTTAACTATATAGGTTAACTATAATAAACTTAGGTATGAATGTTCCTTTCTTTCATTATTACATGATAATCTGCATTAATGATATAAATAAAAAATTATGGAGACAACTAAAATGTTGGAGTATAGTTTGCCCACTGATTAGATCCCTCGACACTTCTGCGCATGTCAGAAAAAGGAGAATCCATTCCGATAATAGGGTAATCAATCCCTATTGCGGGATGAGTTGTTTATTATTACACATCGGAAAATTAAGTTCTCTTTTATGATTATTGTAGTTAACTACGTTGCTTGTATAACAGGTGGAAAATTTTACCTATAAAGCACGTGATTTCGCGTGTTGGCGACCAATTCGTACATCCTTCATTTCTTTCTCCCCTTCGGCATGAATTGACTATTCTTGGCAAGACAACAAGCAGAGACCTACAAACGGTGGGCGAACTATAATAACTTTACTTTAAATTAAGTATGAGATTACTTTCACACATGCAAGTAGTGACTTATTTTTGAGAATACTGTTATCAATTTCAAAATAATTTACCACAAAGAAAAAAATTAATTATTCCAATTTAGGATATTTCTATTACAATGAGATCCTTCAGTCTACACAGCATACAAGTCTATCTGGGGGGAGGGGGGGGCACACGTGGTTACATGCATTTACACAACTTATTTGTTTGATGAATTCTTTACTTATTCATATACATGTTTATTTAATGGTTAATTATTTAATTTATTCCATTAAATGGAATGATCTTTACACACTTGTTCACTTAAACATTTACTTGGTTACGTTGTTTAAGGCAGTGGTTCCCCAAATTGTGCACCGCAGAACCCCAGGGTGCCATAAAATATTCCAATATTTTCACTGAAATGACCTTAACCAACATGGTTTTAGAATTGGACATCAATGTGTTGATGTGATGATAGGAAGGACATCTAACAGACACTGTACAAGTTTGATTCCAAGATTTGAGAAGATGTGCAGTGAACAGGCTCACCCATCCTCCCACTAATTACAATTTATTTATTCAATAATTTGATTGTTCAAAATATGTACTTATTAAATACTTTTCACATAAATTGTTTGTGAATTTGAAACGTGCTTTATTTATTTTTTTTAACTTAACAAACCTAACCATACCAAATGTGCACTGCAACTGTTAGGTAGGCCTATGTTCTAACTTGGGGCACCATGGAAAAATCCTAATACACTAAGGGTGCCAGGAACTGAAAAAGTTTGGGAACCACTGGTTTAAGGCATTCATGAATTTAGTTATATATATATATATATATATATCAGTGGCATTGCATGCCTATTTAGGTTGGGTATGCTGTCAAGTAGATGGGGAGAAAATGGAAGCAGTTAACAATTTTGTGTTCCTAGGATCCCGAATTGATAAAGATGGTTATTGTACCGAAGAAGTTAGAAGAAGATTATTACTCGGAAAAAAATATATTACTCAGAAAAAAAGCAATGACAAATTTAAGTAAGATCTTTAAAGATAAAGAATTAGCCTCACAACAAAAATCAGAATCGTGAAAGCAATGGTATTCCCTGTGGTGCTGTATGGATGTGAAAGTTGGACCATGAGAAAGAGTGAAAGAAGCAAGATAGATGCATTTGAATTATGGGTTTGGAGACACTTGCTAAGAATAAGAATACCATGGACTGCAAAGCAAACCAATAAATCAGTGATAGACAGAATAAAGCCAGATTGCTTCCTTGAAGCTATGATCATCAAGCAAAAATTGTCATACTTTGGACATATTATGCGAGTAAATGACAGTCTGGAGAAGATGATGATGCTTGCTACAGTTGATGGAAGCAGGAGAAGAGGAAGACCAAGAATTAGATGGGTGGATGAAGTTAAAGAAGCAACTGGAGTATGCTTGGAGGTTCTGCAAGACATGGTCAGGGACAGATCAGAATGGAGAGTGTATGTTCGTGGAGTTGCCAGGAGTCGGAAACGACTCGATAGATCATAACACACACACACACACATGCTGTCATGTGGCTTATGCAACACGTGCTACAAAATTCACATCAATTTGACCATATGATTGCATTTTTATTGATGCATGAAAGTTTTAAGAGGTGCATAGTGCATCAGTGCTCATCAGTGCATCAATGCTTATTTGGTCCAATGCAATTAATTGTAGGATAACTTTGAATACTTTAATTTATCAATTAATATCATTTTAAATATGAAAAGCATAAAGGTCAAATGAACAATAGCTATGCTTCATGTACATCGTTTGTGAGAAGCACAAAGGACTTGAACCTCATGGTGAGATTAGATTATCATTGGCAAATACTAGAATGAGATGGATAATTTGAATTTTAATATAATTTTTAAATACACCAGATAATACACACAGAAAAACTGGAAAAAGTAATCATTTCAGAAATTATTATTTTTCTGAAGTGAACCAAAGAAAGGCTGAAATAACTCATTTTACTTATTATACACATGTTCAAACTGCATTCAGTAATAATCAATCATACAATCTGCAAAAGCTCATAAACACATCAGTTTATACTTTGGAATGCTTCACAGAATAACCAGTCACAGCCACTAATGACTTCTGGGTGCTATTGTCTCTGCACACACACACCCTGCCTCACCTTCTGGGCCATTTAAAACTACTGCAACATTAAGAATTTGACAAAAGTTGCACCGTTTGCACATCTGTTTAAAAAGGGTCAAAGGTGCGAGTATTTGTGACCACACACCTGGGTTATTAATGCAAACGTGATGTAATATTTACACATCAAAAAGTGTCCTCTTCACTGTCATGAAACATTAGTATATTGTGTTTAATTTTAGGAATCACGCAAAGCCAGGAAACAATCAGGGTAATCTTTAACAAAAATAAATGCAAAAATATAACATTGGTGATACTGCTATTCTGTGGGTATGCACCACACACCTAGCACACCCGGAAATATTAGCCTGATATATATATACTGGGGAGGTTCTGCCCCCCCCCCCGACACCTACGGCACCCAACCCCTCAAGTTCCGGGCTGGTAGGCCAGTTCTTGAATTCTGATCACTCGAATTTTGAAGACGTGACACTCAGGGTAGCCCCAGAGTGTCTAGTCTTCAAAGAGGGGGACTCCACCTCCTGGTCCCCCCCGAGTTCCAGACTGGTAGGTTTGGTAGGACTGGTAGGTTTCTGGATTATTACATAATCCAGAAACACTGAACCTTTTCAAGCTGCTTCAGGCCTCCAATAAGAGGAGCGATGGTCTCACACCAAATGATGAAATTTATCTCTTACCTCAGATGGTAAGGCTTATAAGTTGGCTATTTATAACTGTATTTTTTAAGGAAATTAAATATAGACTAATATATTACTTAATATACATTTTATTAATACTTGCGGCATTTTGGCAAAGTCAAACTGCCATCACCAGGGAACTAAATATAATAAGATAAGATTTTATATAAGGGGGCTAAATTAATACATAATATCATACAACTTGTTATATAAAAAACGTTATATATATGAAGGTGTGCTGAAAAGTTGTAATAATCACCATGAAGGAAATGAGGTAGAACCATGCAACTTACACATTATTCTACACATTCCCCATAAAGTGTTATACACTTGTTACAACGCTGCACCATTTGTAATCCTCTAAGAAAAAAGTCTTTCCCTTTTTGCACAAACCAGTCCTCAGCTACAGCTGTGACTTCATCATCTGTGGTAAATTTTGTTCCTTTCAAGTGTTTCTTTAAATTTGGGAATAGGAAATAGTAAGATGGGACCAGGTTTGCCAAATAGGGTGGGTGAGCCAGACTATGAAAGACAGAGTTGTGCATTGTCTGTTGGGTTTAATGAGCAGTGTGAGAGGGTGCACTGTCCTGCAAAAGCAACATGCTTCTGCTCAGTTTCCTGTGGCATTTTTCCTTCAGTATCTCATTCAATTCCTTCAGAGCTGTTGAATAAATTGCTGCTGTAATAGTTTCACCTCTTTTGAGGAACTTGGCAAAGATTACACCATTTATATCTCAAAAGACAATGGAAAGAGCCTTCCATGCTGACTTTTGGGTTTGGAACTTCTTTGGCCATGGAGAACCTTCGTGTCTCCACTCCACTGGCATCAGCTGATATGGATTGCTGTGCACAGATTTTGGTCTTCCAGTTTTCATAGTGAACGAGGACATGAAGACAAATTAAAGGAATGCAGTTTGAAAAGACTTTTGAATAGGAGAAAGAGAGGTAATATGATTGATACATTTAAGTTGAAAAAGGATTGTTACTAGGTTAAGATGGAAGAAATTTTTCACAGAATGGCAAAAAGGGACAGAACAAGGGGAATATCCCTGAAAGCTGTATAAGGAGCAGGTTCTTTGGATGGAGAGTGTTGGTGAGTGGAATGCATTGCCTAACATTGTGGTGAATGTGGATACATTGAATGAGATTAGTTTGATGAGCATTGTTTGTAACAGTGTGTACCTCTCATGATGAGTCGTTTGACTCTACAGAGGTCTGGTGTTAATAATAATAATATGGGTTACATGTGAAAACTAAGTTTTCATATATTAAGTTGGTAATTCAGAATGTTATTACCAACTTTCACATTTATGGTGTTCCACGTAAACTGATGGGACTTGAAAATTAATTCCCACCAATTTACCTGCAACACCATAAACCTGAGAGTTAGTAAAAACGTTCTGAATGCCCAACCTCATGCACAAATATGAAAATAAAATCGCCACATGCACTTGTTTTAGAAGACTTCAATAAACTTTTGAGTACAAGGGATGAATTTCTACATTATATTATTGGTGAAACCATTCCAAGCCTCTCCATATGCAAAAAAAAAAAAAAAAGAAGTGGAAGTCCTCTTTTGTTCCATCTAATTTTGAAACTTGTCTCACAGGACACTGTCAATATGCCGTTACCTATAATTTCCAAACAAAGCAAGACTGCTACATATTGCTGAGTAAAGTCTAAGTATTATGAGAACTCAGACTTTATCTTCTTCTTTCAGAAGTTCAGCATGGTCAGTTGGCTTGATAAAAATATAGAGAAAACTAACCATTTCTGGATATTTCAAGACAGCTTATCTTCCTTATGATCTAGTGTCCCGGAAAGTAGTAGATTAGCAATACTAGCAATATATTTTCTTGCATGTATAGTTTTGAATATGGGATGATTAAAGAGCGAGAGAACTTTTATCTGGAAAAGCCGATACTTTTAATGTAATAGATATATTAGAGACTTGCAAAAGATCCTTGTAAAGTATGTGAATTCAGTTCTTTTGAATTATCAAAACATGCAGTTCTACTGGAATCATCAGAAAGTGTACAAAGGTTATTTGTGTAGTCATTCTAATCAAAGGAAAAAAAAAAGGTTTACTCCACATGACAAATATTCCTACTTTTGTAAATTAAATAGCTCTAAATGTCTTTAATGAAAGCTGTTCCTGACCAATATCTCACCAAACTATGTGCAGGGAATTGAAGGGAATTGGTACTGTCAGTCACATGCTTATATGTAAACCACTGATTTCTGTGAAGAACTGGAAAGTTCATCTAGAGTAGTGTCAGGAACACTCTGACTGGACATTGGAAAAAAAAGTTGTTGTCTGATGAGTCACAGTACACCTTGTTCTGTACTATGTGATCCTGGTAAGATTTACGCAAGTATACTTCAGAAACAGTTGTGGAAGAAAAGCTTGGAGAAGAACAAGCTGGATTCAGGCCAAATAGAGGCTGTCAGGATCAGATTTTCACTTTACGACAAATAGTTGAGAAATCACGGTAATATAACAAAGATCTATATTTAGGTTTTATAGATATGTAAAGGCATATGACAAGGTGCCAAGAGAGAGAAGCTAAAGACAAGATCCAGCAAGAACTAAGATAGTAATAGATAACAAGATCTTAGAACAGGTGAATTCATTTAACTATCTAGGATGTATGATCACATATGAAAATGAAAAAGATATAAATGTAAAAATTGCAAAATATTTAAAAATAACAGGTGTACTTAACTCTATATTTAAACCAAACCTAGTTCAAAAACAAACCAGACTAAAAGTATACAATACATTAGCCCTACCAGTCTTACTGCATGGAAGCGAAATCTGGACAATTAAACAAAGAGACAAACAAAGATTAATAACAGCAGAAATGAAGTTTATGATAAAAACTGCAAAGTATAATCTATTTGAACACAAAAGAAACGAAGAAATTATGAAAGAATTAAAAAAGAATCAGTAATAGAAAAAATTAAAAAATATAAACATAAATGGATGGAACATGTTCAAAGAAAAAATAGAAAGATTACCAAAACAAGCCTTAAAGTACAAGCCATTAGAAAAAGAAAACCAGGATGTCCTCTTAAAAGATTCAACGATGACTTCTAAGGCCGGAACAGGCCATGCTAAGCCTAAATCCTTGATATGCATGATGGTGAATAATAATAATAATATATATACAGGGTGTTCGGGATAAATTTGACATATTTATAATTAATTATATTTTTCCGTAAGTTACATGTATTAACACACACTTCTCTTCATTTAAAAGTTTGGACCCTTCTTCATTCATATACAAGATGTCAGAAAGGATGGATAGCTGGAACCCACCTGAATCATGGAAGAGAATAACTTGTATCATGATGATTCGTGCCCGCCATCAAAATAAGGATATTACGACTGCTGCCCAATGCTCCCTGAATACAGTAAAAACAATCAGGCATGAACTAGAGACTTGCAATGGTGACTACGAGGATGTAGCAAGAAGAAAGATCCCTAGCAGACGATCTGATTGCGTTCGTACAGCAGAATTCCTCGCAAATCTGCAGGAACAGGTGTTGAAGAACCCTGGCATTGGAATTCGGGCTTTGTTCGTGGAGTTGCTAACTGTAGTCAAGCCCTGGATAACAAGGGTAGCCAATGGTAGGCCGTATGTATGGCAGCAGGATTCGGCCCCTTGCCACACCTCTGGGAAAAGTCAAAAATGGTTGTCTGAAAATTTCTACGACTTCACCAGTCCAAATGTTTGGCCTCCAAACTCCCCAGACCTTAACCCCATGGATTATTTTGTATGGGGCGCAGTTGAAAAAGACACCAATCGCACTTCCAGTAATACAAAAGCCCAGTTAATGGATAAAATTAAAACAGTTTTTGCGGCCCTTCCCAGGGAGACTGTAGCATCAGCTTGTTCGAGGTTCCGAAGCAGAATTGAAGCTGTGATCGATGCTAATGGTGGTTATTTTGAGTAAATCTTGTTGATAGTATTGTAATTAACTCTGCCTGTAATGTTTTTTTGTCAATTCATTAAATTTAATAGATACAAAGAAGATTTTCTTTTTCCTTACGAAACTGTCAAATTTATCCCGAACACCCTGTATATATATTATTATTATTATTATTATTAATATATTAGGGTTACCAAGTAATTTTATAAACTTGGTTAGTTTACTCCTAATCCCAAGTAAGCAAACAGTTCGGTTTGCACCTGAACGTAGTTCAAGTCTAAAGGTGGTGCAACACCAGGGCAACTCATTGTAAAGGTGGATAAAGCTGTGATCACTATTCTTAGTATTTTCCATAATGTAAAGCACATCTCACTAAGAGATGTATACTGCAATACATTATGGGTATTGCAGTATACATCTCTTAGTGAGAGGTGCTTTATATTATGGGTATTGCAGTATACATCTCTTAGTGAGATGTGCTTTACATTATGGAAAATACTAAGAATAGTGATCACAGCTTTATCCACCTTGAACTGTTTGCTTACTTGGGATTAGGAGTAAACTAACCAAGTTTATAAAATTACTTGGTAACCCTAATATACATTACCCAAGGTAAAAAAACTTATTTACACACACACACACACACACACACACACACACACACACACACACACACACACACACACACAGGTATATGATACCAAGTAATTTTATAACCTTGGTTTTAATCCTTTTTCCCAAGTAAGTAAACAGACAAGTAAGTCAAGTTTGAGCCTGAACGTGGTTCAAGGTGGTGGCGCAACACCGAAGCAACTCTTGGTGGTGCAACACCAAGGCAACTCGTGTTTTAAAGATGGATTAAGTTCTGATCACTTTCCTTAGTATTTCCCATAAATGTGAAACACATCTCCTAGGAGATGTATGATGTTATACATTATGGGTGGGGGACACTACCCAGACCGGTTTCAGCCTTTATTGAGGTCTCATCAGTGAGTAGGCAGACCATGAAATACCAAGGTTTAAGTAATATAGAGCTTATCAATTTTACCTATGCAAGTTGCCACAAGGTGCTTTGACCTTATTAATTAAGAATCTCCAGATGAGAGAAAGATGTGAAAAGTTTTTTACTTTGGTTATAATATATGTTAAAGATACCAAGTAATTTTATAACCTTGGTTTTAATCCTTTTTCCCAAGTAAGCAAACATACAAGTAAGTCAAGTTTGCACCTGAACGTGATTCAAGACTTATGGTGGTGGTGCAACACTAAGGCAACTCGTGGTAAAGATGGATTAAGTTCTGATCACTTATTTCCCAGACCAGTTTCAATCTTTATTGAGGTCTCATCAGTGAGTAGGCAGACCCTGAAATGACAAGGTTTAAGTAATATAGAGCTTATCAATTTTGCCTATGCAAGTTGCCACAAGGTGCTTTGACCTTATTAATTAAGAATCTCCGGATGAGAGAAAGATGTAAAAAGCTTTTTACCTTGGGTATAATATATGTTAAAGATACCAAGTAATTTTATAACCTTGGTTTTAATCCTTTTTTCCACTGTGCAGTTAACCTAGTGGCTGTGCGCTTCGCAACCATGTGACTGGGGAAGGAGTGTTCCAGGTTCGATTCCCGTCGAAGACATGAGGAATTTGAGGATCTTCCTCAGCCATAGCCAAGTTAGCTGGTCTTGGGCGTGGGCAGTTGGGTTTTCCCGCCAGTTTATCTGGTGTTTTTTATCCTGCAAGCAGACAAACCGGCCCCATGAACACACATGGATCTACAGCTATAAATACTTAACCTTCCATGAAGGAGGGGGGGGGCTCAACTTTCCCCAATAGGGACAGGGAAGAAAAAGGGAGGAAACTCCATATGAATAAATAAATAAATCCTTGTTTAAGTTAAGGGATATTACATCCCATATTGTTTCTTAGCCGAATATAGAAATTATATAAAGTTTTGTGATTCCAAGCGTAAGCAAATACCTGGATAGCAGCAACTGACCCTTAAGGTAGTGCAAGCTGAGGCAACTCATAGCAAAGGTGGAGCAAGGCCGATCACTATTCTTGATATTTACCCATAATGTGAACTTAGCTCCTAGCTGTATTACTGTTCTACATTATGAGAGAAGGTCACTACCCAGACCGGTTTCAACCTTCATTGAGGTCTCATCAGTGAGTAGGTAGACCTAATTAATACCAAGTCTGTAGCGAACAGAACTTACATCCCTTCTATGAGAATTGCCAAGTGGTGTCCTAATAAATTACTAAATATATGAAGAGCCAAAGGCTTCAATTCGGTGACATATAACTTGTTTAAGTTAAGGGATATTACATCCCATATTGTTTCTTAGCCAAATAAGAAACTCAAAAGAGTTTCATGCCGAATATAGAAATAATATAAAGTTCGACAATTCCAAGCGTAAGCAAATACCTGGATAGCAGCAACTGACCCTTAAGGTAGTGTAGGCAGACCCTGAAATGTCAAGGTTTAAGTAATATAGAGCTTATCAATTTTATCTATGCAAGTTACCACAAAGTGCTTTGACTAAGCTTTATATAGTAAGCTCTCTATTACTTAAAACTTGGCATTTCTGGGTCTGCCTACTCACTGATGAGATCTCAATAAAGGTTGAAACTGGTCTGAGTAGTGACCCCCACCCATAATGTATAATATCATACATCTCCTAGGAGGTGTTTTACATTTATGGGAAATACTAATGAAAGTGATCAGAACTTAATCCATTCTTTACCACGAGTTGTCTTGGTGTTGCACCACCACTATAAGTCTTGAACCATGTTCAGGCACAAAATTGACTTACTTGTCTGTTTGCTTACTTGGGAAAAAGGATTAAAACCAAGGTTATAAAATTATTTGGTATCTTTAACATATATTATACCCAAGATAAAAAACTTTCCATATATATACGCATATATATATAATATATAATATAATAATATAAAATATAATATAATAGCATTTGATAATTGTAGTTGCAGTTTGTTGTAGGTGGTTCCGGCTTGGTTGGTCGAGTAGTTAGCATATGCTCTCCGGCCAAAAGGTTGAGGGCTCAAATCCTGCCGTGGGCATGGATGCTTGTGATTGTCTATGAAAATACTAGTGGTGTCAGGTAGTAGATGGCATTGGTGTAGATGATGTGGTTTATTGTAGTTGGTGGATTGAGTGGTGGAGACAGAGTAGGTGCCCTCCCTCGATGAGTCTTTGGATGCCCTGGAGGTGTCATGTAATAATAATAAAATACTTAAACAAAATGGGAAAGGAAAGATTAGCAAAATGAGTGCTCTCTGCCAAGTTGGCAGGAAAAAAAAACAGAGGAAAGCCAAGATATAGGTGGATTGATACAGCAAAAAGTGCCTTAGAAAACAGAAATATAAGTTCTGATAATGCTGGAGTCTTGACAGATAACAGATTGATTTGGAGGAAAATTGTCAATAGGAAGTTATTAACGATGCAAGTTCTTCATGTAGTACTTCATAATATCCTGTACACCCCTACATGTGAGGAATTTGATGATAATGATGATGGTGATTTAATAAAATATTTTCAATGGCACATTTCAACATTTCTAAGAGAATATGAGAATAAAATATACCTGCCACATTTTGCATTTAGGTGATTTATAAACTGCATATGCCATCCAAATTGGTATCTGTATTATTGCAATTATGGCTAAAATCCAGCCAATGGCTGTACCCCACCATGGAATGCCTGTCCTTTCTGAACTGTGAATTCCCAATATGATGTTTCCATATAAGAAAATAATCTAATAAAATTAGATAAAGATTAGCAAGTCAAATATTTGTTCTATATCATTATTAATCTAAGTAATTAATCAATTAATCTATAAGTAATTCAGTGTCAGAAGCAAAAAACAAATTTAATATCATATATAAGATTTTTTTTCTTTTTTTTTTTTGAAAAACTTATACTGAGCAGAAAAACAGTTATCAACATATGTTAAATAGAAAAATACATGCTTTTTATAGGTGGTTTCATTCTTTTTATTTTACAATCCCATAGGACAATAACACTGTTTCCCGATTAGCGATAAAAAAAATATTATTTCAATCCTCTAACAAACTAGGTACACCATAGAACAAACTTGCGATGAATTGATAATTCAATGTTATACAGTAAGATTGGTGAGAAATCTCTATAGTGTCGAAGTTATTGCCAGGTACTCTGCAGAGGGTGGCAAATCAAAGTCAAAGTCGCACATGCCAGCAATACAGCATTTTGGAACGCCACGAAGTGTATAAAGATCTAAAACTCCATCACTGAAATTAACTTATGACCTTCATTTTAATAAATTAAAGAGACTACTACAAAGAACAATTACTTTCATTCCAATATTTTGACCTTCGTATTAAGATCATCATCTGGAGTGGGTGAACCCTTGTTCTCTTCCTTCCTGCCATGTACAGAAAAAAGTCTTCACTACCAATCCTATAAAATCCCTTTAATAACTTATATGCTTTTATTATGGCTCCTCTTTTTTGATCAGCTAGTTTTTGAAGCCCAAATACAGACCATCAACCTATTCTCATAAGGAGCATATGGAATGCTTCTCATAAGGAGCATTCCATAGAGTTGGCACAATCTTTGTCACTTGCCTCTAGATCCTCTCCACCACTTCAACTGAATGGAATCGAGGTGTCCAGATCTGAATACAGTGGTCCAGATGTGGCTTTATTAAAGCCTTATATAGGGAAGAATAACTTATCTTTCAGCTACCTTCAACAATATGCACTCTAAACTTTAACTCCGTATCCACAATCATCCCTAAGTCCCTGGCCTCAGTTTCCTGCATCAATATATTACACAGATTGTGACATCTTCTTCTTCCGATGTGCACTGCCTTACAATTGGCCACATCAAACTGTCAGCCATTTACCTTTACCCATCTTCTTCTTCTACGCGTTATTCCCGCTTCCTATGCAGGGTCCGCGTGTTACTTAGATGCGACTTCTTGTTAGTATTACTCCCAACTGACCCGTCGCCTGGTCTGCCGCTGGGGGGAGGGATATATTTTTTTGACTG
Source organism: Typopeltis vanoorti (assembly GCF_054136105.1). NCBI lineage: Eukaryota > Metazoa > Arthropoda > Arachnida > Uropygi > Thelyphonidae > Typopeltis > Typopeltis vanoorti. The sequence continues at coordinate 26,427,917 of NC_143568.1, forward strand.
TAGAGGCGTATGTTCACGGGGCCGGTTTGCCTGCTTGCGGGATGAAAAATGCCAGATAAACTGGCGGGGAAAACCCTACTCACCGCGCCCAAGACCGGCTAACTTGGCTATGCCTGAGGAAGATCCTCAAATTCCTCACGTCTACAATGGGAATCGAGCCTGGGACACTCCTTCCCCAGGCATATGGTTGCGAAGCGCAAAGCCGCTAGGCTAACCGCGCGGTTCCATTTACCTTTACCCATACTGCTAGTTTATTTAAGTCTTCCTACAGGATCTCTATCAAACAACTGAACATTTCCTGTCAGATCATTTTCTATGTTATTGAAGTACAAATTAAACAACAGGAGACCAAATATTGAGTCCTGTGGTACAACACTGATTACCTGCCTTTTCCTTGCCTCGACTCTTCTATAAATCACTCTTTGTGATCTATCCATCATCTACCTTTTAATCCAAAAACCAGATTCATATTCATTCCCATTTGTCAAATTTATGTAATAAAGTTCAATTTTGAATCCTTTGTGACATTTGACAGCAATATCGCTGTGTAGCCATTTCCCTTATCCAATTCTATTGTCACTTGATTATAAAAAATAAGCAGGTTACTAAGGTAAGATTTATCCTTCACAAAACCATATTGTCCCTTATAGACAGTGGTGAGCTATAAGGGGCTCATCCGAGCCCTTTGTTAAATTTTTCTCAAATTTGTGAGTACCTTGTTCTTACTGTTTACTTTTTTATTTTTTCCAAAAAAAAAAATTTAATTTTTTGAAATATATTAAGAAACAAACTCATATGGTAACCTAAAAAAGTGATTTTATTAAATAAAATATTATAGTTACTGTTACTACCATTTTCCAAATAAGAATTCACTTTGGTAATCACATAAATAAATAGGACTATAAAATAATGCCCCTTGATTGATACTGTTGATTATCACTTGAAGAATAAAAACAAAAGAGAAATCTAACGTATTTCAATATTATTGTGTTTAGATAATATTTATTATTTATAGATTGTTTGTTATAAAAACTTCTATCGCAAACAAAACAAATTTATTTTGTTTATAAAAATGCGGACTATTGCATATATGCAATTATAAAAGATTTTATTCTTATTATATTTTGATAGTAAAAAAATGTTTTTCTTATGTAAGATAAATTAACAGATGATTGTGTGCAAATATTTCATGTTTAGATCATGAAATATTTGTTTAAAAATGATAGCCTTTACAGGTTGATTGTCCCCTCATACTTTTTGATTGGCATTTGTATACAAGCTGTATTAATAAGTTTTATTAATTATATAACTATATTAATATAATCTCATCTCATCTCATCTTCTTTATACCCTCTTTTACCTTGCGGTGTCAAGGGTCCATTGATCATCGGACCTCAATCCATTTACAGGATAAGGTGGTCAGCCCTATGCCCCGGTATATCCTATAGCCTGTAGTGTTAAGTTCTCAAGGCCAGTTTGCCTGCTTTGCGGGATGAAAAACCCCAGAATAAACTGAGGAAAAAACCCTGCTGTCCACGCCCAAGACTGGCTAACTTGGCTATGGCTGAGGAAGATCCTTCAGCTCCTCACGTCACCGACGGGAATCGAACCTAGGACACTCCTTCCCCAGGCATATGGTTGCGAAGCGCATAGCCACTAGGCTAACCACGTGGACTCTATTAATATAACTGTATTAATAAGTTTTTGTGTGAATAAGGCTTTTTTTTTTTTTGCTCGACGATGCGAGCCCTTTGTTAAAATTTCCATAGCTCACCACTGCTTACAGAGCACCATATTCCTAACTACCCACTCCAGAATTCTGTCTCATCAATTTCTCTAATACTTTAACCACTACTCTTGAGGTGGTAAGTGTCCTTTTATTTCATTACTTATGTATTGGAGCCTGCAGTGAGATTATTATGCTCTCTTTCCACTCTATTGGTAACTAACAAGTACTGAGGCTTAAATTAAACAGTTTGGTCAAAGGAGGTGATAATTCCCTTGCACATTCTCATAATACACAGGCCAATAGGCCATCTGATCACATGGCTGTGTTCGCAGTGAGATTCTGCAATATGTTAAGCACCTCCATTTCTTCAACCACTATTCCCTCATCAGCGAATAGTCATTGCATCACCACCTAGATGCAAAATACTCACTCAATATTTCAACTATTTGGTTTGCTTCTGTTACCTCTGTAGGTTCGAATCCTGCCAAGGGCATGGATGTTTGTGATTGTCCTACTAACTCTGAGCGGAAAGGGCATCTGTGACCCTACCACTTATTCTAGCAGAAGACTTCACTCCCAAAAACTCGGTGAAGTACGAGAGTGATCATCGGTATCTATAGACATCAAATGTGAAAAAAAAATTTTTTCTGTTACCTCTCTACTATCAGCACTTTCTAAAATCATCCTTTCATAGTCATTCCTCCTTTTATTTGTCATATAGTGAAAGAATGCTTTAGGATTTCTTTTGGCATCATCATCAGCTAGGTTTCTCTCATAATTAACTTTGGCCTTCCTTACCATATAGGTCATCCTTCTTGCCCACACCCTGTGTTGCTCATGGGCATTCTGATTACTTTTTTTTTATATTCCCATTATAATGTTTTCTTTGTCTACAACTTCTGCTTAATGATGCTATTCATCCATCTCACTCCTACCTGGTTTATCCTTCTGCCTATGGGTATATAGTCTGATAGTGTTTTCTTCAAACACCACTTGACAACTTCCCATGCACCACTAACAGATCTCCCCTCCATATCACCAATAATAATCACTTAACCTGCATTCATTGTTCTAATTTACCAATGCATTCCATTTACATTCTCCCTTATACTCTATGGATTATAGCAGCAACCAATTACTTATTTTGTCCTGATGACCTCTATCTTACACTAGATAGCCTCAAATGAACTGCCTCTGCATCCCGGTACTGCTAATTTACTTCTACTCTTTTTGGCTGCAGTTTCCTCTATCATTAGCAAAATTCCTCCCCACATTCTGTCCTCTCTGAAGATATTATATCCTTTGCATTCTATTCCTATGACTAGAGCTTGACAAATTATGCAACACTCACCAAAGATTCCCCAATTTTTAAATCATATAAGCCAATAAGAATTCCATCAAATGATCAGTTACACTGCATCAGTATTTTCTTAAAACATTTTTGTTCCAAAAAAAAAAAAAAAAAAAAAAAAAAAAAAAAAAAATATATATATATATATATATATATATATATATATATATATATATATATATAAATAACAAATATTCCATTTTGTTCAGTCAGCAGTTACTTGCAAATTGGCAAAATCTACTCGCCACAGGTGAGTGGGCCAGTAGTTTTGTAAAGACCTGCCTAGGATGATATGATTATATCATCCTTGATCAACCAGGTTCTCACTAATGCTAGAGCTTTGGTCAAGTTGAGCTACAAATACCAAAAACTCCTCATCCTTATTTTGAATACGTCTGGCATTAGTATACATAAACGGCAATACCCCTTTCATCCCATGACCTTTATACCCTGTTTTGCTTAGCCCATTAAGTTACACATTTAGTATCAGATGATCACTCTCCTACTTACTAACCTCTAGGTTGCCTGCACCCCATGCTCAACTGTATCCCTCCCACCTAAACATTCTAGTTTCCCTGACCCTGCACTTTCAAACTCTCGCTGCACAACACTTTCTCAAGACTACTGACTCCAAATCTATTCCAATATAAGCCATCCCATCCACCTTATATTAATCCTTCCTTCCATCAAACTCACTCCATTCCTTCTACACAATCTGCACACTTATTTTCAAACACAACTTGCCTCTATCTCACTATGGCAACAGATTCACTTTTACTTTCTCACTCTTCTTTTTCACATGCACTAACTTTTTCATATGGTTAAAAATATAATACTTGTCACCTGAAAAATCATTTGTATCAGTCAAATAAACATCTCTTTTGCTCTCTGCATCCTTATGGCATCAATAATATCCTTAATGGCAGCAGGAACTATTTCATCACACTCTCATTAAGCACTCTTCTTATCAATGAATCACAATACAATATCTGATTCTTATTCTCATACTTTTGCTCTTTCACACCCTGCTTTTCTCCCTTTGCATCTCCTTCTTTCACTTCTGTGCCATACCATCCACCAGGCATTTCTACAACCACTCAATCTTCTTGTTTTGTTCTGTGGAGAACTCCATGTAAGTGGAGTTCTCCAAAAGATAGGGCTATCTTTTCCACTATCATTTGGTCATTTCCTTTATTTTCTACAGCTTCATTCTTATAGTCACTCACATGGCTTGTAACACGAACCTCACCAATTAGATTATTATGCATTTCGTCTTTCAACTCACCACTATCATTCTTCTTCTTCTTCTTCTTCTTGGTCTCTTCACACTTCTGGCATTCATTCATAAACACTTATGACAAATGCTCTTCAGTTTCATCCTCCTTCCATAAATTGCTCAGTCTATAATTGATTGTTTTAGGATATATTAGAAAACAATAATTAAGGAGAATGCTACTCTTTAGTATATATGAATTACTCTTCTTCTTCTGCAGCTTGTCCCACTTAAGTAGGGTCGCTGTTTGTAGTGAGTCTCCTCCACAACCTCCTGTCTTGGGCAGTAGCCACATCCAAGTTCTTCATCAAGTCCTCCTCCATCATCTCCCTCCATCTCTTCTTTGGCTGCCTGCACTTCCTCCTCCCCCTGAACATCTATCTGTATGACCTTTCTTCCCACATACTCGTCCTCTCTCCTCATCACATGACCAAACCATCTCAACCTTGCCTCCTATATCTTTGCTCCTAAGTTCATAACTTTCACCGTTCCCCTTACGCAGTCATTTCTCAGATGATCCTTTCTGGTCACACACTATACATCCACCTAAGCATTCTCATCTCTGCTACCTCCATCCTGCTGATGTTATTTTTCCTCAGGGCCACAGTTTTCATAGCATACGTCATAGCTGGTCTCACTACTGTCCTGTAGATTTTGTCTTTTAGATTGATTGGTACCCTCTTATCGCATAGCAATTCAGCAATCTCTCTCCAGTTCCTCCATCCCACTTCCTTCTCAGCCTCTCCATCCTCTTTCACTGTTGAATCTAAGTATCTAAAGTCACTGACCTTCCTGATGATCCAGCTCCAGGTCTGTCTCCTGGCTGCCATCCACTTTGCAACATATAAACTGTTTTACTTCTGCTCAGTCTCATACCTCTCTCTCTCTCCCTGTACTTTCCTCCAACTTTCCAGTTTAGCTGCCACTTCTTCTCTTGATTCTGTACACAGCATGATGTCATCTGCATACAACATAGTCCAAGGTGCATCTTCTCTCACCTCCTCTATCACAATATTAAACAGGAATGGACTTAATGCTGACTCTCGATGCAAGCCAACTGTCACTTGAACACTTTCTATCTCTCCCAGGCAGGTCCGAACTCTTGTCTTCACATTTCTGTACATCTCCTGCACCAGCCTGACATATTTCTCCAGTACCTTCTTCTCCCTCAGACACCTCCAGACTTCTTGCCTTGGCACTCTATCATACGCTTTCTCCAGATCAATAAATACCAGATATAGCTCCCATTGCTTCTCTCAATACTTTTCCATCATCTGCCATAACCCTAAGATAGCATCTGTCATCAATCGACCAGGCATGAAACCAAATTGCTCCTTTGCAATCTCCACCTCCTTCCTTAGCCTTCCATCAAGAACCCTTCCTAGGATTTTCATTGTGTGGGACATCAACGTTATTCCTATGTAATTCCCTTTTACCCTTGTAGACAGGGACAAGAGTACTTTCCCTCCATTCCTCAGATATATTTTCCTGTTGACAAACTTTGTTAACAGGTCCCACAGCAGGTCAATTCCCTCTTCCCCCAGTGCCTTCCATGCCTCCACTGTCAGAGCCCCATTTTCCATTCTTCATCCTCTTTATGGCCTCCTTCAATTCCACTCTACTAATGTTCTGCACCATCTCCTCATAAGGCCCCATATTCTCTGTGAATCCTTGCATTTTTCTTCATTCAAAAGCCCTTCAAAGTATATTCTCCATCTGTTTCTTATATCCACAACCCTTCCTCCAAAGTGTTTGAACTGCCTCACAAGTAATGTCTCCCATGGTATATATGAATTACTAAAAGATGTGAATATGTGAACAACCATCGGTAATCAGTTATGTAAGAATGGCAAATATAAGGGAAAGAAAAGTGTGAATAAAAATACTTTCAGTATGGCAAATGAATTATTCATAACTTACATTTGTGATATTATATGTATGAGTCTTATAAGTTGCTGGGTGCTGCAAATAACATGCGACCCTATAGAAATGCATACTTATATTAAATAGAGAGCATGATTAAAAAAAAAACTTATTGAGAGAGAGAGAGAGAGACGGGGGGGGGTTGCAAAATATAAATAACCAACCAATAATAAACAGCAGCTGTATAGCATTTGGTAGCTCAGTAAATGACTACAGGGTGATCCAAAAGTCACACACATCAATGTTGAAGCTAAGCTGCATCGAAGTGTTTTAATTCTAATTATTTGTTTTACCTATAGATGGCACCCCAGGACTACTGTCCTCCATAATTTTCTTTCAAATTTTCATTTGCAGAAAATATGTGGTAATACCTGTTTATAATGCAGTCATTAGATGCAGAAAGAAAACAATTTATCTAAAACAAATAAAGATATAACTTAAAATTAGTTCAATTGCATTTGAGATTTTCAGTATCATTAAGACAGTTCGCAAATGCTAATTTTACAAATAAAATTCCACCAAAATAGTTGCACCTAACATGGCATATAAACTTTATGAAAAGACATCTGCCCAATGCAGAAGTGAGGACATACATATGATAAACTAAGTTCTTTTGGGCAGGATCCACACATGCAGACACTCCCTGACATGAGTATGCTAATTTAGTTAAAAATGTTCAATTTTGATAACAGGTTTAACGCCATTTTCTTTATAATATGTGATCCACATAAAAGGTGTAGTAGCATGTATGCCTTATACAAGATTTTACATCAATTCATCTTGCTACACATCATTCAATTGTACATGCAGATTACTCAATAAGGAAGTTCCTCTGCAATTCTCATATTTGGTTTCGTTTTTCTTAACAAATCATCTTGAGACCATATACATCGTCTGGAATTCGATCTTTTGACACACAGTGTAGCCTAAAATTTTCATACCTCCATGAGAGTTAGTTGCTGCAAGTCTCCCTCTACTAGGAAGCAAATAAATTACACTTCAGAAGAAATTAAGTTATTGTTCTCATCTTTATTTTACCCAAGATTTAGCAAACAAAAAGTTTCTACATCATGAGCAACCTGATGTAAAGTCAACTGTTTGATTATTTCATGTGCAAAATTTCGTTTGCTGAGAGAGACTTCTCCTGGAACTGCCACATCACTACAACATGCTGAATGTAAATAAATATGGTTGCCTCACCTTACCCAAAATCTGGAAGATGTTCATCTTGAGACCAAAGCAAGATGATCATCTTTACACCCATAAATGGTTCTAAGGCTTTAGAACCACTGCCTTTTTATTTTTTATGCACAGTCTTTGTTTCCCTTCCTACCAGTGTGCCTGCATGCATACCAGTATATATTTGTACTGGTATTTTGCCCATGAAGATACCTTGGTGACCAAGGTATCTTCGTGGGCAAAGTGTAAGCATTCATACCAGATCATAACAAAATGCCATGTCTGTGGAATGTTGCAAATGAGGACAGATTGAGGAAATATGGTAAAAGTAAACTAAAATAGAAAATACAAACAAATAAAGTGATTGGATTGTGTAGTGAGAGAGCTCTTTCAATTCATGTCAGTGAGAAGAAAGAAAGCAAGTAATCATCCCTGAGAGTGAATACAGGTGTGGTCAATGAGCAAGCATGATCTGTTTTGCCTGTGGTTCCAGCTTTACTTCAGCATGCAAAAAATGTTTGCATGCTGAAGTAAAGCTGGAAGTGCTTATTCAGTGACTGTTATCTCCTCTTCCACACGTGGACTGATGTGCTAAGATGAGAATGATATATATAATATAAGAATAATAAAAAAATACCTAATCACACGGATTCATTAGTGAAGAATTTATGGAGACAAAAACACACATATTGAAGTAATTACTTGCAAAAACACGTGTCTTTGTCTCCATAAATTCTTCACTAAGAATGCTGACCCCTGTAACCTTAAAAGAAAGAATTCTCTCAAAAATGACTTTGCATTTAGATCAAATGACTGTTCTTCTAAATTAACAGCACAAATTTTTATTCCAAGTTTTCTTCTGCAAGTGCAAAAAGTGAAATGATAGCTGTTAATGTGTTGGCTCTGTTAGTAGAAGAACTTAGCAAACAGTTAAATGATATCAGTTTTATATACATACTGGCCACTGAATTAGAAACTTTTATTTTATGTATAGGCTTGCAACTGCCAATATCCAATCCTCTTCAATTCCCTGCACATAATTTGATGAGATATAGGTCAGGAACAGCCTTCATGGAATGTTTTGATTAATGAAGCTGCATACATGAAGTTCTGTTTGCTGTGCAAACCTTCTTGAACGACAGTGCTCTTGTTCCTGACAGAATGTTTTAGGACCACAGTTATGCCTCTTAGACAGTTTTTTTTCCCACTGATTAAACACTCAGTATATCTCACCTTTTGAGAAAGTGGTCAGCTCTGCTGTTTTCAAAATCTGGCTCCAGATAGATGGGCACCAGCAATAAGCCTTTTACTGAACTCCGAAAGATTCTTTGATCTTCCCATTGCGATAAACACTATTGACAATTACTGACCAGCAGCATTCTTAAATAGATGGCTAGAACACGTGGTGATCCATGGGACCAAGTATTTTGCATATGCACTGTGTAAGATATAATGCATGTTTGTGTGTTAAATTTGGAATGACTCCTTTGATGTGTCTTTCAGTATGCTTATAAGCATAATAATATTTAAATATTATAAATAAGATTAATTCATTATTTTTAAAACTACCTCTATTATATATGATTATTGTTTCACTTTTTTCATCAATAGAAGAGTGATATGTACCCAAGTGTATGTAAAAACATTCTTAAATACAATTAAAAATCCTTAATGCTATTTTTTTCCCATAACAAAGCTTCAAAATTTATTCAAAGATAAATTTTGATTGCAGAATTACATAAAGCATTATTCTTTACTTACAAGTAATGACACTGGAGCTGTGAATACCCAAGTGACTTTCCAAAATATTCCAACTGGAATATCTAACATAAAGGTTACATCTTGGCAGAAATTTCTCCAACCTGTAATGATGTATTTTTTCTAAATTTCAAGCAATTAAAAAGAAAAAAAAATGGTTTAATTTTCTAAAAATGTAATCATCTTTCTGGAGATAATATCTATTTTGCAGTAATAATTGCTAGAGATCTATTAACAAACTTTGATAAATCACTATATATCAGAAAGGTAACAGTAATCTTTGCTTCGATGTTATGTAATGATCAACATGCTGAATGTAATTTATAGACTAACCACTCATGTACAAAATGAATAATGAATTACAACCAGTGAGTAGAAATTTCATCATTCCCAATAGTAAATACCAATTGTAATATAGTATGCTAGATAAAGCTGAAAAAATGCAGAATTGTTTTATTTAATAAAGGGATTGTAAATCTATAAAATATATCCTGAACGAAATTCAGCGCACTGTGACTTACTTGAAATAAGACCAGATATTCATCTTCAGTAGAGAAGCCTATTTAAAGCTTTCTTACAACTTACATGAGATGCAATGAACAAAAATGCAAATAAAGTAAAAACATAATCCTTTCTTTTAGGCTTACACAGTGATCCGAATACATCTTAGAAAATTAAAATTAAAAACATAATCAAAAACTTCTGCTTCACCTTTGTCATGAGGAGATTATCAATGTTTTACATGTTACAAGGAAATGCACTTGTACTCAGTTATTACTGAGATTAGGAAGACAATGAATTGTACAGTGGAAACCTTTGACATGTTGATCCCTTTCTGCTGTCTGCAAGAAGTGCTTTCATATACTGGCATAATTATTCTTGTTGAAAGTCAACGTCTCTCAAAACTATATCTGATTTTGTAAAACCTAGGTTTAAATATAAAGGTAGGATTTATGGTTTCAAAAACTTAGAATTTTCAAACCAAAAAACAACCAGAGAATACATGCTTTGATAGTACTTTATACAAGATCCTATCTACTACGTAGATAGGATCTTGTATAAATCCCTATGCTCTTCACATCTAATTGCAGCTGAACAGCAATTCAACCTTTATAAATGGATTTGCATAAAAAAGGGACTACTGCATTTTAAGCAATTTTCTCTTTTCAAAAGTAAGTTATTGTATGACCTACATACTAACTAAAAAATTATTCAGCAGCTAGCAAAATGGTTAACACCATAATATTGTCCCTGGAGCAAGAATATAAATCAAATTAAAAATGAAATCAGCAAACAGACATTTTGCAAATAATAACACTCGTCTATTTCAAATATTAGGCGCAATGGTCTATCACAAACAAATCCTATCTACATAGTCTGCTATATCTATCAAAGCATGTATTGTCTGATTGTTTTTTGGTTTGAAAATTCTAAGTTTTTGAAATCATAAATCCTGCCACCTCCATGTTTAAATGCAGGTTTTTACAAAATAAAGGATAAAACTCTATACAGAACTAAAGAAGCTCAAGGAATGGTAATACTTAGGGAATAAGTTTAAAATGGTACTAATATTTAAGGAAGGAGATCAAACTGTCAGAGAGAGAGAGAGAGAGAGTGGTGGTATGTCAGGAATAATAAGAAATAATGTTGTTAAGTAAGAAAATTGAAAACTGTAAAACTATAGTGGAGGATGTGGTTGAGAAATTGACTTGGCTTCCTATTTGAAAAGTCACATTTTAAGAGTTACCTGAAGAGAATAGTCAAGTACTTGTTTGTTGGTTATCTCTCTCTGACACACACACACACACAACACAGGTCGCACGAGCTCGGACGGTCCTGAAATCTCTCCTGCTATTACCTTGATTTTGTGTGGTATACGAGCTATCTAGTATCAACTGATAGCTCGTACAGTGCTCTATCTAACAGGGAGTAATTTACTCTATAGTTTCATAGTTCTAGGCACGTATGACTGAAATTTTATTCCATCTTTTTGAACTGAATACTGCTGGTCAGATTATCTATTGTTCAGCTACCTCAAAGACAATGTCCCAGTCATAATAGGATTAGCTGCTACAGCAAGGACTAACACCCCCCCCCCCAACTGCTGCCACTGGGAGGTACAAAGGACACAAAAAACAATCCTCTGAAGCCTAATTCAATGGAAGTGTCACTTCTAGGAACAAGCAGGAAAATTGTAAGTACACTATCTTAAACTTTGTATCTTAGAAAGCATAGCAGTTCAATAGGAAAGCTATAATACATAACTTTAAGTAACATTAAGATGGCGGCACGGGATGAATTAGAGTTCGTGAAAGCCTTAGATTTGCTGCGTAACATTGTCAAAGTAAGTGGCAATCTAAGAAATGATTTAAAAAAGGACATACTAACTGCAGTGAGCGAATGAAAGTATTTAACAAAATGAAAAATGCAACTCGAGTATCGATAGAACAACAGACTACTAAAACAACCAGGGAGGAACAGGCTAACTTAGCTCAGCCTACTCAGCTATACTCGCAAGTCGTAGTAAAACCAATAGCTCAACGAAACAGCGAAAAAACCAAAATTCTTATAAAAGAAAAAATAGACCCAAGAAAAATAAAAATTGGAATCACAAAAATGAAAAGTATTAATAAAAGAGGAGTGTTAATTGAATCCAAAGAAAAGACCGATATAGACTTGCTACATAACAAAATATCTAAGGAATGCAAAGACACATTAGTAGCAAATCCAAGTAAGAAATATCTTCCAAGGTTGATAACATATGATATTCCTAGTGAAATTGATATGAACAATGCAATAGACTCAATCCGCATGCAGAACAAAGAACTCTTCATTGGCAACACAAAGACAAAGATAAAAAAAAACGAACAAAAGAAATCTGATTATAGAAGTCATTCCAATGGTGAGGATCAAACTGCTGAAAACCGGTGTTAAAATGCTATGGAGAATTTGCCATTGTGCAGACTATGTAAGCGTTCTGAGGTGCTTTAACTGCAATAAATTTCACCATCATACACAGAGTGTGTGGGGGGGGGGGGAACCACCTGTCTTCTGCTCTAAAGAACATAAGTTCAGCAAGTGGCCACGAAATAAGTCCGAGATGAATTGCATAAATTGACAAAATCGGAACAAGCATGCCAAAACCAAAAATGACTGCAAACACATGGCACTAAGCAAAGACTGCCCAACATACAACTACTACAAAGAGCTCAAAATTCAAAACATAGATTATGGAAAGCAATAATAAAGCTTGTAGAAACAGCAGTACTTCCCTGGCATGCCTTCAAATAAATCTACAACGCTCTATCAAGGCAGTCAATAACTTAACAGAATTCATAAATAGAAAAAATATAGGAGTGGCATTAATATAGGGTGTCCCAAAATTCACGCAAGAAGTAATTTTGATAAAAAACACAGGTTTTTAATTGAAAACTGTTAATCTCTTATTGATTCATAAAGTATACAGTATAGCGTTATGCATGGGTGGTCGTGGGCTTGTTGGCATAAACCTTAGACTTCAAAAAACCCTAAAGAAAAAAGTCCAACGCCGTTAAGTCACATGATCTGGACGGCAATTCTGATCACCAAAATGGGAAATTACACGACCAGGAAATGACTCATGCAGTAATTGAATTGTTTCTCGGGCTGTAAGGCATGTGGCACCGTCTTGTTGAAACCACATATCGCCCACATCCATATCTTGCAATTTAGGAAAAAAAACTGGATTATCATATCGATAGCGAGCACCATTAACCGTTATTGCCTTACCAGCCGCATTTTCGAAGAAGAATGGACCGATGATGCCTCCAGCCCAAAATCCGCTCCAAACAGTGACACGTTGTGGATGCATTTGTTTCTCAACAGTCACTCGTGGATTTTCTGAACCCCAAATGCGATTAACGATTTTTGTCGATTAACGAAGCCATCAAGATGAAAATGAGCCTCATCGCTGAAGATGATTTTGTTCGAAAAATAAGCATCCACTTGTTGTTGTTCCATAATCCATTCAACGAACTCTCTTCGCTGTGTGTGGTCATTTTTAATAACCCTGAACTGTCAGCTGTCACGTTGTCTTTTTTTTCTCGTTGGCAACACTTTACCGCACAAATGGCGCTAAATTTAAATCTTGCGTGAATTTTGGGACACCCTGTACAAGAATCCTACAACATCAACAACAAAATATGCGGCTTCCAGTAATTACATAATATTTTCCAAAGGATCCGAAAGAAAGAGAGCTACAATACTCGTGGGGAACCCTGAAGTCGAAGCAATATTAATTTTGCAGCACAGCAAAGAGGACTCGGTACTTATTGAAATCACGTACAGAGGAATTAAAACTTTTGCTGCAAGCATGTATCTAAACTATTACACTGACATAAAATACGACTTAGAAAAAAATGGACAATGTCATGGATTTTACTATCAACCACAGAGAGAAAACACAAACAATAGAGGTAAAAATTAGCATCAAATTCTTAGCATCAAATTCCCTACACATACTAAATGATGACTATAACACTCCATCATTTGAAAATACCAGAGGAAGAAGCTTCATTGATCTAACATTGGCAAACAATGGTATTTAACCCCAGGTTTCTGAATGGAAATGAGAAGAAGATGAAAGCTGTTCTGGTCATCGCATATTAAGTTTCTTCATCAGTAACGAAAATATAAATGGAATAAACAACACAAACCATTCCATCAACATCAAGTATTTCACCAATAAAACCAATCTAGAGATATTTGCTAAAGTATTAAAAAGAGAATTTTCATGTCTAATCTCAGAACATCACTTTAATGGGATCAGCAAACAACAGCTCAGCTTAGACAAGAATCTAGCAATCTAGGCATCTGAAGAAGATGATACAGACTTCATTGCCTATGTGCTTTCATCATGTCTGAAAAAATCCAGCGACCAAACACTCAGAACAACCAAGAAGCTAAACATCGAAGGAAGAAAATCAGTACCTTGGTGGAATGCCGAATTAACAGTCCTAAGGAAAAGTGTTAATGCACTCAGACGACTATATCAAAGAACATACAATAACCAAGATTTGGAGAGAGCAGAAGACAGAACTACTATATAAAGCCAAATACAGCTATCAGCCAAAAATTACAAATACGAAAACAGAATCATGGAAAAAATTCTGTACTGTTTCAATCATATTGAATCCTTGGAATTACATATATAAATTAGCAGCAAGCAAGAATAAGACAACACCAATATTATCAATCATCATGAAAACAGATGGTACCTACACTAAAAACTTAGCAGAAACTGCAGCTATTATGACCAACAATTTTATTTCCAATGACGATGAATCAACAGATGAAGAAATCCACAGAACTTAGACAAAGAATGAAAACAAACATAGATACTCCTAATGACAACTTTAAATAAGTCGTCGTTAGGAGTACCTTGGATCCATTGATCTTACAACTAATGAAATCGAGTCAATATTAAGATCAATGGATCCAAGTAAAACTCCAGGAGAGGACGGAATAACCAGCGACATACTCCTAAGAGCATTTGTCGAATTCAATGAATTCATATCAACAGTTTACAACGAATGCCTAAAAAGAGGGCAATTTCCTTTAGTATGGAAATGCTCTAAAATTATACTCATAATCAAACCAGGAAAAGAAACATCTGACGAAATTAACAAATACAGGCAATCAGTCTCATAAACGTTGCTGGTAAAGTGCTAGAAAAACTTCTGATAAACTGAATAATGCACTATGTCTACTCAAAAAACCTATTAAGCAGCAATCAATATGCATTTAGACCTCAATCCAGCACAGTAGACACAATTATGGAGGTTAAAGAGTTCACAGAAGAAAGTCTACAGCATAAAAAAAAGAAAAAGATGTACTACTGATCTCACTAGACGTACAAGGAGCTTTCGATGCTGCATGGTGGCCAGCCATAATCAATCAACTAAGAGATTTAAAATATCCACAAAATTTACTTGATCTTACAAAAAATTATTTTACGGACAGAAGAGTAACCAAGAGTAACCTCCCCCTAGTTAAAGACAATGTTATTCGCAACCTAATTGAAGATTTTGTAGCTTGCTATACATGCAGTATGTATCCCGTTCTTGAAGAATGTGTATGATTGCCTGAAATGCAGGCTGTGGGAGATGCTGGGAGACACTAGTGTCTTGATCTTGGGATTTAGCGGCAGTGGAGATAGTGTTCGAAAATGAGTGATTTTCAGTTTGTGAAAATACCAAGTAGTGTGTTGCAAATATCCACCTTTATAAAGAGGATGGGTATCTTTAGTGTGTTTTCTTCAATAACCAAGTAATCCTGTGAACTATCCCAGCTACCTTAGTAATTTGTCCTCTGAACTTCAACTAGTGCTGTCCTCAAATCTTTGGCTTCGTCAATTTCATGGAGTACAGTTCTTTCAATGTGGTACAGAGCTTGTAATCTTTGTACCCCAAAATGCATATCTTTTCCCACATTAACATCCACATCTATTATGTTAATGTAGCTCATACTGCTAGTCTATTTAAATCATCCTGTAAGCTCTCTAGCACCATGATTAACCATTATCCCATCCAACTTTGCATCATCAGCAAACAATTGAACATCTCACTTCAAATATTTTTTATATCATTTATGTACAAATTAAAGAGAGCAGTGGTCCAGATACAGAGCCTTGCAGCACATCATTAATCACCTGATTTCTCCTGGATTCTGCTCCTCCATATACTATTTGTTTTGGTATCTATCCATCAGCCAAGCATGTATCCATCTCTCTCTCTCTCTCTCTCTCTCTCTTTTTTAAAGATGAGAACTCGTCTCCTATTATCTGGAAAATCCTTCTCACCAGGCTTTCTGAATTAGCAGCGTAACCACTATTAAACTTTCATTTCTCCATACTTGAGCATTTTTGGCCAAATATCATTTATTCCAGGAGCATTTTCACATTTCAGGCTTTTCATAGCTTTTTTCTACATCACATATTGATATGTATTCCTAACTGCATCCCTGTTACATATTTTCTATCACTGTTCTGTCACTATTTGTTTTATTTAGCAATCTTTCAAAGTAATTACTATCCTTAATAAATAACATAAGAAAGACATTCTTCTTCATCCAATTGTTGACTGCATAGATTCACCTACTTACTGAAAAGTAAAAATTTTAGGACACCTATTGAAACTCAGATTGTTAACTCCCACTCATTCGTAAAAAATTCTTCCCATTTTTTAGATAAAGTGAAAAATCTTTCTCTACAGCCCACTGATATAATGGTTAGCGTTGATATAGAATCTCTCTTCACAAAGATTCCTCTTGAGGATACACTATATCCACTTTTAGTTTTGACTGTGTTATGTACTCAGGGTATTTTATTTATCAAAATAAGTTTTACAGTAAAGTTGAAGGAACTGCAATAGGGAGTCCACTCTTTCTTGCACTCACTAAGAAAATTAGAACATTTCATTTAGAACATTTAGAAGACATTATTTTCTCATCCATATACTTTTAGCTTTCATTTTGGGTTTGTAAATAAACAATAATTAAATAATACTAATATAAACAATCTATATCCATGAATTAAATGTACTATAAACAGAAAAAGACAACAAACTATCCTTTTTAGATATTCTACTTCTCTGCTCACCATCAGGTGAATTAATTACTTCCATTTATCAAAAACCAACTTTCACTGGGTGCTACATTCAATCAACTGGCTCACCATCCACACAGAAGAATGGAATTATAAAAACTTTAATGTGATGTGCTCATGCTATTTTGTTCTACACCCCAACTATTACAGCAGGAACTCTTAAACATAAATCAATATATGAAACTGAATGGCCTCTCAGAAAGGATCATATAACAGCTTTTTAATTCTTATAATCCTAGCTCAAAATATCAAGGAAAAGCAGTACATTGAGTTCCAATCCCTTACATTCTGGCATCTCAGAACTCATTTCCAGAATTCTTAAGAAATACAATTTAGTTGCTACTCTTCTTCCTATTAACAAATTATCAGCATGGTTTCCATCTTCCAAATCCTTTGTGACTGTTATCATTCTTACTTTGGACAAACTGGAGGTTCGGTAGAAAAAGAATACATGCACACCAATCTTATATTAGCAACAATAAATCTGAGAAATCTGGCTTGGGACAGTATGGAATAGATACAGACAAAAAATGTGAATGTTTATTTAAAGAAAGCACTGAGACCTTACTTCACTGTCTCAACTTAAATCAGGACGACTGCTTCACTCTTTCTAAGATATGGGAAAGTGTAATTCTAATTATACATTAATTTTTTTTTAAATAGCTGATGAATAATTAATATTGTAATATTACTTCAGTTATACCATTGTTTTGGTTTACGTATAACATTAAGTGGTGATTACTTTTTCAAATCAATTCATTGTTTGCATTCTACCTTGAAAATTAACAATCGCAATCACTGATGATGGCCTGTAATATTTAGGCTGAAATATATAGCCTTAAATAAACAATATTACTTATTCCTTGTGTTTGTGTTAATTAAAAGAAACCTCTCATGGGACAGGTTTGTCATAAACAATGAAAAGTAACTTTAATAAATAGCTAATTTTAATGATGTTAACTTGCTCCTCCAAACCTGACCAACACTCAAATCTCAACTTCCTCAAACACTACTCATCTCTGCTTTCCCAACTACTTTTAACTCCTTTCGCCTCAGAGGTGGGCCTGAGCATATGTTCACTTCAATATGCCATAGCAAAAATTATCCAACCTGGAATCTCCAAATTTTGACCTCCTTTGGCTAAAAATCATCTTATCTTATTCTACCAAATTTATAAACTGTCTCCCACTCTACTAATGCCAACAACCACTGTGAAATCATCAATCACCTTTCCTCAAATGTTGAATTTCTTCAACTCAACTCTCCAAACAGCAAAGTCATCTTCCTTAGAGACTTCAATGTCCCCAATACCAGCTGGCTGTCTGCTTTCAATGCACAGATCAAGCAGGTAGAGAGGCTAAAATTTTTGAAATCACAAACAACCTCAACACAAATTGTCCACATGCCCACTAGAATACCAGACAATCCCAACCACTCCCCAAACACCTTGGGCCTCTTCACCCATGAAACAAAACATACACAATCACTCACATAAACATATATGACATTACCAGAAAGTCAACTGGGACAATCTCTGTAACTTCTATGCCTTATTTCCTACATCAGATTACTGTTTCCAGCCACCTGAGCCAAACCTATGGGCAGAATGAATCACCAAAATGATTCTCATCAGCATGAATACATTTATTCCCTGCTCCACTGAAAAGTCTCATTCCCTAACTAAGTGTTAGTTCTCCCACATATGTGCCAGAGATGTATAAAAGAAGAGTCAAGCATACCACAACTGGCTTGCATCCTAAACTCCATCTTCCTATACTGCCTATATCAAAGCACAGAACAGCTACAAAAAAATGATCACCACATCAAAAACTAATTTTGAGAGAGCCAAAAACAGGAAACTTGCATTCTGCTCAAATGACAGTCATGTTTTCTGGGCTACTGGCCATAACTCCCAACATTACTGTCTACAAAATCTGCCCAACACTACTCCCACCATTACACCCAGATGGTACTATTGCATCATCACCCACAGGAAAAAAAATAATAATAATAATCTGGCTTCCTACTTTTCATCCAATTCTTGCATAGCTGATCATTTGGTAAATGTCCTCCAACAATCCCAAACATTTAAATGCTGCATTTGACCTTTCACCAGAAAGAGATCAGAAAAATTTTGCTCAAATGAGATATCAAAAAGTCTTCTGACCCTGATGGCATTGCTCCAATTGTCCTAAGGTTCTGTGCTCCGAGTTGACTCCCACTTTATGTCATATATTTACACTTGCTTATTGCACTAGTATCTATCCTGCAGTCTCAAAACTAGTCTATACACAACCTATTCCTAAGAAGGGTGACAAATCTTTATCTTCAAACTACCATCAAATTTCTCTCATTCCAGTTCTTTCTACAGTAATGAAAAGAGCCATCAACAGCCAACTTTATGCTACCATGAAGACTCTCATCTAATAAATGACCAAAAGTATGGATTCCGTCACCATTGATCAACAGGGCTCTACTAACCTATGTAACCCATCTCTGAACAAACACTAAGGAAAGATTTGGTGAATCTCAGGTAGTTGCAATTGATATCTCCAAAGCTTCTAACCAAGTTTGGTGCAAATGTCTATTAAGAAAACTCCAATCAATCAGTCTGTTGCTGACTTCTACAGTTGGGTAGCCAACTTTCTGGATGGACACTCAGTTTGAATGATGGTGGATGGCTCCTTATCTTCTATCTATACTAATGCTGGGATCCCACAAAGCTCTGTTCTGTTGCCCACCCTCTTCCTTCTATACATAAAAGATCTACTTCAACTGACTGCAAACACTTCACCAGGTGGTGTCTGTGAGTAAGCTACTATAAGTTAATGTTCCTACATTTTATCGCTGTTCCAAGAGTTTCCCATTCAAATTAAACATCAAATGTAAATCTTAACAGCGGGTACTAAGGAGCAGAAAATTCCAGCACAACCTGTAAGTACTTTTAGTGCATTAAACCAGTTATATTTCTAAAAATCAGTCACGTGCAAGCAGCCACAATACCTACCATGCAAAGCAAAGATAGTAGCAACAAAAGCCAATGACGAACAAGCATCCTGTGTAGCGCCATCGATTGCCAACAAACCCACAAGGTGCCACATCTGCAAAATTGATATCAGCGATTAAAAAAAATGTATAATGTGTGAATTCTGTTGCCACTGGATAAACGCTTCCTGCACAAACATGGATGAATCGGCACATGAGATATACACAAGATATATATTGACCTCAATCGGCCCTATTTCTGTTCGCCGTGCCTCCCGTCTGTAAAACAGCTCCTGAACTTAAGCAAACAAATTGAAAACCTTGAACAGCACATCAGTGCTATGAATAAAACTCTTTCCTCCAAAATACGAATACTAGAAACCAAGCTCGAATCAACTGACGATCAGTGCCACAACACAAGTTCACCTTTCCCTACAAATGAACTCTGTGAAATAATCGCATCAACAGTGAACGACTTGATGGGGGCCAAAAACAAAAAATTCAACGCCGTTGTTTTGAACTTTCCAAAAGAAAATGGAAAAGCACTGAAAGAAGACATTACCAAATTAGCAGAAGAATGCAATATCGATCCTAAAAATATCACCAGGTGCCATCATTTCAGACCCATAAAAAAAAAAAAAAAGAAAGAACAGAACGAACTTTCCATGCCTTGTAAAAGTGACTTGCAACACGCCGACAAGCACATCAAAACTAATAACAGCGGTCAACAACAAGTTCAAAGACACTTATCTGCAATTGCGCATAACTGCTCGACTAGATCTATCGTTTGCACAAAGAGAACAAGGATGCCAGTTGCAGAAAAACTTAAAAATGGTGACTACAGCTGGACTGTAGACTACAGACAAGCTAAATTGGTGCAAAAACCAAGTGATGCCACTAGCAACCACCACAGTGATTCAGTATGCAGGAACTGCATAGGAAATGTGCAAGATCCCTGCGGTCAAACATATGACTCATAAAATACTACAAATCCACTTCACTAACATCCGTAGCCTAAACTCCAACCTTATCCACTATCACCTGCAGTCTACAAAACCCCACCTACTCTTTCTGGCAGAAACTCAAATCTCACGTCCCTCCAGCACTATTCACCTTGACCTTCCAAACTACCCACTCTAACTCCTTTCGATCCAAGGGTGGTGTCTGTGCATACATCCATGCCGACATACCTTGCCAGGGAGCACCCAACTATGGCTTTCTTTGGATGAAAGTATCCCTACCCAACTCGGTCAAATTCATATGCTGTCTCTATCATTCTCCTAATGCAACCAACCACTCTGAGCTCTTAAATTTCCTCTGCTTAAAAATTGACTTTCTCCAGTCCCACTTTCCCAACAGCAAAATCATTCTCCTAGGAGATTTTAGGTTAGGTTAACACCAACTGGTTAGGTTAACACCACAACACCAACTGGCTTTCCTCCTCCAGCTGTACAGATCTTGCAGCCAGAGATGCTGAAACATTCGTCATCACTAATGACTTTACACAATTAGTTCAGATGCCAACCAGAATACCTGACAACCCAAACCCTCTCCAAATACCCTAGACCTCTTCCCCAATGACCCTTCCAAATACACGGTGAATGTAGAGAGCCCGCTAGGCAATTCTGACCACAACTTTGTGTGCTCATCTCCTCTCCCATGCAACAACATTTATCCAGCCACTCCCATACAAGAGTAGTTTGGCATTATAACAGTGCCAAGTGGGACAGCCTCCACAACTTCTATGCCTCATTCCCAAGGTTAAACTATTGCTTCCAACTTCCAAACAAAACACATGCACCGAACTAAAACCAAAGCAATCCTCATTGGCATGGAATCATACATTCCCCACAGTACTCTGACCTCCATTTCCTAACTAAACCTGGTTTTCCAAAATATGCTCAAAGGCTGTGCAAATGAAAAACCAAACATGCCACTGGCTCAAATCAAGAACCCCATCCTACTTTAGAGCTTATATCCAAGCCTGAAATAAATGCAAAAAAACAATCAATGCTTCCAAAACAGAGTTTGAAAGAGCACTAAATTAGCAGCCTGTTCGAATGGCAGCTGAGCCTTTTCTTCCCTTGCAAAAGCAATCGGTCGTAACTTCAGCCCAACACTATTCCCACCTCTATCATACCAAGATGGCTCCATTGTATCATCACATACAGAAAAGGCCAATCTCCTGGCCTCACACTTTGCTTCCAATGCATGCATAATTGACAATGCAAACATCGCCCCCCCAACCATTCCAGATGCCAATGCCCCCCCATATCCTTTTGACAGAAAGAGATCAGCAAAACACCATCTAAATTTGACACAAAAAAGTATCCTGGTCCTGATGGCATTCCTCCAATTGTCCTGAAGGTTTGCACACCAGAAGTGTCTCCTGTCCTATGTCGCTTATGTATACTGTCTTACTCCACTGGTATCTATCCCACAGTCTGGAAATTGGCCTATATTCAACCCATTCCCAAGAAGGGCGAGAGGTCACTGCCATCCAACTACCACCCCATCTCGCTCACCTCAGTCCTGTCTAAAGTAATGGAAAAAATCATCAATTCCCAACTCCTACACTGCCTTGAAGCTACTCGTCTAATAAACAACCGCCAGTATGTTGATCGCAGTCAATCAACAGGAGATCTGCTCACATATGTCACCCATCTCTGGACAAATGCCATGGAGAAGTTTGGTGAATCTCAAGTGGTTGGGCTTGATATCTCTAAGGCATTTGAATCGGGTCTGGCACAAGGGCTTACTAAGCAAACTGCCATCGTTTGGTCTATCCCAAGACCTCTTTCACCAACTTTCTGTCTGGATGCCCACTATGTGTGGTGGTGGCTGGCTCCTTATCCTCTCACCATTCAACTAATTTCAGGGTTCCTCAAGGTTCTGTCTTCTCACCAACCCTCTTCCAACTATATATCAATGACCTACTTAGCTTACCTCCAACCTAATACACAGTTTCATATTGGGTTGGAGGTACCTCCATAGTTGGATTGCCAGCTTTCTGTCTGGATGCACACTATGTGTGGTGGTGGATGGCTCCTTATTCTCTCACCATTCAACTAATGCCAGGGTTCCTCAAGGTTCTGTCCTCTCACCAACCTTCCTACTACATATCAATGACCTACTTCAGCTTACCTCCAACCCAATTCACAGTTTTGCAGACAACAGCACATTGCACTCCTCCCTTTCTTTTGATAAACCTCATTCCACACAACTCACCTAAACCTACAGAACAGCAACCACCACTGCCCTCAATTCTGACTTCCAATGGGGTTTAGATAACATAGTCAATTTCAATGCAAACAAAACCCAGTACTGTCTCTTTTCTCATAAAAAAGAACCATTTTCTCCAGTATTATTTTTGATGTCAGGGATTCCAAGAAGAGAAATCACAGACTGTCTGGAAATTTGGGTGTTTTGGGTTTATGCCAGGAGAGGCATAAACACATAACAGCCATTGCATCCTCAGCTACTAAAAAACTCGGATTTCTCTTTCACTCAAGATGCTACTTCACCTCTGTTAACCTTATACAAATCACAAATCTCTCCAACCATCGAATACTTCTCCTACATATCTGGTGGGAACCCCAAAAGCTCCCTCAAAATGCTCGACTCAATACAGAGAAGAGCAATCACTTATTAATGACAAGTTACCAACTCACTCCCTCCACTTTCGCACAGGTGATCGATCTCTGCACTATGTGCGTTTTTTACAAATATTTCCATGGAAAATGTTCATCCGAAATAGCATCAATAATTCTCCCACTTAATACTAAGCTCATTGGAACACATGCAGCTGTTGCTCAACATCCCCACACAGTACACCTTGAAACCCACAAAACAAATTTCTTCTCCTCCTCCTTCATCCCTGCAACTGCTATACTATGGAACAGTCTTCCCCTTGATGTGTTCCCTAAGGAATACAATATACAGTCATTCAAATCCAATGTGAACAAGTACCTTCTTTCCCAACCCATTCACAACTAATTCTGGCCATCCACTCCAATCATTTACCACTATCCACACAAAAAACGTAGTCTGCACACCCTTATTAACCACATTTAAATAGCTTCCATGGATGAATCCAAGTTCTCACTATTTTTCATGCATTGAAAAAATTTCCTTTGGATCAATTTTATAAAACTTCTTTAATATCAAGTTTCTGTGATGTCCTCTCTCTCTCTCTTTTCTGCCTATCAACTAGACTATGCAACCTATGCATCTAATGTAAAAAATAAAAAAATAAAAAATAAATCCAGTACACAGTTTTGATGATATCACATTTCACTCTTCCTTTTCATCTGATAAATCCTGCAAAGCACAAATCACCACAACCTCCAAAACTCTAACCTCTACTACCTTAAATTCTAATCTTCAAAATGTTCATCAATGGAGTGTAGATATAACTAAGAACTACAAAGCTAGAAAAATACAGCTCTGCTTTAGTTCCCACAAAAAAAATCCCTGTTTTTCCATTCTTATCCTTGACAATAATCAAATTTCTATTCAACGTGAGATTCACCTTTTCAGAATAACCCTAACCTCAAATCTCTCTAGGCAAAGACACATCACAAATAGCATCTCCTCTGCATCCTTTTTGGATGCAGAGGAGATGCTGTTTAGGCTCCCTATTTCACTTGAGGTGTTACTTTAACTCCAACCAGCTCCTGAACCTCCATACAAATCATAAATCTGCCTGACCATTGAATACTGCTTTCATATCGGGGTGGCAGACCTAAGAACCCAATGAAAATACTGGAATCTCTACAGAAAAGAGCAGTTTGATTGACAATCCCTCATTAATAATTTCACTCACTTTCACACAGGCATTGAGTAACTGCAGCCTGTATCTTCTATAAATACTTCTATGGTCCCTATTCATCTGAATTGGAATCAATAATTCACCTACCCTCTTGTAAATCTGGCCAAACACATGCACCACCTAACAAACATCCTCTCACAGTTCAATTCCAAACCAACAGAACAGATTCATCATCCTCTTCATTTATCCCTTCCATTGCTGCCCTCTGGAACAGTTTTCCATCACACATTTCCAAAGGAATACAATCCATGGCATTTCAAGTCAAATGAAAATAAATTCCTAATTACTCATCCACAGTACTTTTGTACTATAGGATGGCCAACCTCTCATGGATGAGTTCTCAAAAAATTACTACAGATTTTTGACACTGGTCAGCTCGACTTAGCCAAAAACTATATGCATCAATTAAACCTGATTGACAGAAAATTAAAATGTAAAGAGTATTGTGTTTTCAGGAAGGATAGAGAGGAATATGACAGGAGGTGAAGTGTTGCTGATAATAACTGAAGAACTATAATAACCAAAAAAATTAGAAATTAAAGAGATTTGAGGTCTGTGGGAGATGGTTCATTTGAGTATCTGGTGCAAGACAGAGGCCAACAGGACAAAATATATTTTTGGTTGATACTATAGACCAGGAGGATGTAATGGCATGCATTGGAGATTGGGGACATAGATTAGAGGGAGGAAACGGGGCATGACAAGATGGAAGTGGAATTAATACAGTTGCTAAGAGATAATTACCTGAAACAACATGGCATAGAGGGAATCAGGAGTTTGAAAGTGATGGATCTGATAATAGCATTATATATTTAATGTTATATTTAATTATAAGCCAGGGTATACACTTTGCCTCGAACTGGAAAGAGTGACCATGCATTCTTGTTCTCGGAAGTTGCGACACATATAGTGAAATGCTCTGTCCAAGAGTTTATGTTCACCTATAAAGCTGGTAATTATGACATACTTAGAAGGCATCTCGGAGGAGTGGCATGGCTTGAGAAGCTAAAAGGAAAGGATGTCAGTAGTCAGGGACTGTTTGAGAGAAGCAATATCAGACTGCATAACCAAAGTCAGGAGGATAAACCAAATGGAGATTAAGTGGATGAACAGAGATATAAAGCAACAGCTGCAATGTGGATGGAATAAAAGGAAAAATGTGATCAGTATACTCATCAGCTGTAAAAAATGCAGGCAAGAAGGGTGAATGTTATGGTAAGAAAGGCCAAATCAGATTAAGAGAGAAAATTAGCTAAGCAGTCAAAGTAATTCCAAAATTTTTTTCATTATGTAGCAAGTAGGAGGAAAATTGACTATGGAAGGATGACTTTAATCAATATGGATAGCAGGAAGGTGACAGAAGCAAAAGAAATGGTTGAGTTGCTGAGTGATCATTTTGCAAAAGGTCATCCATGTGGAGATTTTGCAGTTGCTGATGTGACAGAGACTCATGTCAAAATTGAGGTAGATGAAGAGGAAGTGCTCAGCATATTGAAACATATCAACGTGAATACAGCAGTGGGACTAAATGGCATGTCAGCCTGTGTACTATATGAAAGTGAAAGAGAAATGGAATCACTCTGATGAAGTTGTTCAATCTAAGTGCCAGATCTGGCAAGATGCCATTGGGAGTGGAAAGAGAGTAGGCTAGTTCCATTACATAAAGCAGCTCCAATACAGACCAATTAATATATCAAGAATGGTTGTTAAAGTATTGGAAAGTTGGTTAAAGGTAAATAAAGCAGCTCCAATACAGACCAATTAATATATCAAGAATGGTTGTTAAAGTATTCGAAAGTTGGTTAAAGGTAAATGCAACAGTGGGCAGATAGGGATACAATACTCTATAATGAGCAGCATGGCCTGTGTCAGTAATTTACTCAATCATTTTTTTTATAATAAAGTGACAACAGAACTGAATAAGGGAAATGGCTACACACTAATACTGCTGGACTTCGTAAAGGAATTTGACGAGGTCCAGCAGTATTAGTGTGTAGCCATTTCCCTTATTCATTATACTACTTCCTGGTGTCTGGAAGTTGGAGCAAATGGGAATGGATATGAAGCTGGCAGCAAGGAGTAAAAGGATGGCTGGCAGATTCATATCCATTCCCATTTGCTCCAACTTTCAGATACCAGGAAGTAGTATAATCTAGGAAAATGAGGGTAACTAACAGAATATCTGAGGGTTCTTTACTAGCGCCACTACAATTTAATTTGTATATAAATGATATAGGGAAAACTTTAAAGGGATAGGATATTCAGTTGTTTGCTGATGATGCAAAACTGGAGGGGATGATACTTGATAATGGTGATGTATTCTACCCTGCAGGATGATTTAAATAAATTGGAACTGTGGACAAAGGATAATGATTATCAATTTAATGTTGCAAAATGTAAGGTGGAAAAGGTTGCATGTTGGATATCACATTAATGGTACTGGGTTGCAGATATTGATGATTTAACAAGTAAAAAATAGAGAAGTTACTATTCCTCTTTATATGGCTCTGATTCGGTCACATCTTGACTACTGTGCAGTCACCTAGGTTTTTGGAGATCAGGAGGTGGCAGAGAGGATTCAGAGACAAGTGACTAAGCTGGTGACAGGCCTGTGGAATGCACTGTCTGAGGAGAGGCTGAAAATGTGTGAGTTGCATAGTCTAGTCGATAGGCAGAAAAGAAAGAAAGAGAGAGAGAGGACATCATAGAAACTTAAGATATTAAAGAAGTTTTATAAAATTGATGCAAAGGAAATTTTTTCAATACATGAAAAACAGTGAAAACTTGGATTCATCCATGGAAGTTGTTTAAATGTGGTTAATAAGGATGTGCTGACTACATTTTTTGTGTGGATAGTGGTAAATGATTGGAATGCATTGCCAGAATTAGTTGTGAATGCCGTGAAAGTGAAGGAGTTTAAGGAGAGGTATGAGCAGTTATTTTATTTATTTATTTTTTTTTATTTTTGCATAAAAAAATGAGTGTGGGTCTCTCACGATGAGTCTCCAGACTACACAGAGATACCACATAATAATAATAATAATAATAATATGGAGAAAATTGTATTCGTGCTTTATAAGTATTATGCATATTTTCCATATAGTAGCAATTCTTAATTACTACTACTAATAATAATAACACAGTAATCACTTGATTAATGTGCCCTCGATTAGTGCGTCATTTTTTTTCAATACCCAAATTCGATTAGTGCGCTTATATACATTTTAAAAATGAATGTTACAGATTTTAAAAATTTTCTATCTATACATTTTTATGGCTAACTATTTTAAAAAAATCACTCACCAGAATGAAATAATTTAGTCACTGATTTAAAACATTTTACAAAGTTATTTTTAATGGCATACTACACTACTTCCATGTACACTATGTATACTATGTTCAAATTTTCTACTCCCAAAATTTATGTTGTTTGCTATAGTATGCCACCGATTCGAGATCCTTCGACACACCTGCGCATGTCACAAAAAGGAGAATCCATTCCGATAATAGGGTAATCAATCGTCTTCTGGGATGAGTTGTTTATTATTACATGTCAGAAAATTAACTTCTCTTTTAAGATCATTGTAGTTTTTAAAGTGGTAACTATTTTGCTTGTATAACAGTTGGGAAATTTTATCTATAAAGCACGTGATTTTGACCAATTCATATGACCTTCACTTCTTTCTCCCCTTCGATGATAATGTCCAAGAGTTAATTAAATCTCATTCTGAACAATTGAGTGATTCCGACCTGCTAAATTTAGATGCACAGTGGGAATATCCTGAAGAATATGAAGAAAATTTAACCACTGATAGTCAGCCAAAAGAATTTTCACAGAAACAATTTGAAAATATTTTTTGTACAATCGAAGTTTTTAAGCAGCAATGCTTAGAGGCTGACCCTGATGAAGAGAGAAGCAGTAAAATTTGCAGAAGTGTAAAAGAGGCAATAGGGCCATGCTGTAAGTTATATGAAAAAAAGAAACAAAATCCGGCCAAACTACGTTAGCTCAATTCTTTGTTAAGAAGTACAATAATAAAATTTATATTCTAAATATGTTTTATTGTCTTTCAGCTTCATGGTTTCCCTTTAACTAGGCCCCGAGACATACCTTAATTCTTTTATAAAAAAATTATGGTTCAAAAAAGAAATTTGAGGAACGAATTATACTTTTTCCCATAGTTATTATATTCGATTAGTGCGTTTTTGATTAATGCACCTATTTTAAAGAATGCATTAGGCACACTAATCGAGGGATTGCTGTAATAATAACAATAATAATAATAATACAAGGATTGACCAGAAGCCGAGCGATGCTAAAATAGAAAAAATACTATTTATTATTTGTTTCATTTTCTTAGAAAACTTCATCAGGTGCATAACACAAAAAGAGAAATACAAAAATATATGTTACAACAGGCAGCTCTAAATTATATATATATATGTGTGTGTGTGTGTGTGTGTGTAGTTACCATAAATCCACATGACAGCAATAAGTTCTAGCGTAGCATATAAAATAACAGCTGTTCCAACGCCATAATTGTCCAAAAGTAGCATTATATATTGACCTGCCTGAAAATAAATAAATAAATAAATAATATAGATATATAAAGCACATAAGGAAGAAGAACTAGATAACATTTTAAATAAAGAAAATATGGAAACTGCAGTTCTTCCAAAAACAGAAAAGAAACTTAAAGGAACACAAAAACAACTAATTATCATATCATATATAGTGGAGTATATATATATATATATACAGGGTGTTCGGGATAAATTTGACAGTTTCGTAAGGAAAAAGAAAATCTTCTTTGTATCTATTAAATTTAATGAATTGACAAAAAAACATTACAGGCAGAGTTAATTACAATACTATCAACAAGATTTACTCAAAATAACCACCATTAGCATCGATCACAGCTTCAATTCTGCTTCGGAACCTCGAACAAGCTGATGCTACAGTCTCCCTGGGAAGGGCCGCAAAAACTGTTTTAATTTTATCCATTAACTGGGCTTTTGTATTACTGGAAGTGCGATTGGTGTCTTTTTCAACTGCGCCCCATACAAAATAATCCATGGGGTTAAGGTCTGGGGAGTTTGGAGGCCAAACATTTGGACTGGTGAAGTCGTAGAAATTTTCAGACAACCATTTTTGACTTTTCCCAGAGGTGTGGCAAGGGGCCGAATCCTGCTGCCATACATACGGCCTACCATTGGCTACCCTTGTTATCCAGGGCTTGACTACAGTTAGCAACTCCACGAACAAAGCCCGAATTCCAATGCCAGGGTTCTTCAACACCTGTTCCTGCAGATTTGCGAGGAATTCTGCTGTACGAACGCAATCAGATCATCTGCTAGGGATCTTTCTTCTTGCTACATCCTCGTAGTCACCATTGCAAGTCTCTAGTTCATGCCTGATTGTTTTTACTGTATTCAGGGAGCATTGGGCAGCAGTCGTAATATCCTTATTTTGATGGCGGGCACGAATCATCATGATACAAGTTATTCTCTTCCATGATTCAGGTGGGTTCCAGCTATCCATCCTTTCTGACATCTTGTATATGAATGAAGAAGGGTCCAAACTTTTAAATGAAGAGAAGTGTGTGTTAATACATGTAACTTACGGAAAAATATAATTAATTATAAATATTTCAAATTTATCCCGAACACCCTGTATATATATATATATATATATATATATATATATATATATATTAAAATTACAATCTTATTAAAATCTTTATAAGTTATCTCGGTTTTTTAGTAATTAAATCTATGTTTTTAAAATGTATCACAGCAACCGAGTAAAAGCCGATTATCACATTATATATATATATATATATATATATATATATATATATATATATTTTTTTTTTTTTTTTTTTTATTTTATTATTTTTTTTTTTTTATTCAACTTGTTAAAATATACATTCGACGATAAGTAACAATGACTATTTACATATTATAAGTATATAAATTACAGAGAAAGAAACATTTTCCTTTCGGGTATACAATAGAGAATGCAATAAATAAATTCAAATTACAGTTCAGTTTCAGTCTGAGTTATCTTTCAGATGAAGCATATTGTCATCGTCAATCCAGAAGAGAGTACAAGTTGGATTTCACTCCTCTATGAATTTTGCAACAGTTCTTGTTTCTTTGAAGTACTCAAGTTCCAATAAAAGCCCTTTTTAGTTCCCGACGAAGAATATACATGACGGTTTGTGCAGTTTGTGATGGATGGGTGCTGGTTATTTCTTGTCTGTTTTAGGTAGACGCTGTAGGTGACGGCCGTAGCACAGATGAAGAGGAAATTGCATGTTCTGTATCTGTTTTCTTCTGTGTGGACTAAATTCCAGTAGTCTTCTTGGCTGTCTGCATAGTTACAGGTGCTAGAGGCAGTATTCAGGACATAAGTGATTATCATTTTGTTTGCGGGACAGGTTAGATATGTGTGTTCCAAGGTACCTGAAACGTCACAGAATAGACACAGATCCATTTCTCTTAGCTGAAATTTGTAGAGCTTAGAAGGAGTTGGCAAGATGTTATGCCATAGTCTCCACTGTATGTCGGAATCTGGTTTGGCACACTTCGATTTATATGGCAGATCCCACTGAAAACTGAGTGGCATATGCATCCTTGTAGATGAGAGGGTTAAGGATGAATATAAGAAGGGCGAGGTTGAAGAAACTGACATGAGGAAGTGGTATATTTTCTTGTAGTTGGAGGGAAGAATTGGAAGTGAGGCTTCAGATTGTACAAGATGAAATATAGGCCCCTGAGCAGTTTCTAGAAGGAATACGGATTTCCTGAGGTGTAACGATATCTGGATAGGCTTTTATAATGGAGACTTGCAGCTGTTGATATTGCTTTTCAGTTTTTGGGTTCTTCATTGGTAGGTTTGTGAATGTTTTCCACTTTAGGGTCTGGGTTAGGAGGTCCCCTATGACTCTTATTCCTGCCCAGTTCCATGTAGGGAAAAGAAAGGGCTGGCCTGTTGTGAGACTTGTTATGTTTTTGTTCGAAAATAGTGGTGGTTACGTAATCGAAGGTGGTTATATAAGTGTAATTGCATTGAAGTGTCTTTAGGAGAAGGATTATCCTGAAGGATCTAATCTTGTTTTCAAGGGAAATCAGGCCTTGACCTCCCTTGCTGAGTGGCTTGCAGAGTTGAGGGTATGTTGTCCAGTGAGTTTTGTTCCAGAGGAAACGTTTGATTTCTTTTTGAATGTGGTAGAGAAATTCTTCAGGAGGTGTGAGTACTTTGAGGGTATGTCATAAGACACTCGCAGCCACCTGGTTAACTATTAGTACTCTTCCTCTAAGATAGATAGATAAAGCACATAAGGAAGAAGAATTAGATAAAGTTTTAAATAAAGAAAATATAGAAACTGCATTTCTTCCAGAAACAGAAAAGAAACTTAAAGGAACACAAAAACAACTAATTATCATATCATATATAGTGGAGTGTATATATATAGTTAACATATACTATACCCAAGGTAAAAAACTTTCTACAGATATATATATAGATATATATATATATATATATATAATTATATATATACACATTTCCAAACACACTGTTCCTCTAGTTAGAAACATCTCTAATATATTCCTTCCTACATCTTAGATCATTGCTTCATTAAACTGCAACTTTCATTATTTTTGGAAGCATCCAAATCAGGAAGTGCCTATTGGATCTTCAACATTACCCTCCTGAAAGATCCAGAATACATAACAAACGCTCAGGCTTTAATAACTAACCTCACTCACTTGAAGGGGGAATACAGAACCAATGAAAATCTAACATGGTGGCCCCACGTAAAATCACGAATAAAATCCTTCACGCAGATCTACAGTCACCAGAAGAATCAACAGAGAAACATTAACATCCAATAATTCGAAGAACAGCTGCAGTATCTACCAGAAGAAAGCCCTGAGTATAATTCATCCCTCCAAGCCATGCAAAGACACAAGAAACCACAAAGGGTGCTGCCCTACTTAGATCGCAATATACACAAATACATTTCTCAGATGCACCTGCAAAATATTTTTTCTGTTTGGAAAAAAAATACCAGGCAGCAAATTGCATCTCTGCTATTAGATTTCAAGATGGCAACATCACAGAAGATCCAACTAAAATCACTTCTGAAATCCTACAATACTACAAGAATGCATATAGCTCTACAGAAACATCCCTTCATGCCATTCACGAAATACTGAAAGAAACAAAAAGAATCTCTGCAACAGATCAGAATCACTTAGAAAACCCAATCTCTCTAGAGGAACTGAAAACTGCACATGCACATCCTTGCCAAAGAATAAATCTCCCAGCCATGATGGTCTCACAACAGAGTTTTTCCAAGTCTTCTGGAATCAACTCAGACCACTTCTCCTTAAAACACTGCAAGATGCCTACCTCAATGGGCTCCCAGAATTCATCATGACCTCAGTAGCACAACTGATACCAAAGAAAGGAGACCACACAGATATCCGAAACTGGCATCCAATATCACTAATCAAGACAGATTGCAAAATCATCTCCAAAGTTATTGCTAACTGACTAAAGCCAACACTGCCTGAAGTTATTGGCCGACATCAAACTTATTCTGTTCCTGGGAAAACAATATATGATAACCTCTATTTAATAAGAGATCTCGTCCACATTGCACACAACCAAAATAAAGACCTAGCACTCATCAGCCTTGATCAGGAGAAGGCTTTTGACAGGGTAGAGCACGAGTACCTTTATGAAGTCCTAAAGGCATTCGCTATGGTCCTCTCATCATTCGAACAGTGCAATTGTTATACAGAGATGCAGTCTTCTGTTTAAAAATTAACAACAGGCTCACCTGCACTTTGCCATACTCCAAAGGGATCAAGCAAGGATGTCCTCTCTCTGGACAGTTACACACACTGGCCATAGAATCCTTCTTAAAAAGAGTATATAACACAATCATCTCCAAATGAACCAGCATAATAGAACCACATCAAAA
Organism: Typopeltis vanoorti; assembly: GCF_054136105.1. Taxonomy (NCBI): domain Eukaryota; kingdom Metazoa; phylum Arthropoda; class Arachnida; order Uropygi; family Thelyphonidae; genus Typopeltis; species Typopeltis vanoorti. The sequence continues at coordinate 26,461,587 of NC_143568.1, forward strand.
AATAACCCTATCAGCATATGCCGATGACGTTACAGTAATAATCCATAATGACAAAGAAATGACAGTAACCAATGAAGCACACAGACTATATGCACAAGCCTCAGGAGCCAAATTAAACTCTGCAAAAACCTCTGGTTTGTGGTCAGGCAGATGGAAGGCTAGAACTGATTCTCCGATTGAATGTACTTGGTCAAATGAAGGACAAATATATTTAGGTGTACACCTTGGAAACACCAAAATATATAAAGCACTGAACTGGATACAGCTACATAACCGATTTAAACAAGTGCTAGGAAAATGTAACAGCATTCATTCAATGTCTTCACTTAGAGGAAGAATCCTAATAATCAACCAGATGGCTGCGAGTGTGCTATGGCATACCCTCAAAGTACTAGCACCCTCCTGAAGACTTTCTCCATCATATTAAAAAGGCAATGAAACGTTTCCTATGGAACAATACTAACTGGACAACATACTCTGAACTCTGTGAGCAATTCAATAAGGGAGGTCAAGGCCTGATTTCCCTTGACAACAAGATGACATCCTTCAGGATAATCCTTCTGCTAAAGACACTTCAGTCCAATCATGCTTATATAACCACTTTTGATAACATCATGAAATTATCCTAAACTACCTAATTTTTACAAAGATGCTCTACAGAAAAATACAGAACTTCATCACACGCTGATAAGATCAACAGAGTCAGCTGTACCAACAGAACCACTGTTTTCAAACAGAAACATAACAATAATAAATTTAGTTTAATCCTTTATCCAAGTGTGAGAAAACAAAGTTTGCACCTGAAAGTATCTTCAGGACTGGGGTAAGGACTGGGGTAAGGTGGTACAACACCGGGCATCTTGTTGCAAAGGTGAAGCAAGCTAACATCACTCCTATCTCAGTATCTCCCATAATGCAAAACACATCTCCTTGCAACGAGACCTTTATTGAGGTCTCTTCAGTGGGAGCCAGGCCCAAGTGGAGATACCAGGCAGAAGAATTAGCAAGGTCATCTCTACCTATAGGAGTTGCCAAAGAGTGTGCCATCTTTTTATTAAATTACTCTGAATTTAGAGAAAGATGTTGAAAGTTTATTTTCCACTTGGAAATAAATTAAACTAAATAATAAATTTAGTTTAATCCTTTATCTGAAACATAACAAGTCCCACAACTGGCCAGCCCTTCCTTTTCCCTAGATGGAACTGGGCAGGGATAAGCATCATGGGGGACCTTCAAACACTAAACTGGAAAACACTAACATGCCTACCATTAAAAAACTACAATATCTAAAAGCAATATCAACTGATGCAAGTTGCTATTATAAAAACCTTCCCAGATATTGCTACGCCTCAGGTAATCCATATTTCTTCTAGAAACTGCAGGGAGCCTACCTTTCATCTTGCATCATCTGAAGCCTCACTTCTAATTCTTCCCTCCAACTACAAGAAAATATACCACTCCCTCATATCAGTGTCTCCAACTGCACCTTCGTATATTCATCCTTAACCCTCTCATTTACTATGCAGCACATGCCACCCAGTTTTTGGTGGGATCTTCCATATAAGAGGTGTGTCAAACCAGATTCTGACATACAGTGGAGGCTATGGCATAACATCTTGCCAACTCCTACTAAGCTCCACAAATTTCAGCTAAGACAATCGGATCAGTGTCTATTCTGTGAAGTTTCAGGCATCTTGGAACACACATATTTAACCTGTCCTGCAAACAAAGGGATGATCACCTACACCCTGAATACAGCCTCTAGCACCTGTAACTATGCACACAGCCAAGAAGACTACTGGAATTTAGTCCATACAGAAGAGAACAAACACAGAATACGCAATTTCCTCTTTATCTGCGCCAAGGCCGTCATTTACAGTTTCTACCTTAAGCACCTATCCATCAATGAATCGGAACAAACAGTCATGTGTAGCCTACGTCGGAAACTACAGAGCAGGCTTTCACTGGAATTTGATTATCACAAAGAAACAGGAACTGTCGCGAACTTCATAGAGGAGTAGAATCCAACTGGATTGCAGACAACAATACATTTCAGTTGAAAAATAACTAAACGTGATACTGAACTGTAATATTGACTCTTACTGAAAAGGCACATCCTGTCTACCACTAATGTACTTTTTTCCCTCATTTCTATTGTATATCTAAAAAGAAAATCCTTTTTTTTCTCTGTAATATACACTCTTATAATATGTAAATAGTCCTTTTTGTTATCTATCTTCCAATGTATATTTTATCAAGTGTTAATAAAAAAAATAGAGAGAGAGAGAGAGATTTTTTTAAATTTTTTTTTATTGTAAACATAACAATCTTATGTACAGGATTAACCAGTTCATGGTTCTCTGCAGTCAGGTAGAGAGGTTACATGCTCATACTCTTGTTGAGGTATGTTACATCGAAATATCAGTTATAAGATGAATTACTTTTTTTTTTTTAATTACAGCCATTAACAGTTATTTTGACGATACTCTATAAGAACAAAATCTGACATGTATGTGTAAGAACATAACAGTTACTATAGGACAATATTATCTATTTATATGAGGTTGACAGCTGATTAATGTTCGCACTGTTAAGCACGAAAAGTCTTTCTTCCCCCTTTCCTTAGGGGGGGGGAATAATGTCACTTCTATGCTGGAAAGTGGACTATGATGCAGTCACCCTGCTCAGCCAGGAGTTGATTCCATGGATTCAACTCTTGGCTGAGCAGGAGTTGATCTACTGGGTGTAAGTTTGTCTTGGTGGAAAAGATCTAAGGTGATGTTTTACCTGTGGTGGTGATGCTCATGTAGGATCCGACTTCTCACCTTTTGTTTGAAGGCTGCAAGGAGTTGGTCAGCTGCCACTCTCTGTGAAGTTGCTGTGCTATCTGGTCTTGTGTGTCTGAGGTAGAAGTTGTATATTACCGCTTTCGCAGTGATGAAGAAGTAATTGCAGAATGAATGATTATTTGACTCCACATGGATAAGATTGAAGTACTTCTCTTCTGTATGAAGACTACCACAGGTGAGAGCTGCCGTTTCCTGAGACAAACGGATTAATTGGGTGTTGACTGGATATTCCAAGTAGATATGCCGGACTGTTCCTGATCGGTAGCAGAACAGGCAGTTATCTGAGACATCTCAGTTAAATTTTCGTAATATAGTTATTGGAGTGGGTAGTATGTTGTGCCACATTCTCCACTGAATATCTGCGTCAGGTTTGATAGCTTTTGTGCAATATAGTAGGTCCCATTGAAACGGTATTTGATGAGATGATGCAGGATTTTCCAGTAAAGTGCTTTGGTTCTACTGTTGTTATAGAGCTGTAGATTTTGTTGGTGTTGCTGGGTGTAAGTTTTTCCCATGAATTATTAGTTTTTATCAGAAAGATAGGCACTGGATCTCCAGAGTTAGGAGGGCTAAGCCCCTCTTCTGTTATGCTATCGGGCATAGCTACTTGAAAAGCGGCCTCTACAGTGTGTATCTACTCAGACTGATTCCCATATTCCCAGGTTTTTGAGTGATTTTGGAAAGCGCCAGGTGAGGCTCGGAGAAAGAATGTCACCCAAGATCCTCATGCCTCGCCAGCTCCATGGAGGAAAGAAAATCTCTTTCTGAGTGATCAGGTTTCTTACCATCGTGTTGTGGAAGATGGGTTCCAAGAGGATTTCAGAAAAGGATGCTGTCTTCACTGTGTGCTGGAGGTTTAGCTTCTTCCATCTTCGAAGGACATCTTTGTAGAAGTTTGTTAGATTTACTGGAACATGAGCTGTTATCATTCTTAAGGTTGTGGAGAGAGAGAGAGAGAGACCTCTAGTGGCAGAAGTGAAAATATATTCAGTGGTGCATTTGTGTGATATTTCCTGTTGTAGGGTATTAAGGAGAAATCGAGCTCGAAACATTGTTATCCTGTTGTCAATGGAGGTTAAGTTTTGTCCTCCATCTTTGAGAGACGTACATAGTTTGGAGTAGGAAAGCCAGTTTGTTTTGTTCCAATTGAATCGATAGATGGTTGACTTTATTTGTTTGATGAATTGCAGTGGTGCCGTGAGAATCTTAGCGTATACCAAAGGACACTGGTGGCTATTTGGTTAATGATTATTGTTCTCCCTCTTGTGGAGGCAGAGGCTCATATTGCTGCCCACTTTCCTAGCACTTGCTTGAAACATTTGTTTAGTGTTTCCCAGTTCTTATCCACATAAGAGGGCGTGTTTCCTAGGTAAATCCCCAGGTATTTGTTTCCCTCTGCAGACCGGTTACCAGACATTTGGGAGTCAGTTCGGTTTGTCCATTTGCCACACCACAGTTCTGTGGTTTTATGTGCGTTTAGTGTGGCTCCTGAGGCTGCCTGGTATTGTTGGTATGCTGTTTGTATATTATGGAAGTCCTCTTCTTTGCAGGCTATAATTGTAACATCATCAGCATATGCTGTCAGGGTAGATAGATAGATAGATATATAGTAGATAGATAGATAGATATATAAAGCACATAAGGAAGAAGAATTAGATAAAAATTTAAATAAAGAAAATACAGAAACTGCAGTTCTTTCAGAAACAGAAAAGAAACTGAAAGGAACACAAAATCAACTAATTATCACATCATATATAGTGGAGTAGACAAACAAATACCGAAGAAGGAAAAGAGGAAGAAAATGATGACTTCGTAAAAGTCATCATTTTCTTATGCATCATTTGCTAAATAATAATATAGAAAAATATGGAGAACCAACAGTAAACAAAAATTGAAAATTACTCATTGATTATATATATATAATATATAATCATTTAAAAATAATGAATACATTCTACAAACATAAAATACACATAAATATACATGGTGTGTAAGAGGACAAAAATCAATAAGAGACTACTTCATAGCAAATGAGAAAGCAGCAAACCTCTTCCTAGATGTTAAAGTCACGAGAGGGCTAAAAAATGGATACAGATCATTATTTGGTGTAGGCAAAATTAAGGTTTCCACCAAATTGGTTACAAAAGATACAAAAAGAAAAAAATAAAATAATAATAATAAACAAACTAGAGAAACAAACTCTAATTATCAACTATGACTACTAAACAATATAAGTATAAGAAATTTATACCAAGAGGGGATTAACAGCTATTTAGATAAAATACATGAAAATGAAGACATCGAGAAAGAATGGAATAATACAAAAAAAATTATTACATCAGCAGTATATGAAATTCTAGGAACATAAAAAATATCATAAAAATAAAAAAATTAAATATATGGAACAATGAAATAAAAACAATAATTGAAAATAAAAAGCTGGCCTTCAAAAGATGGTTAAGTAGCAAAAAACAAAAAGATGAAATTAACAACTGATGGAGTGTATGCCCCGAAAGAAGGAAAAGAAGAAGAAGAAAATGATGACTTTTACAAATAGTTACAAGGAATATAAAAATAAGACGAGCAATAGCCAAAAGCGAAACCAGAAAGAGACACAGAGAAAACTGAAAAAAATTTGTATCATAACCTAGAAAATGATATATACCAAATAAGACCCAATGTGTATAAAATACTAGAGCACATGAATGCAGATATAAAAAAAACTGCAAATATAAATTGTGAAATAAATTTCAATTATTGTATTCTTGTATTCAAGAATACAAGAATTTTTGGATTATTTCATAACTCTTTGGAAAGATAATATTAACATAAAAAAATTTTTAAAATTACACCAAAAATTAGAAAATGCTTTTAATGATATAACAATGAAAGAATTAAAGATCAGCCTACGTAAAATAAAATTAAAAAAATATTAAAAAAATGGTAAATCAGCAGGAGAAGATGGGATATATTCCAAACTATAAAATTGCTGGAAAAAAATTTCATCAGAGATTATTAAAATTTTTAATAAAATAGATATAAATGGACAAATACGAATAGAATGGAATACAAGTATAGTAATACCTATATTTAAAAAGAGGGATAAAACAAAACCTGCTAATTATAATTTATTTTATTATATATATTTTGTAACTGATTATAAAATTATCATATAAAATTGGCATATAAACCAAGAAGAAGAGAATATAGGAACAGTAGAAGAGAAGGAATGAGAGAGAGTTATGGGAATGATAGAAGAGGAGAGAATAGGAACAGTAGAAGTAAGGGAATGAGAGAGAGAGTTATGAGAATGATAGAAGAGGAGAGAATAGAAACACGTAGAAGAAAGGGGATGAGAGAGAGGTTTGGGAATGCTAGAATAGGAGCAGTAGAAGAGAGGGAATAAGAGAGAGGTATGGGAATGTTAGAAGAGGAGAGAATAGAAACAGTAGAAGAGAGGGAGTGAGAGAGAGAGTGTTATGGGAATGATAGAAGAGGAGAGAATGGAAACGGTAGGAGAGAGGGAATTAGAAGAATGCGAGGGAGCACTGGAACCAGGGATGATAGGAAAGCAGGTAAGTAGGGGAACACAGAGAGTAAGAGTTAGAGGAGAGAGAGAGAGAGAATGAGGGATGTTTGTGAGCAATCGAGGAACAGGGTGGTAAGAGGTGTAATGTATGGGGGACTCAATGATCCATGGTGGTCAAGATAGGATGCGTGAGAAGTGTTTGCCTAGAGGAACGATAGAAAGTATGGCTAGGGCAATTTAGAGGGGGTGAAAGGGTGGATGAGATGATTGTAATAGTAGGAACAAATGACTTGAGAGGTAATGTAAATTGGGCAGTGAGGGATATTAGATTCTTGTTTGTGGTTCTATGAAAGAAGACGCAGAGAAGAAAGATAGTGTGTGTTGCCTAGGTATGATAGTGATGAGCTGAGCAGAAGAGCAGTAATATTGAATAACATAATAGCTAGAATGTGTAAAAAGGGAGGATTAGAATATGTGGATGCTTAGTCTCTCGCTTACAATTCCTTTCTGAGGACAGAAAGGAATTGTATGCGAGAGACCACCTGCATTTGAATGAGGAACGACATAAACATCTGGAGAGATTGTTGTTCTGAACGAGTCTGTGTGTCAATGCAGGGAAACTAGAATTCCCAGGGTGGATGGTAGCAGGGTTGGCCTCAAGTGGGGATGGGAGCTTGGGGGAACGGTGGAAGACATCAGGTAATACTGAGTCCAGTGGGGTTGAGAGGGGATAATAATAGGTATAGAAGCAGTGACATTTTTATGCTCTATACTAATGCCAAGAGTATCTGAAATAAAGGATATGAATTGGTGGCGCTGATAGCATCAGTCTGGCCAAAGATTTTTGGGATCACTGAGACATGGTTGACTGAAGAGGATATAATAACAAGAATAGAAGTAGCATGGTATAGCATTTTTCGGCAGGATAGGAAGGGAAAATGCAGTTGTGGAGTACTGCTTATGATAAGTGATGACATGTGCTCTAAGAGCAGAGAGCATTTGGAAGGCAGTGACAGTAATGGTTTTGAAAGCATACGGTGTGAGGTAGAGGTGGGCAAGAGAGGATATTTAGTGGGATGTTGCTACAAACCAAGGAGCACAGAAGGTGTGGACCAGGAGATGTTTGGATAGTTGAGCTTGGTATGTGCAAGAAGAATGATTGTTATGGGAGATTTCAACTACAGCAGTATAAATTGGGGAGAGGAAGATGCATGTAGCAATAAGGGAATGGAATTTCTAGAATTCTTGAGGGACAAATATCTTAGGCAACATGTAATAGAGGGAACAAGAGGTTCAAGAATTTTGGATTTGGTCATAGCATCAAAAGAATTGATAATAACTGAGATGACATCTCTCCCACCGGTTGGAGAGAGTGACCATGTGGTTTTGACTTGGAAGATGAATAGACATGCACGTGTATCAAAGAGACCGGGAACATACGTGGAATTATAAGGCAGGTGATTATAATAGTCTTAGACATCAACTTGGGGAAGTTTCATGGAGGGAGGAATTGGAAGGCCGGGATATCATTAGTGGTTGGGAAATTGTGAAGGAATATTTGTTAGCAGCAATGGTAAGCTGTATTCCACGAGTGAAGAAGAGGATACAATTTGGAGTAAAGTGGAAGACAAACAATATTAAACAGGAACTACATGCGAAAAAGAGGCTATGGAAGAGATATAAGGAGACAGGTGAAGAGAAGATGCATGAAGAATATAAGACACAGGCCAGAAGAATGACTAGTATGGTAAGGAAGACGAAACTAGAATATGAGAGGAGATTGGCCCGAAGATCCAGAGAAAATCCTAGGGAATTTTTTAGATATGCAGCCAGTAGGAGGAGAAATGACTGTGGAAGAATGATATTATGGGATAAAAATGGGAATAGGGTGACTGATGCAGAGGACATAGTGAAATTGTTCAATGAACACTTTATTGGGGTATTTCATGGTAGAGGAGTCGGTTTTAATGCTAGAGGGATAGGGCAGGTTCGAGGTTTAGAGGTGCAAAAGGAGAGCGTGTTCCAAATACTGAGTACTCTGGATGTCAGTAAAGCTGTGGGACCGGATGGTATTTCACCACGAGTTTTGAGAGAATGTGCTAGGGAACTGACAGCTCCTTTGACCTGGCTTTTCAATGAAAGTCTGGCTATGGGAAAGGTGCCCAGGGAATGGAAGGAAGGTAAGATAATGCCATTGCATAAGGGTCGAAGCAGACTGGAAGTGTCTAATTATAGGCCAATTTGTGTGTCATCAGTAGTTGTTAAGATCTTGGAGAAATTAGCGAGAACTATATACAACATTGGGCAGATGAGGGTAATGTTATCTGTGAGAGCCAACATGGATTTGTGAAGGGGCACTCTTGTTTTAGTAATATGCTAGACTTTTATAATAAAGTTACAAGAGCAGTAGATGAGGGAAAGGCATATGCTGCCATTTTCTTGGATTTAGCAAAGGCATTTGACAGGGTGCAACATGATAAACTAATATTTAAGTTGCGGCACATGGGTTTGGATGTGAGGTTGGTCAACTGGATTCAGGATTGGCTGTCCGATAGGTATCAGAGAGAGTTGTGTATGGTAGGGCAGTTTCAAGGAAGCAGAGGCTTACAAGTAGGTCCCACAGGGCTCAGTACTGGGACCTATATTATTATTATTATTATTATTATTATTATTGTTCCGGGAAACTCCAAGGAGTCGACAGACTCATCGAGGGAGGCCCTAACATCATGTCAAGAACAACTATTCAACATTCACACAGTATCTATCATACCTTGCCTTGAACTCATTCACGGTCGTAGCACCCACAAGAGACTCTGGAAGCTTATTCCACTCATTTATCACTCTCCAAGTAAAGAACCTAGCTCTAACACCCTTGTCAACCACGCTCTTGGCCAGCTTCCATGCATGGCCCCTAGTCCTCCCACCACCAGTCATATTTTCAAAAATATCTTCTGGATCAATCTTATAAAAACCCTTCAGTAATTTGAATGTCTCAATCATATCACCCCTCCTTCGCCTATCGTCCAATTTCTGCAACCCACAAATCTTCAACCTATTCTCATAAGGTTCATTCCACAGACCTGCTATCATCTTGGTCACTCGTCTCAGGACCCTCTCCACTTCCTCCCCACCACGAAAAAACCGTGGTGCCCATAGCTGAGCACAGAAGTCCAGATGGGGTCTTATCAAGGCTCGATACAGAGGAACAACAACTTGTTCGTCTCTGCATGTTAAAGTATTTTTCAGAAGCCAAGTGATTTGGTGAGCTGTTTTAGTTACTTTTACAATGTGCCCCCTAAACTTCAATTGCCTATCCAACAACACTCCCAAATCCCTGGCCTCATCAATCTCCTGGAGTATGGTTCCACCAATGCGATATACTGCTGCTATTCTTTTCACCCCAAAGTGCATAACCTTACACTTTGCCACATTAAATTGACATCCATTTTTCCTAGCCCAGTCCTCCAAACTATCCAAATCATCCTGTAAAATTTGGACATCCTGTGCACTCACAATTGCTCTACCCAACTTTGCATCATCAGCAAACAAGTGAACACTTCCTCTCAGATCCTTTCCAATATCATTGATGAACAAATTGAAAAGCAGTGGTCCAAGAACAGAGCCCTGTGGCACTCCACTAGTCACAAGACGTCTTTTAGACTCCACTCCTGAATAAACCACTCTTTGATATCTCTCCTTCAACCACCCTCTTATCCATCTCACCAACCCTATATCTATACCCATCTGCTCCAGTTTACTGATTAGGGTTCCATGTGGTATCCTATCAAAGGCCTTGGCAAGGTCCAGTAGTATCACTGTAAACCCATTACCCCTATCCAGTTCAGCCGTCACTGTGTTATAAAACGTGAGCAAGTTACTGAGGCATGATCTACCCTTCACAAAACCATGTTGTCCCCCATACAGTATCCCACTTTCATCTATCCAATCCTGTATTCTTTTCTTGACTAATTTCTCTAAGACCTTGACAATGATGCCTGATATGCTAATCGGTCAGTAATTTACAACAGCAGTCTTGGAACCACCTTTATGCAGTGGAACTATTTTCCCCTCTTTCCACCCGCTCGGGACTAACCCAGACCCGAGACTCAAATTAAACAAAATGGTCAAGGGTACTGACAATTCTTTAGCTGCTTCTTGTACAACACGAGCTGGTATACCATCCAATCCCACAGATGTATTGACATTGAGGTTATGCAATAGACTACTCACCTCCACTTCATTAACCACAATTCCCGTATAATCTACTGGTTTATTCGTTTCTGCAATGTCAGCACCTGGATGATATACTTTTGCAAAGTGCTCACTCAGTAACTCAACTATCTCAACTGATTCGGTTACCTCCCTACCATCGGCATTCTTTAAAATCAATCTGCCATGTACATTTTTCCTTTTACTTGCTACATATCTAAAAAACTGTTTAGGATTCTCTTTAGCCTGCATGGCCAATGTTTTTTCGTAATCCTTTTTTGCTTTTCTTACCACACTCGTCACCCTTCTGGCCTGCGCTTTATACCGTTCATGTGCGTGCCGGTCACCCTTCTCCTTAAATTCTCTCCATAGTTGTTTCTTTTATTGCAACTCAAGCTTAATGGTGTTATTCATCCATTTAACCCCTACTTGATTTATTATTCGGACTCTAGGTATACAGTCAGCCACTGCTTCATGCAAGCACTTCTTAACTACCTCCCGTGCACTATCAACTTCTAGTCCTTGCAGTTGTACATGCCATGGCACTGAACCAATCACACTCCTAAGCTTGTCATACTTTCCAGCCCGATAATTCCACATGTACCCAGTCTTAATTGAAAATTCTACACCTTTAGCCACCTCCCAAGTTAAGACCCTATGATCACTCTCACCGACTGGTGGCAATGTGGTCATATTTGTTACAGCCAAATCCTCAGATGTAATTACTAGGTCAAGCACTCTCTGACCCCCAGTATTTTCCATTACATGCTGTCACAGAAAGTTATCCCTTAATAACCGCATAAAATCCAATTCTTTCCTCCCGTGTGTCCTCTCCTCTCCTCACTCCAATCAATGCGACCATAGTTGAAATCTCCCATAATAATCACCCTCCTTCCACCCATTTCTTCTATTTGCTTGTGCGTGCTGCTATAGACCAGGTGATGGAAAAGATGGTGGTGACAGTATGTTTAGTTCTGCTAGCCACAATCTCACACCAAATGGCCTCAAATGTGCTCTTTTCTCTATCCTGCAATTCAACTTCTATTCTCCTTGGCTGGAGCTCATCAGCTATCATCAACAATACTCCTCCCCCCATTTTATTCTCTCTGTCATTCCTGAACACACTATACCCATCACATTCAATCCCACTAGTTATATCATCTACAGTCAGCCATGTTTCACTAATACCTATAACCTGTGGTCTGGAAGTGCCAACCATGGCCAAAAACTCTTCCTTCTTGTTCCTAATACTCCTAGTATTAGTGTACATGAATTTAAGACCGCCATTAGCCCCAACCCTACCTTGATGCCTTATATTAACTATCCCACTCAGATTTGTTGTCCTTATTTGCTCTGGCATATTATATTCATTCTTACATTCAACTGCCTCCATAAGGACCGTATCTCTACTCCCCCCCATTAACAAATCTACTTTCCCTGAATTTGCACATCCACTACATTCAGCAACACTTTCTCAAGTCTTCTTACACCGTAACCATTCAAATGCAAGCCATCCATCTTATATAGATCCTTTCGCCCATCAAACTCACTCCACACATCCACAAATTCCACACCACGCGTCATACATAACCCACGCATAAAGTCATTCGCAATTATAGCCCTCCTTTTAAACATTTCACTGTCATACCGTGGCAAAAGACTAATCATTCTAACTCTCTCACTCTTTTCTTTTGCTACCTCAAACAATTCATTCAGGTCTTCTATCATTTCCATTTAATCTCCTTTCAAATCATTCATACCTGCCACAACAATCATTTCTTTCACCCTTTCCTTTTGCTCTCAAATAGACTCAGTTACGTCCTTTATGGTCGCACCAGGTTGGTACGATTTTGTCAAATCCTCTACTAACACACCTCGTACTAACGAGTCTCCATACAGCACTCTATCATTCATTTTGTTCATGTTCACATTCATACGTCTATTTTTCCTGTCATACCTTTTATTATTGGTTGGTTCATTCAGTCTACTTTTGTTCATGCACTCTAGCTGCTGTTTTGCTCTTTCTATGGCGCTATTCAACAACGCGATCTCACTCAATGCATCTATCTCATCTTTTTTGTTCTCTGAGAAACCATTTATACTATCATTCACACTTTCTACATTCACACTCTCACAATTTTCATGTACAACCTTGCCGTTTCTTGTCATATCCCTATTTCCTTCATTCTGAAGGTTGACAAAAATATCACACTAACGATCCATAATACACTTCAATTCCTCATTCTCCCTACATTTTCCACACACATTCAATCCTTTATTATCATCTAACCACACTCCGACCGCACTCCGCAAAGCGTACATTTCACAGCTAGTACACTGACTCATTTCTTTTATGCTACCGTTCTTTGATAACGATGGCGAAACTTCATTACTGGCCGCCATTTTCCTTCGCACAGGTGCCATACTTATTTCAACGTGTTTTGTCAAATTATACGTTATAACACACCAAAAATAGACGCACTAAAATACGCAAGGCAAACAAAACAAAACTACACAATATTAAGAAATTTGTATCGATAACTGAAAATGATACTTATCTTATCTGGAGCTTGCACGAACACTACACATTACAAATTCATCTAGCGGCGACTTCCCGACATAGTTTATGTTATAAAACACTTTAGTACACTAACCACGCTAATAAAGCTCCAATAATATACCAAAATTACACACTTAAGTCCATTAAATTGAATCCAAAACATCAATAAATCAACAAAAAACACAAATCTCTCAGGAGCTCTCCGATAGCACGTCCGTTCACCAGCTAGCCTCGACACCAAAATCATATTGTTTAACTTTTATATCAATGACATTGTCAGTGGATTGCAAGGGGATATTCAGTATTCAGTTGTTTCCGGATGATGTGAAGCGTGGAAGGGTTATCAGTAATAGTGCAGATGTGGCAGCCCTGAAGGAGGATTTGAATAAACTAGCCAGATGGGCAAATGAATGGGGATGGCAGTTTAATGCAGCAAAATGTAAGATCTTGAGGTTTGGGAAACATCGATGGGACACTGCATACTCTATGGGAGGAGTCATACTGGAGGAAGTAGGGGAGACAAGAGATCTGGGGTTGATGATTGATAGAAACCTGAAATTTAGGGGACATATTGCAAAGGTGTGAAGGTAACCCAGAGGATTGCTGCAATAATGAGAAAGATGCTGACCTGCAGAGATAAAAACTTTATCATTCCATTGTACAAGATCCTGATTAGACCACACTTAAGACTATTGTTCTCAGATTTCGTTCCCAGGATTTGAAGGAAATAAATTAACTGTGGAAAGGGTACAGAGGCAGATAACAAAGATGGTTTCAGGAATGTACAATGTCAGTTACAAGGATTGACTGAGGGAATGTTGACTGCAGAGTTTGGTGGATAGAAGGAGGAGAGGTGATATGATCGAGACTTTTAAACTGTTGAGAGGCAGTTACAGGGTAGACATTGGGGAGTTCTTTCACTTGATGAAACGGCAGGAAGGAGCCATGACAAAGAGCCATAACTGGAAGTTATGAAAGGAAGCTGTGAGCAAGAGGGTGAGGAGTGGTTTCTTTGCATGGAGGGTGGTTGAACTGTGGAATGCATTACCTGAGAGAGTGGTTAGAGCAAGAATGGTCAATGAGTTCAAGGAGTGCTATGATAAACTTTGTGTTTCCTAAAAACAACCTCCCACAATGAGTCTTTTGACTCCATATAAGCCTGGATAATAATAGTAATAATAATAATAATAATAATAATAATAATAATAACAATTTAGAAACGCTTACTATATTTATTGACTTTGAAAAGCATTTGATAAAGTTAAAAGAAGTATTTTATTTAACATATTAAAAGAAAGACAAATACCAAATAATATTCTAAAAGCTATCATAAGTATATATGAAAATCAAATACAAATAAGTTTAAATTATGAACTATCATATCCAAAAGAGAAAAACCAAGCAGTCTGATAGGTATGTCTCCTTTTAGCAACTCCTTTTAATATTTATCTAAATGAAATAAAAATTGCCATCAAGGTATTAAACTTTCTCCTACTATGAACTTAAACATTCTCCTTTTTGTCTATGACCAAATAATAATTACAAATTCTGAAGATACTTACAGAAAGGTATTTTAAATTTAAATTAGATAGCCAAAGATTATGGAATGATCATATCAACAGGTAAATGAAAAAAGATGGCCTTTAAGACAGGATTCTGTAAGTAAAATAGTAATAGATAAGAAGATTTTAGAATTCCTTTAACTACCTAAGATGTATGATTACATATGAAAATAAACAAGATATAAACCTAAAAATTGCAAATTATTTAAAAATAATAGGTGTAATTAACTCTATGTTTAAACCTAGCCTAGTTCAGAAAAAAACCAGACTAAAAGTATACAATACATTAGCCCAGTTCTATTGTATGGAAGTGAAATCTGGACGATAAAACAAAAACACAAACAAAGATTAAAAACAGCTGAAATGAAGTTTATGAGAAAAATTGCAAAGTATATTCTATTCGATCACAAAAGAAATGAAGAAATTATAAAAGAATTAAACCAGGAATGAGTAATAGAAAAATTCAAAAAATATAAACATAAATGAAGAACATGCTAAAAGAATGAAAACAGAAAGATTATCAAAAAAAAGCCTTAAATTAAAAACCATTAGGAAAAAGAAAACCATGACATCCTCTAAAGAAATGATGACTTCTAAGCCAGAACAAGCCACTTTAGGCTTACATCCTTGAAAAGCATAATGATGATGATTGATAAAATCACATACAGGTTACTCTGCATAGATCTAGTTACCTGGTTTTCAAGGAGATGAGAATATACAGAAGAAGGCCAGACAAGACGGAATGGTGGTTTTGAAAACTGGGTATGAAGACAGCGAAAAAGTGAGGGAATTACAATTACAGAACCTCATGAATACAAAGGAAAGGGGTGGCAGACAAAGTGAGGGAAAGGCAATTGCAGAGCATCGTGAAAATGAGGAGGACAAGGATATAGGTCATGTGATTGAGAAATAAATTGATAACCAATAATTGGTTAAAAGTAGAAGAGATTTTTGGAAGAACAACAGGCGGAAAAATGAGGGATGCTTAGTGTATAGCATCCCAAGAAGCTACACTAAGGATGCGAGTGTTTTTGTCTCTTTTCAAATATTTGCCTTTTAATTACCAATTCTTATGCCAAAGTTGTTATAGCAGTTAGTCGATTTAGCTAAAGACCCCTTAAGGATGGGATTGGCATTTAGGATTTAGCTAACCATATTGTATTCTGTATTGGCTTAAACCAAAAACAAAATGGTACAACATGAAGAAATTTTATACTGGATGGAACAATAATCAGTATTAAACAACATCTCTGCTGTTTTTTGGGAGGAACCAGGATGAACTGTGAAAAGTATATTGACTAACCCAATGTCAACAGAATTCAAGACAGCCAGCATCAACATAAGTATGAAGAGGAAACAAAGTGGAAGTAGTAGAAAAATTAGAGAAGTACCATATGGACATAATTGGTACTTCTAAATTGGTATTACTAAAACAAACAAGGTGAAAATATGTGAGATACTTCTAAATAACAAATATGAGATGCTATATTCAGGCAAGATATTATAGTCATCATTTAGTTCTGATAAAGATAAAATTCAAGCAACTTTCCAAGGTAAACTGCAAACTAAAATATACAAATATTATTAAAGGAAAAATGAAAGAGTGTGAAAACAAGAATCAAACTTTGGAGATTCAGTGGCAAAGTCTGAATTAAACACTGATTAATTCAGATAGAGGCAACTGGAGAATGCAGAGAAAAACAAAGAAACCAAATAGTGTCAAAATTCATGGAAGAATTGGAAAAATATGGAAGTCAAATATCAAAAAGGTGACAAAATGTTTTGGACAATATTGAAAAAACTTAAAAAAATAGGAAAGGGTACTGTTAAAAGAATTAAAGATGCTAAAGGTGTCAAAAAAGTGGATATATTCTAGATGTCTAGAGTATAATTACTCTGAAAGGCTGCAAAATATAACAGTGACCAGAGTGGAAGAAAATGTTCTTCAAGAGGAATGGAATCAGGAGTATATATATATATATATATCAATACTGAGGTATAAAAAAGACCATCTAAAATGAAATGCAATACACAGGTATAAAAATTTTACAGTAAATGCATTGCACAATTCAGGAGTAGAGCTTTCATTGCCCATCAGTAAAATGGGAACAAAATATATAAACAAAGAACTTTCACTAATGAGTATTCCAATTATGATTTATGCAAAAACATGCTTGAAATGTTAAAGTTATTGTTGAAAATAAACTAAGAGAAAAGCTGGGTTCAGGCCCTAAACAGGAATTATTAGGATCAATTCACTTAAAGACAGATAATTGATAAATCATGAGAATGTAACATGAGCTGTAAGTTTTATAGATTTGAAGAAGGGCATATAACAAAAGTGCCAAGACAAAAGCTTTTCAAAATACTACAATTAAGTAGCATTTTGAATCAGGTGCAACACAACTTTTTACTTTATGCAGATGATGTTATCCTTTTAAACAAATCCAATACAAGTCTCTAGAGATTCTTTAATTAAACTGAATAACTGCTGTTATAAATTTCATAAGAAAATAGCAATAAAAAGACAAAGCATATGAAAATATGCAGGAATATTAAGGACATTATTACCGGCCTGTTAGCTGAGTGGTTAGCGTATCTGCTCTCCAGGCAAGAGGCTGCAGGTTTGAATCCTGCATAGGCATGAATGTTTGTGATTGTCTTCTCCCAATATGGACTGGGTCACCATGGGAGTAGTATACTCAAAACCTCCTGCAATGGGAGAGGCCTTCACCCTGCAGCAGGTAAAAAAATAGGCTGTTAATTTTTTTTTTTAAACTAAGGACATTAGCTTTCATCATCTGGTGTAAAACCACTGCCCTGTTTATTGGAGGCCTGAAGTGGCTTGAAAATGTTCCATGCTTTTTCTCTAGAGTAAGGTTTTCAAGACTATGGAAAAAATAAATAAAAGATTAATAAAAATAGAATTTAAAAAATTCATAGTCCACTCACAGTACTAATGTACTGCAGGTTAAAAACTTTTCTTAAGTGGAAATTACATTTCTTTAAAAAAAATGTGCAACATTCCAGTTATTTAAGTACAATTTTCGGAGGCTACAAATGAGTTTCCAATGTATGATCCTTTCCATGGAATAATAATTCTTTACCTGCAACAAAAATTTTCTGAAATTCCTTTCAGCCAGTGGTGCACTCAGGATTTAATCTTGGAGGGGAGGGGGCGGCAAGTTGAGTATACGATTTGCGAATACACACTACGCATCGCATACAACCTATGACTGAGCATCTGCAGTGATCGCTAATTCATACGTAGTATAGAAATAGAAGACACGACACAACATAAATAAAAAAAATGAATTTTAATTAGGAAAAGATTTTTGGAAAATTTTCTAGTGTTTTTTCCTTTTCTTTGGGGGATGCCTGCACCCTTTGCCCCCCCCCCCCCCCCGGGTGCGCCATTGCTTTCAGCATTCTTTTTTTTTAAACCTTGAAATTATCTGTCTAGAACTACCAATAACTCCAATCCTTATTCCTTTCCATGCAAAACAATAGTTATTTGTCTGACTGTGTCAACTGAGAAAACATACTTTATGAACCATATCAATCTCAACATTTGTAACAATCAAATAATTTGTGTCATCCTTCAACTTCCTGAAATGTTAAATTTCATCTAAATGCTTCACCAATACTCTCCTAAATTACTCTATCATGCTGTTATTATTACGATTATTAGCATTTCCATCCATGCTTTGTATATTCGCCATCACATTTTTCTTTGTTCAAATGCTTTAATTTATCATCACACTTCTTGGATAACATGATGCTTTCTATCTTTCATTCATCCTTGCACAATCATTAGCATTTTTTGACACATACATATCAAGTGAGAGAAGTTCAAGCATCAATGGAAAATCTTCAAGCAAAACTTTTTTTTGTGCTGAATTTACATTGATTAACAGGCATTTTTTTTTACCACTATTATTATTATTTATATGGGTACTCCATGGAGTCAAGACTCATTGTAGGAAACCCACTATCCATTAACACAATACCTATCATACATCTCCTTAAACTTATTAACTGTTGGGGCTCACAACCATCTCTGGTTATTCATTCCACTCATTCACCACTCTCCAAGTGAATTTTGTGTAAATCTTATAGAATCACTTTAGTAACTTAAATTTCTATCATATTCCCTCTCCTCCACCTGTCAGCTACACTCTGCAACTCACACACCCTCAATTTATCCCCACAGAGAACAATTCACAGACCTCTCACCAGCTTGGTCACTCATCTCTGAATTCTGTCCACCACCTCCCAATCCCTAAGAAATGCAGGTGACCAAATATGTGCACAGTAGTCAACATGTGGCAAAATCACAGCCTTATAAAAAAGGATAATAACCTCCCTATTTTTTCTTGTCAATATGTTCTTCAGTATCCAAGTAATCCTCTGAGTTATTTTACCAACTCTTGCAACCTGTCCTCTGAATTTCAAATCTCTTCCGCCATTACCCCCACCCCCAAGATCCTTAGCCTCATCGATTTCCTGTAATCCAGTACCATCAATATGATAAGAAATATGTAATCTTTTCACTCTGAAGTGCATTACCTTCTTACATTTTACAACATTGAACTGATAACCATTGTCCTTTGCCCACACTGTCAATTTATTTAAATCATCCTGTAAGATATCTACATCACCTTTATTAACTATTGCCCTTCCTAGTTTTGCATTGTTGGCAAACTACTGAATATCTCAGTTTCAAATCTTCTGCCATATCATTAATGTACAAATTAAAGAGTAGTGGTCCTAGTATGTAGCCATGGAGCACTCCACTAGTCACCCTCCTTTGCCTTGATTCCACTCCACCATGCACCACCCTCTGATGTATGTCTCAGCCCTCTCCCCTAATCACTATTTCAATTCTGCTGTCACCTTATTATAAAATGTGAATAAATTACTGAAGCAAGATCTACATTTTACAAAGCCATGCTGCTCTGCTATATCATATTCCTATCTACCCATTCCTGAATTTTACTTAAAAGTAAAATTCAGAAATGGGTAACTACCACCACTCCAGAGATACTTATTGGTCTGTAATTTGCTACTTCTGTCTTGGAGCCAACTTTAAGTAACAGAACAATCTTACACTCTTTTCACTCCCTTGGAACCTTGCCAAAACTGAGACTTAGAATAAACAATTTTGTCATAGGAACTGCCAGTTCACTTGCACATTGTAGCACATGAGCTAGCATACCATTCAAGTCCATTGCTGTATTCACATTGATATTTTTCAACAATATTGAGTACCTCCAGTTCATCTACCTCAATGCTCATATCAGCCTCTGTCACTCCAGTAACTGAAAAGTCACCACCTGGATGATATACCCTTGAAGAGCAATCACTTAGTAACAACTATTTCTTCTGCTTCTATTTTTTTCCTACCATCAGCAGTGAGTAAAGTTATTCTTTCCATAATCATTCTTTCGAAGAGCCTGTGTAGCTCAGTGGATGTGGCGTTTGCACACAACGGGGCTTGGCCGCACGAAGGAAGACTTGGTTTCAAGTCTAGTCGGCGACTAGAGGAAATTTTTCTAAGACTTTTTTCGACCGGTTCCCGAGTTAGTCGATCTCTGGCACAGGCAAGTAGGTTTTTCCTCCCGGAAACTCGGGTTTTTCGTCCCGTAAGATCAAGAAAATTGACCGTAGAACCCACATTATTTCAGACATTAAATACATTGGGTTAGGGACCATGAGATGGCAGCACATTTGAGCTGTCTCTCTTCACTGTGTACCACTTAATTGGTGATAGCCTTGGGCCATCTATCTCTGACTGGTACCAGTGGAGATTGAACTGCCCACTCAGTCTCCAAAAGTTAGATGGGGCTAAATGGCCTCGTCTACTCCCCGTATACGGGAATAAAAAGGCGTTAGCTGATTTTTTTTTAATCATTCTTTCTCTTATTTGCTACATGACAAAAAATCTCTTTTGGATTTACTTTGGCTTGGTTAATTAATTTTCTCTCAAAAGTTGATCTTAGCCTTCCTCCATACCAGTCACCCTTCTTGCTTATGCTTTATATTGCTCATGGGCATGCTGATCACCTTGTTGTTTATATTTCTTCAACTTATGCTTTCTTTTTTTGCAGCTCCTACTTTATATTGCTAGTCACTCAATATAATCCAATAATAGTACCCTATATAAATAAACAACTTAAACTAACAACTTAGCACAAAATACTACAAAAACCATTCTATATCCAATTAAAAAAATTGAGCCCTATAAGCATCAAGTAAATAAACAATATAACATTAAAATATTATTAACAAATTAGTTATAGATGTATTATATTTATAAAAAATATAAAAAAACATCCTAATCTGAACTTACATCAGTGGTTAAAGGTACACCACATGCAAAAAATATTATGCAAACACAAAGAGATAACTGCCATTTCTTTTTTTGAAAATAGGGAAATGAATCTCTGATTGTAGTCAACAGAGTCTCAATTAGGGCCATCTGAAAGATATAAAAGTAAAGAGCAATATGTATGCACTTGTACAATGTTAAATTATAGTAAGTGCAGGCAACTAAAAATATCAGAAATGGCATTATACAGAACATTTATATCCTTAACCTTAATCTAGCATTCCAAAAAACTTTTATCAGATTCATTTTGTATTTTCATTTTCTGCATTGATGCCATCTGTTCACTCCCCTAATCTTTCTCAGAACACTCATATCTGTGATCTCTAGTCTTTGATCAAGTGTTTTATTTCTAACTCAGCTCTCCAACCCATAAGTTAAAATTCATTGAACACTGTTTTGTATATAGCTGGTCTAGTGTTTTGACTCATTTTTCTCTTCTTCCATATAAATTTATTCAGTTGAGTTCCTACCAAATCAGTTTTGCTAATTCTGCTGTATATTTCCATATTTAATTTATTATCTTCACAAAAAATTGTGCTTAAACAAATAAAATGCTTTAGTTATTCTATAGCTTCTCCATTCAAAATGCAGTTGATGCTTTCAATACTCCTGCCTATTTTCACAGTCTGCCTTTTTATTGCTGATTTTCATACCAAATTTATTACAGCAGTTATTTAATTTAGTTAAAGAATCCTGCAGACTTGAACTAGATTTATTTAGTTGGAAGTTTTTCCACTTGGTTATGCTATAAATTAAAGATACCAAGAAAATACTTCAGTTTGCACCTGAAGAATTTTCAGGACTGGGGTATATATAGAAGCTGATGACTTCACATCACTTGCCTTAGTATCCCATAATGCAAAGCACATATCCTTACGGGTATGTATAATTCAATGCATTATGGGAAGGGTCATTACCCAGACCAGTTTTGACCTTCATTGAGGTCTCATCAGTGGGATACTACAGCAAGTGATGTGAAGTCCTCAGCTTCTATATATGAGTTGCCCCAGTCCTGAAAATACTTCAGGCGCAAACTGGATATATATATATATATATATATATATAGGAATTTGGCGAGTTTCAAAATGCTACAATTCTCTGATGTAAATGGGAATTATATATTGCAATACAGTCTATATTTGAATTATAAGTCAGTAGTTAGAATTAATGGAGGCATAGGAAAATGGCTAGGTGTAAAATCAGGAATGAGACAAGGGTGGACATTATCTCCAATGTTATTAATCATCTATATGGATCACATTATGAAGGAAAGTAGTGAACGCTAATCTCCGCTCATTGCTTTATGCACATGATATTATGCTCCAAGTAAATCCATAAATTAAAGATACCATGAAATTATATACTTGGTTTAATCCTTGATCCAAGCGTAAGCAAAAAACCAAGTATAGGATTTTGTGGTATCTTTAATTTATAGATTTATTTGGAGCATATATCATGTGCATAAAGCAAAGAGCTGAGATTAACGTCACTACTTTCCTTCATAATGTGCTCCATATAGATGATTAATACCAGTGGAGATAATGTCCACCCTTGTTTCATACCTGATTTAACACCTAAACATCTTCCTATACCTCCTTTAATTCTAACTGCTGACTTACAACTCAAATATAGACTACATTGCAATATAATTCCTTTATACCAGAAAACTGGCAATTTAGGAGGGTGGCGCAAGTGTCATTAGTGAACGTGGCGGTCGCGTTGAGTTGTGCTGGAAAATGTGTTTTTAAATTAAAGTATAGTGCCTTTTTATCTCACAATGTGCTGCAGTTGTACTTTGGTTGGATGCAAGTGTCCTTCAGTGATGTTATTGTTTGGAATTCTGTTGTATATATTGTGTTTTCGCTGCTGTTTGTTTCACGACTTCAGCAACTAAAGATGGTATCCAACAAGAAACGTACATCAGCAGCTCGCAGAACTTCTCTATGAAAGTCTGGCTTTGCGTTGGATTTTTCGAAGTGGATGCATTGCAGAAACTGTTATATGTATTCGCCAAGGAATGTGAAGGATCTGTGGACTGTTTGGCTAAATGAGAAAAATGAAAACGTCGACATATGTGAGAAGTGTAGGATAGGCTGGTGCGATTAGGCATGGAAGCAGACGTCGGGACGTAGCAGATGAACTTCGGCAGGAGTTTGGGAAAATGAAAAGTGACCTTCTTTTGCAAGAGGAATTGGAAGTGCTCAGTAAGGGGGTTCTGGAAATTAAAACAAGTTAAATGGGTTGAACAGAGAAATTAGGACTATGGAGATTACTCTAGCTGAAGTAACTAGAACAGGATTAAGTATGAAAGAGTCTCTGGTGATTGATGAAGAAATAAATAGCATGGGAGTGATTGGGAGTCAACAGAATGAAAGCACAAGAGGTCTAGAAGAAATGAGTTGTCGTGACAGTGAGGGAGTAAGTAAAAGAGCATTGAGTAATGAAACTGGGAGAGTCATGCTGAATAGTGTAGAAAATGAGGCCATGAGTGACTCTTATTTGGGCTTGAATGAAGTTATGAGTGGTAAAATATATGGTGATTCTATGATTAAGGGTATGGAGAGTGGTATGCCTGAGGAGTGCTTAGCTGGTGGAACAACAGAGAAAGTGGTTTTAGCAATAAAGAGAGGGCATGATGAAGAAAAGATGATAGTTATGGTGGAGACAAATGAATGGTAGTATAAATCGGGTAGCAAAAGATTTAAGAACATTGTTAGATATCGTGAAGAAGTATCAATGGGAGGATAGTGTATGTTTTGACAATTATGAGTTAAACAGACGAGCGATGATAATGAATGATTTGTTGATTGCAAGAATGTGCAAAAAAAGAGGTATGGAATTTGTTGATGTCTGGAGTGTGTTTGAAGGAGGCAAAAGACAGCTGTATGCAAGAGATGGGTTGCATCTGAACATGGAAGGTCATAAGCTTTTGAAGAAGTTACTGTTTTCTGAACAAGTTGAAGTAATTGGGCAGAGATACTAAAATTGAAAAGGTTGAGTGTAAGAGGGAGAAACTTATGCAGTGAATGTATAATTGTTGATCCTTATTTGCAGAATAAATTGCAGAATGGAGGGGATAAAAATCAGCATGAGACTACTGAAATTAGTGACATGTATATCAGTTCTAGAGCTGGTACAAGAACTAAAGGGAATCTACAATTTTTGTATACTAATACAAGAAGCATTTGAAATAAGAGGGGAGAATTTTGGGCATTAGACAGTGCAATCTCACCAAAAGTTGTAGGCATTAGTGAAACTTGGCTGTCAGCAGAAGATGTGGTTACTGGAATTGAATGTGACAGGTACAGTATTTTCAGGGAGGAGAGAAGATAGAATGGGAGGGGGTACTGTTGATGATAGCTGATGAGTTGCAGCCAAAGAAAGTAGTATATCAAGATGATAGACATTTGAATGATAGTACATTTGAGGTAATTTGGTGTGAAATAGTGACCATCGCAACCAAATATACCGTTGGTTGCTGCTACATGCCGGGGGGGGGGGTATAGGGGATGATATTGAATTCATGCATCAGCAAATTAGTCCAATGAGTACAGGGTTAGTGATTATTATGGGGGATTTTAATTATGGTGATATCAATTGGAAGGAGGAAATATCACGTGGCAAAAAGGAAATGGAATTCATGCATCTTCTACGAGATAATTACTTGAAACAGCACATAACCGAATGGACATGTGGTGTGAGAGTGGTGGACCTGGTCATTGGTTCAGAGGATATATGCATTAAGTAAGGTGTCCTCATTACCTCCAATTGATGAGAGCGATCATGTGATATTGACTTGGGAGGTTGCAAAATTGGTGGATTTCTCTCTTAAGAAGGGGTATATACAGAACTACAGGTCAGGCAGCTATAACAAGCTTTGGAGTGAGCTTACAGCAATCCCATGTTAGAACATATTGCAGGGGAAAGATGTTAGCAGCGCATGGGATAAAATCAGCGGATATCTGAGGAAGGCAATATCAGATTGTGTCTCCATGGTCAGGAAGACAAACAAGGTAGGCGTTAGATGGATAAATAGTAGTATCAAGCTTGATCTGAAAAAAAAAAAAAAAGAAAATGTTATGGAGAATTTACAAGGAGAAAGGCGATCAGTACACCCATGAGCAGTACAAGGTTCAAGCTAGGAAGGTTACCAGCATAGTAAGAAAAGCTAAATCAGATTATGAGAAACACCTTAGCCAAGGAGATCAAGGGTAATCCCAATGGGTTCTTCTGCTATGTGGCAAGTAAAAGGAAGAATGACTTTGCAAGGATAACTTTAGTGGGTGCTGATGGTATCGAGGTGACCAATTCAAATAGCAGAGTTACTGAGTGATCACTTTTTAAAAGTCTATCACCCAAGTGAGAATATCTCTGTACCTGAAGCAATAACTAATGTGAGAATTGAAGTTATGAAATCAGAGTACTTGGTAGAGTGCGAAATTTAAATGCGAACACTGCTGTAGGTTTAGGTGGCATATCAGCTCGGGTGTTGCGTGAATGTGCAAAGGAATTGTCAATGCCTCTTACTTGGTTATTTAACTTAAGTTTGAACTCTGGTATGGTCCCTAGGGAGTGAAAGGAAGGCTAAGTAGTTCCTTTGCATAAAGGTGGCTCTAAAACTGCGATAGTTAATTACAGGCCAATCAACATCTTGGGAATGGTGGTAAAAGTATTGGAAAAGTTGGTTAAAGATAAAATTCAAGAATAGGTGGATCAGGATATGATACTCTATAGGGGCCAACATGGTTTTGTTAAAGGTCGATCCTGCCTTAGCAATTTATTAACTTTTTATAATAGAATGACATCTGAGTTGGACAAAGGAAATGGCAACACAGTGGTACTTATGGATTTTGCTAAGGCTTTTGACAGGATACTCCGGAATACTGTTGTGCAAATTAGAGCAGATGGGGATGGATACTAAACTGGTGATATGGATATGAGAATGGCTAAGGGAGAGATACCAGAAGGTGGTGTATGGAGGAGCAGAGTCCAGGATGAGGCAGGTGACCAGCTTGGGCCATTGTTGTTTAATTTGTACATAAATGATATAGGAAATGGCTTAAAAGGAGATATTCAGTTGTTTGCTGATGATGCAAAGTTGGGTAGTGCAATAAAAAATCAAGCTGATGTTAAGAGTTTGAAGAATGATTTAAATAAGCTGGCAAAATGGGCCAAAGGTAATGGATATCAGTTCAACGTGGAAAAGTGTAAAGTTATGCATTTGGGGATTAAAAGATTACCCGCTGTGTACAACATTGATGGAATGGTACTTCAAGAGATTGATGAGGCTAGGGACTTGGAGTGTTAGTGGATAGGGAGATGAAGTTCAGGGGACACATTGCTAAGGTGTCCAAGACTGCACATAGAATTACTTGGTTATTAAGGAACACACTATCATCTAGAGAGAAAGAGGTTATTATTCCCCTTTATAAAGCATTGATACTTCCACATTTGGATTACCATGCTCAAGTCTGGTCACCTTGATTCCTTGGAGATGAAGAAGTTGTGGAGATGGTTCAGAGGAGAGTGACTAAGTTGGTGAGTGATGTAAAAAATGCTCCCTACATTGATAGATTGAGAGCTTTTTGGATTGCAGAGGTTGGTTGATAGGCAGAGAAGAGGGAATATGATAGAAACATTTAAATTATTAAAAGGTTTTTATAAGATTGATGCAGGGGAAATATTTCAGCTGTGTGATAGTGATGGAAGAACAAGAGGTCATCCCTGGAAATTAAGGAAACGTGTGGTTAACAAGGGTGTGAGAACGAGGTTTTTTGCCTGGAGGGTGGTGAATGAGTGGAATGCATTGCCTGACTCAGTTGTGAGTTCTTCTTTTGTAAATGAAGTCAAGAACAGATATGATAGATATTGTTTTGATAGTTTGGGTCTCCCACGATGAGTCCACTGACTTTATGGAGATACCCATAATAATAATAATAAATGTAGCATTTTAAACCTCACAAAATTCCTACACACACACACACACACACACACACACACACACACACACACACACACACACACACACACACACACACACACACATACATATATATATTCTGTGAGTATAAAAACATGATGATAGCATTCCATGAAATATTGTCAGATATATTTCAATCTTCTAATGCACCTCTAATGGCATCAATCCTCCTCCATCTTGATCTTCCTTGGTATCTTTTACCTGCAACCCTTGCATCAAGGGTTTTATTTGCTATTCCTTTCTGATTCTGTTAAAGTGACCATACTATCTGAGATTAGTTCTGCTCACATATATCTGAATGGCAACAATGCCAAGTTCCTAATATCCTCATTTTTAATTATTTTGCCATTGATGTCATCTTTTTACTCCACTAATTTTTCTCATAACTCTCATATATGCAGCCTTCAGTCTTTGATCAAATGCTTTATTTCTAACCCAATCTATGATCCATAAGCTAAAATAGGTTTTATCACTATCTTGTATGCTGTAACTGTGTTGTCTCAGCTAGTTTCACTCTTATTCCATATAAATTTATTGAGACGAATCTCTGCTATACTAACTTTGCTTATTCCTTTGTCTATTTCCATATTTAATTTACTGTCTTAATAAATATTTGTGCCAAAATAGCAGAATCCTTTTACTTGTTTTATAGGAACCCTCTCCCAATGTAACAGATAATTTCAATCTCTGTGCCTATTTTCATGGTCTCTGTTTCTGTACTGTTGAATTTCAAACCATGTTTGTTACAGCATTTAATCAGTTTAGTTAAAGAATCCTGGAGATGTATTGGATTCATTTAAGAGGATAACAGCATCTACATAAAGTTAGAATTTGAGTTGAACATCTGTAGTTTTAATATCAGACCTAAGGCCACCTTTCTTCATCATGTGATACATATAGTTCTGATGCACCTGATTATATATCAAATCATCTTTCTTTACTTCCTTCAATTCTTACAGCTGACTTACTACTCAAATATGGACTATATATTAACTCTAAAGCAAACAAAAAATCTTTCTTCCATAGATCTAGTAAAACTTTTCTTTCCATAGGAACTTGGAATGTAAGAACATTGAACCAAGACTTTTTTGCTTGATATTCTCACTGAACAATTTTGTAAGTTGGAAATTCTTAATCTACAAGAAGATGGATTCCTTTTTATTTGAATATCCACTAATACATCTGTTTTTCCACATTTCAGGTTTTTGATGGCTTTTTCTATCTCGTGCATTGAGGTATGTATTAAAACCTGAAAACATGTAGTAAGTGGAATTCCATCTGATAGGATAGATAGTTTTGAATTGGATCTAAATTTTATCTCTATCTTTTAATGCTAAGATTACAACCAAAGAATGCTTACATGTGCTATTAGGTTTCTTGATCTTGAGGGTTGCCTTTGAATATGGTAAATTTTTTAAAACAGACTTTAATGCTAGATGAAGAGAATGGGCACTGCAGGGAAAGCTGTTCTATTCATCCTCAAAAGGTGACATTCAGAAGAGTAGCACTCAATTTTCCATACTCAAGACATGAAGACAGCAAAGATCTGCAAGGTTTTGGACTGTTATTTAGCAGAAATGCAAGTAATGCTCTTCTTGAATATAACTGTATTAATGTAAGGCTCCTCTGACAATTCAGAAGATGAAAAGAAAGAGTGCTTCTTTAACCAGCCACAAAACATACTAGACAATGTTACGAAAGGGGATATAGCAGTTATTTTAGGGGATTTGAATGCCAAGGTAGGAAAATGATCTCAATTACTGGGCTTACCAGGCAAGAGTAACTAGACTGTTTGGAATTGTAGTGACAATGGTGAGAGACTCCTCCAGTTATATAAAATAAATGGATTGACAATAACCAATACCTATTTCAAGCATAAAAATATTTACAAGTACATTTGAGTCTTACTTTATGGTATCTACAAGAATATGACTGATTATGTTCTAATTAACAGTAAATGAGCAAGTTCTGTGTGGAACACTAGGACATACAGAGGTGCAACAGGGTCTGTCGACTACCTTGTTAAGAGCATACTGCAACTGAATCTTCAAAAATGTAGTCCAAGGTTGAAGCAGTATGCAGTGCTGGTAATGTCAGAATTTACCAGGGTGAGCTGCTTACATGTTATGAAGGCACTAACCTACAGGATTGTGATGTAGAATGTGTGTCTGTGTGTGTGGTGGGGGGGGGGGGTGCTTTAAGAAGACTCTGCATGGAACTGGTCAATCTATTTTAGGAGTCAGAGAAGCAAAACCAGAATAAATTAGGCAGTGTAGTTAACTGCTCAGGGAAGCTGGAGCAGTATCCCCATAATGAGAACAAACTAAGGTATAAAGTTTTGCCATTTGGTTAGAAATTAAATTAAACATACTAAGAAATTATATTCTTCTTTATCAAGTGGAACCAAACAAAGTCTGAATATGTACATACAGCATCATCAAATTCCTGACATGCACCCTCAAGGGGTGTACAGGATATGATAGTACTACATGAAAAATTTACATCATTACTAACTTCCTATTTACAATTTTCCTCCAAATCATTATCAGATCTTATATTTCTATAGTCTAACTTAGACGATATGTACATACATATACATACATACATGTTTTCTCATTGAAATATGTGGAGAAAAAAAAACTCAGTTTTCAAATAAGTAGCATAGCTAAATGCCGAATATATAGGCCCGAGGATATCACCTAAAAAATTTGGAAGAAGAAATAGATGACTCAATCCATAACAGGATTAGTCAAGAATATTCAACAACTGGTACAAGTCATTAAGGATATGAGAACTGAAATGATTTTAACAATATACCCTAGCCATGTATGCAAACACAGCAGTAAGAAGACAAAATACTGAGAATAAAAAGTGGGATCCTAAAATCCCATCTGATACCTTTTATATGATTGCGGTGATGAGATCTTGCTCAGTCCACTAAAGGCCTCAAATGACTTTCTCTCAGATTTTGGATAAGGTTAGGCAGCCATATTTGTTAAACTAAATATAATGTTGTAGTGCTGTGGTGGATTCCAAAGCACTAAGAATCTCAACTAGTCAATGGGTGACCATATCTGCACAAAGCAGCCCAGTATTGTCTCCTGATCTCCTCACACACACATCAGTCCAAGAAGATGGGGAGAGACAGTTAAAAACATCCTACAGTGGTAAAATAAGATGGCAATTTGACTATGGTACATCTCAGGTCAGATGTGAGGGAATGTGGTCTTTCACACTTGAGGAATACAGGTAGGAGAGGAGATATGAATAGAATCATATAAGTCAGTAAAAGGATCTTACAGTTTCTGACTAAAATAAAAAGCCAAAAAGCTAAAATAAAGAGCCAAAAGCTCAGCAGTGCAAAATTATATAAATCAAGTGGATATTAAATCCAGCATTATTTCAAAGTCGAATGTAAAAACTATGAAAGTTTCATACGAAATTTGATCAGAGCTTACGGAATACACTCGCCAGCATTTACAAGTTGCTCTAGCACAGACCTTATAGAAGACACAATCGTTAGTCAAAGCATCCATATATTTGCCTTCTATTGGCCCATTTTGATAAAGTTTCACTGTACTGACAGCTGTTTCAAACTGGTTGGTTCTTCTCAGAGACCAGGCAGAAACCTTAAGAGAGCAAAAACTCTCATTCAGGACTAAGGAACTCGAAGTGCCAGAGAGGTGTATTTTTTGTATGCAAACTCTCGGTTGGTGAGTAAAGTATTTACTAAAATATAGAAACTTTCATAGTTTCTACATTCGGCTTTGAAATAATGCTGGATTTAATATCCACTTGATTTACATAATTTTACATTGCCAAACTGAAGCCTTTTGGCTCTTTATTTTAGTAAATACTTTATGCACTGACCTAGTGTTTGCTTACGGAAAAATACACCTCTCCGACATTTTGAGTTCCTCAGTATTAAACGAAAGGTTTTGCTCTCTTAAAGTTTCTGCCTGGTCTGTGAGGAGAACAAACCAGTTTGAAACAGCTGTCTGGCCAGTGAAACCTTATCAAAAGAGACCCATAGAAGATGAATATATGGATGCTTGGGCTAGTGATCATGTCTTCTATAAAGTTAGTGCTAGAGCAACTCATAAATGTCAGCGAGTGTATTCCTGTAAGCTCTCTAGTCAAATTTCATACAAAAGTTTCATAGTTTCTACATCCGGCTTTGAAATAATGGTGGATTTGCAGTTTATAGCCAGGATCATCCTTGGAAGATAGCTGTGGTCAGGAACCATGGTTCGGGTTCTTCTCATTGTGTGTGTGTGTGTGTGTGTGTGTGTGTGTGTGTGTGTGTGTGTGTGTGTGTGTGTGTGTGTGTGTGTGTGTGTGTGTGTGTGTGTGTGTGTTATGGAATGGGTCACTATTAGCTACTGTGAATGTGCCTTCAGTGAATGTATTCATGGAGAGATATGATGGTAGCTATGAGCAGTAAAAGTGCCTCTCTCAATAAGTTCAGGGACTCCCTAAAGAAGCTTGCATAAAAACAATGATAATAATAATTAACATTGTACATGTAATGATAACAATAATTAATAAAATTCTTGTAGTATTTTTATTTTATATTTTTATTTTTATTATATTATATATTTTTATATCTATATATTATATATTTATATATAAAATATATAAAATATATATATTATATATTTTTATTTTATTTTATTTTATTTTATAGTATTTATCTTGTAGTATGCTATGGCTTAAACAATGACTTTTCAGAAATCTTGATTTTTAGTCTTATGATTAAAAACTGAGTGCAAACACTCAATTTTTAATCATATAATGATTTGATCTGATTTGATTTGATTTTGATCAGAAAATCAATAAAATGGAGCATCTGGACTCTGAAGTACAAAATTTTTGATTTCACCGGAAGGCTTAACAACTATAACTATGAACAACAAATGTATATATGTATGTGATTATTAATTAGACATTAAGATATATTATTACAATAAATTATCAAGATTTTCAAGAAATTTACCAGCCTAGTTGGCTGAGTGAATCCCTCTTTTATAAGGCTGTAATATAATCCTAGTTTGTCAATGGGGGTGCTTAAGGGTCAAAGCTGTATAACTGAGAGGAGACCTCACATAGCCTTTAAAGGAATGTGGAGAACCGACCAGGGCTTCTGACCTAATGTCCAATCCTCACCTTCTCGTGGTGCACTCTATTGGGTATCTACCTGGATACTGAATGAACGAGGATGGGCTGGCAATTTGGGATTTAGCCGACCAAACTGTATTTCTATTGGTTAAACCAAAATACAAAATGATGGTACGATATGACAAAATTTCATGCCAGCTAGGGCGTCGCCAAGTTAAACAAGGCCCCCGTTGTTTTCGCCAGGGAACCAGGGCGAACAGCGAAAAGTCAGCTACTGGAACAAATCTGAAAACACACCCCAACTTAACATCACCAGAGTTAAAGATCGGTTTTATCAACATAAGAAGCCTGAATGGCAAAGAAATGGAGCTAGCTGAGGAATTAGATAAGTACCAGATCAACATAATAGAAGTGACTGAAACAAAAAAGATAAAAACTGGTGCAATCTTTCTGAGCAATAAATACAAAATGTAATATTCGGGCAATGACAATCAAGGAAAAGAAGGAGTAGCCATAGTATTCCACATAAAATACGAGGCTCATCTTCCTGAATGGCAGGCAGTGTCAAGTACAGTGATTTGGGCAAATATCAGAATGGAGAACTGGACAATGAGACTTATTTGTGCCTATGGTCCCACAGAAGGTTCTACTAAGGTAGAAGTGGAGGAATTTTTTGAGACTCTAGAGAAAGCTACTGACACAATGAAAAAGGAAAAATTGGTCCTTGTTGGGGATCTAAATAGCAGAGTAGGAAGTGATTGTCAGACATACAAAAATGTTTTGGGAAAATTTGGAGAAAAGAGCAAAGCAAATAATAATGTCAATATGTGTTGGATTTCTGCTCAGGACATGGACTGGTTATTACTAACACCGTGTTCCAACATAAAAATGTGCACAAACTCACATGGAGAGAAGAGGCAAGGAATAAGAAAAGTCTCATTGACTATGTTATTGTTGATAGTGATGTTTTCTCCCTGGTGCAGGACACAAGAGTGTACAGAGGATTTGAAATTGGAAGTGATCCCTATTTAGTCTTGAGCAGGATAAATTTGAATTTCATATTGAAAAGAATGACATGTAAGAAAGATTTAAAGCGAATAAAAGTTGAGCAGCTCTCAGATTTGAACTGTAGACTAAAATACATAAAGATTATTGAAGGAAAAATGAAAGAGTTTGAGAACAGGAACCAAACCTTGGAGATTCAGTGGCAAGCCTTGAAGAAAACCCTGATTGATTCAGCTAGAGAGGCATGTGGTGAAGTTGTCTGCAAGAATAGAAAAATTAGAACTCCATGGTGGACACAGGAAGTTAAAGAGGCAGTGAAAGAAAAGAAGAAAGCATATCAAAAGTTCCTGGCAAATAAGTCAGCTTGTGTTCTTAGAGAATGTAAGAAAGCTAAACAATGTGTAAAACTAGCTAAACAAAAGTCATTGGAGAACTTTGGCAAGAACATAGAAAATAAATATCAAGAAGTGGCAAAATATTCTGGAGGATGTTGAAGAAGCTTAGAAATGGAGGAAAGAGTGCTGTAAAAGGAATTAGAGATGATAAAGGTGACATGAAAATGGGAGAAAAAGATATCCTTGAAGTATGGAGTAAGTACTTCGAAAAATTGCTAAATGAAACAAACAGTGATAGTACAGTGGTAAAAAACACTAAACAGGCATACAGTCAGGAATACATATCTATACTTGAAATAGAAAAAGCCATCAAAGGCTTGAAATGTGGAAAATTAGCAGGAGTAGATGATATTTGACCAGAAATGCTGAAGTATGGTGGTATAAAAGTCTTACTGTGGCTGCACTGCATAGTTCAAAAGGCCTGGACAGAGGGACGAATTCCCAATGATTGGAGTAGAGCTCTCATAGTACCCATATATAAAAAGGGAAATAAAACTGAATGTGAGAATTACAGAGGTATATCCCTATTGAGTGTTCCTGGTAAGATATATGCAAGTATATTTGAGAAACGGTTGAGAAGAATTGTGGAAGAAAAGCTTGGTGAAGAACAAGCTGGATTCAGGTCAAATAGAGGCTGTCAGGATCAGATCTTCACTTTATGACAAATAGTGGAGAAATCATGGGAATATAACAAAGATCTATATTTATGTTTTGTTGATTTGGAAAAGGCATATGACAAGGTGCCAAGAGAGAAGCTATTCAATATGCTACAGTTATATGGTGTCAATGGGGCATTGTATCAAGCAATACTTAGTCTTTATTTGAGTTGTAAGTCAGCAGTTAGAATTGAAGGAAGTACAGGAAGATAGTTTAATGTTAAATCTGGTGTGAGACAAGGATGTACATTATCCCCTCTGTTAATCATTATCTATATGGATCACATTATGAAGGAAAGTGGTATTAAACAGGATATCAAAATTGGAGATATTAATGTCAGCTCTTTGCTTTATGTGGACGATGTTATACTTCTAAATAAATCTGTTATCAATCTGCAAGATTCTCTGACCAAATTGAATAACTGTTGTAATAGATATGGTATGAAGGTCAGCAATAAAAAGACAAAGACAATGAAAATAGGCAGAATTCACAACACAGTTGAAAATGTCAACTGTGTTGTGAATGGAGAACCTGTGGAACAAGTAGAACATTTCAGCTACTTAGGCACGATTTTTAGTGAAGATGGTAATTTAAATATGGAAATAGACAACAGAATCAACAAAGCTGGTATTGTAGGAAGTCAATTAAATAAATTCAGATGGAATAAGAGAGAAATTAGTCGGAACACTAAATTAGCTGTATACAAGACAGTGTTCAAACCAGTTTTAACTTATGGATCTGAGAGCTGGGTCAGAAGTAAAACACTTGACCAAAGACGAGAGACTGCAGATATGACAGTCCTGAGAAAGATTAGAGGCGTGAACAGATGGCATCAATGGCAATATCATATTAAAAATGAGGATATTAGGAAAGAACTTGACATTGTCAGTATCCAGGAATGCGTTAGCAGCGTTAATCTAAGGTGGTATAGTCACTTAAACAGAATGAGCGAGGAAAGATTAGCAAAACAAGCGTTCTCTGCCAAGTTGGCAGGAAAACGACCCAGAGGAAGACCAAGATATAGGTGGATTGATAGAGTACAAAGTGTCTTAGACGATAGAAATATAAGATCTGGTAATGTTCGAGTCTTGACAAGTAACAGACTGATTTGGAGGAAAATTGTAGATAGGAAGTTAGTAATGATGTAAATTTTTCATGTAGTACTATCATATTCTGTACATCCTTTGAGGGTACATGGCAAGAATTTAATGATGATGATGAGTTTGTCAACAGACTAGGATCAGTTTTCTTTTCTTGTGTTGACTTTCACATATTGCCTGTTCTGGCACAAACATCACACCCACAGTTTCGAAAAAAGCATAGTATATTTTCTTGTTCTAAACAAAACTTCTCTTCTGCTTAACTCCTGACATTTTATAATTCTGAAATCAGCCTGACTTTAGAATGTTCTCACATTTCAGGTGGTGCACCTAAAACTTCCCTCAGAAACCCTCTCTCTCTCTCTCTGACTCCCTCTCTCATCTATAGTTAGCACCTTACATTTTGTTGCATTAAACAGATATCCCAATCATTTTCCCACTGGTCCAGCTTATTCAAATCTTTCTGAAGGGCCACAGACATTGGCACTATTACTAATAACCCTCCTAAGCAAATATCTGAATGTCTCCTTACAACCTTGTAACAATATCAATGACATAAAGTTTAAAAAGCAAAGATTCCAGTATGGAATCCTGTGGAATTAAACTTGTGACATTCTTCCTTGATCCAGCTTCCTCATACACAACTCTGATATTTATCAGACACCCAATCTCCAAAAAATACATATGACAAGGAGGTGCATGATATGCAGATATTTAAGTTACTGCATATGAGTTTATATGTAAAGACTAAAAACAATTAAATACACATATCAGATGTTATCAGAACTTTGCAATTGGTACATATAAATAAGTAACCAGAATAAAAACATTAAATTAATTACTGTATACATATTGAAACAATGCTAGTTGCTGCTGTCACATTCTACAGGATAGCATGTTGTATCCTAGGTTCGCAGCAGTTAGATTTTTAATGAAAGCAGAACAAATTTGGCATAGGATTAAGCCTTGATTTTTGTTACGTTGGGTGAGGATCCCCACAGCATTTGCTAGGCTTTCTTGTAAACAATCATGATCAATATAAGCCATTTTTGTCGCCAAACTATTTGATGGCCTGTGATAGTTGCATGGGATAACAAACCTGATTTATGCTGCCTTCTTTTTTCAATGTAACTTACGTGTGCAGACATGAAGATCTCCCTTAATATTCCCATCTGGCCTATGTAGCAAATGCCACAAGAGCAATGAATCTTGTAAACACCTGCTTTTTTCATGGGATGAAGTGGAGGTTTTGGTGGATGTAAGAATCTGGAAATTTTAAGCAATGATAAAAACACCACTTTAATGTTGTGCTTGTGGAGCAAATTTGTCAGTTTGTCGGTAGTACTCTTGATGTAAGGTAGTGCGATTGCATTCTTAAAATCTTGTTTAAGTAAAGGAGCTGTCAGAGGTATATTAAGAATTTTGTTGATTGTCTTGGGTTCATAATCATTGAGGGTGAGATTATGCCTCAGATAGCACAGTTCTTCATTCCTGTTAATTGATGTACTGGACATATTGAATGCACTATCTCATAATATTTTAATTATGCCTATCTTTTGTTCTCGTGGAAAGGCTTAGCCTATCTTTTGTAATGAATGATGGTGTGAAGAGGCATATAAAAATCTTCTAGTTGCAGTAGGTTTCTGTATACTGAAAGAGGACAATCTTTTTTCTTCTTCATTTATTTCCTTTGTTTTTATTTATTTCATTTATTTTTTTGTAAAACTTTTGCTAATACCACTAACGATGTAAGTTTAATGACTTACAAAACTTGTAGGTTATACTTGTTCACTTTTATTGAATTCATTATTTATCTAAAAATGCAGTGTCAATACCAGAAGCTGTCTACCTAATTTTTCGAATTTTGTGTTTTTCTCTCCAAGAACATTTTTTATATTGAAACATGATGTAAGTAAGGACTGGCTCATGTCTTGAAGAGATATTTAGCAGGTACTTATCATTATTATTAGTCTTGCACTTTACTCCAGATTCTCTTAAAACATTTATGTGTGTCTGGAATTTCATTCCCTTCTCTTCTGTTTTCCTACAAAAAGAACCAGCTTGTCTTTTTATTATTTTTTTACATAACATGCCCTTTCTAATGATTAAGAAATTTCCTTAATTCTTCCCTACTAGAATCAAATTCTGTGGGACTGAAGGCAAAAATAAGTTTTATTTACCACTTTCCTGTTTTGAAAATTTCCCAGATCACATCACTTGAAATTGGCTCTTATTTCAGTTTATTCTTCATGTTGAAATGTCACATTTACTTCTTTGTCTAATCCCTATCTTCTAGGTTAACAGTATAAAATTCATATCTATTGAGGGTGTTCCAATAATCAACTTTTCATTGTTTACCCTCAAGAAAACAGTCAGGTTCCTATATAACAATGCAACACTACAGCCAACATGATTGCCTGTATATGTTGCAAGATCATAATTAAGATGTACATGCAATTTTCAACCAGACAGAATGCAATTTCATCAGATAAGTTATAAATTGCCATTCTGCCCTTGTTTGTCCAGTATGTAACCAAATACCTAATAATGAGGTGCATTACAGATGTGAAGATCAAACGTATTAGAAGTTTAGTTGGTTTTCCACATTTCTTAAAGGATAAATGGAAATCTCTACAAGTCAACTAGTATCAACTCTTAAACAATCTGTGTATAATTCTCTAGAGAAATTTCATTTCATTTATTAAAAATATAAACTGCACTAAAATGCATGTTAAATTTTTTTTTTTTTTTCATAGAAAATTGCTACTATTATAGAGTTATGAACATTTAAAACTGTCAATGAATTTGTAAAACTGCAAAAAGAAAAAAATAATAATAACTTACCGAACTTCCAATGCCTAAAATAAAAAGCATGAAGAAGAAAAGAACAGACCATAGCTGTGGAACAAATGGAACTTTTCCTAAAGCTTCAGGATAAGCAATAAATGCAAGCCCCATTCCTAGACAAATAAACACATTTGTAGATACATCCAGCAAAAAAAATATATATATATATATATATGAGGATGGTCTGAAAAGTTCTTGGCAATGAAAAACAAATTTATAATTTCAAAATTATTTTTATTCTTCAACATAATCTCCCTTAAGACCAATACATTTATTCTAGCAATGCTCCAGCACTATTCTCCAGTCCCTGTAGTGGTTCTCATTAAGATCTGCAAAATACCCTCTACAGCTGCAATCACTTCTTCATTCGAAGAAAACCGCTGACTGCAAGGAAGAGTTTTAGTTTTTGGAAGAGACAGAAGTCAGAGAGAGAGCCAAATCTGGAGAATAGGGTGGATGCTCCAACAATTCATAGTGCAGATCCCTTAATTTTCCCATTGCCAAAACACTTTTGTGGGCAGATGCATTGTCCTGATGAAAGCTAATTTTTTTCTTCTGCAAACCATGTCTTTTCTCACAAATTTTTTCGTATAGTCTGGTTAAAAGATCGGAATAATATTCCCCAGTTATTGTTTTACCCTTTTCAAGATAATTAATAAACAAAATGCTTTAGCATCCCAAAACACTGATACCATGACCTTTCCTGATGATGGAACTGACTTTGTCTTCTTTGGCACTGAACAACCAGTTTCTGTCCACTATTTTGAGTGCTGTTTGGATTCTGGTGTGTAATGGTGAATCCAAGTCTTATCCATAGTAATAAATCGAATGCACAAAATCAGTTTTATTCTTGTTAAAACACTCCAAGCACTGTTCAGAGATTTTCATGCGAGTGCATTTTTGATCTGATATGAGAAAGCATGGCACTCATCTCACGCAAAGCTTTTTCATATGCAATTCTTCATGCAAAATATATCCTACATGTTCTTTTGAAATGCCTATAGTCTCAGAAATTTCATGCACTTTGACTTGTCAGTCATCCAATACCATATCATGCACTTGATCAATGATTTCTGGTGTTAAAGAGTCAAAAGGCTATTTTTCTGGTGTTGTTACACTTTTTGGACGTCCTTCATGTGAATCATCTTCAAGGCTGGTACAGCCATGTTTAAACTTGGCAGCTCATTTCTTCAGTGTCAAAAACGAAGGAGAAGATCACCCGTAAACTTTAAACTTCAAATAAATTTTGTTTGGCATTAAACTTCTTTTACAAAGAATTTTATAACTGAACGATACTCAATTTTATCCATTTCAAGGGATACAGACAACACTTTTGCTTCAGACAGCTGTATAAAACAAACTACTTGATAGAATGACTTGTAATTTCACATGGATGCTTATGACAGATGTACCAACTTAGAAAAAAAAAATCTTGCCAATAGTGTTGCCATCTAGGTTAAGACCAAGAACTTTTCAGACCACCCTCATATATTGAATACAGTTGGAGATAAGCTACATCCCTGTCTAACCCCCTTGATTCATTTCAATCTCTTCTGTGAATTAATTACCTAACTAACTGTATTTTTGTATCTTTATATAAACTTTGTATAGCTTACTTAAATATAAAGAGCTAATAAGCTTCATTTCGGCAACAAAAACATTATTTAAATTAAGGGGATATTAAATCCCACATTGTTTTAAAACTGAATAAGAAACTCAAAGATTGGAATCAGAGAGTTTCTTGCCGAATATAGTATAGTAAACTATAAAGTATCGGCGATCACTAAGCGTCCGCTAAATGCAAGTGGCCCAGCACGTAGTGCAATACCGGAAATCTCGCAGCAAAGTCGGTAAAGTTCTGATCACTATTCTTAGGTATTTACCATAATGTAAAAACACATTTCCTAGGAAATGTATGCTGTTATTACATTATGGTGGTGAGGTCACTACCCAGACCGGTTTCAGCCTTTTTCGCTATACACTTTGGTATTAACTCGGTCTAGCTACTCACTGATGAAGCCTCAAAAAAGGCTGAAACCGGTCTGGGTAGTGACCTCACCACCATAATGTAATAACAGCATACATTTCCTAGGAAATGTGTTTTTACATTATGGTAAATACCTAAGAATAGTGATCAGAACTTTACCGACTTTGCTGCGAGATTTCCGGTATTGCACTACGTGCTGGGCCACTTGCATTTAGCGGACGCTTAGTGATCGCCGATACTTTATAGTTTACTATACTATATTCGGCAAGAAACTCTCTGATTCCAATCTTTGAGTTTCTTATTCGGTTTTAAAACAATGTGGGATTTAATATCCCCTTAATTTAAATAATGTTTTTGTTGCCGAAATGAAGCTTATTAGCTCTTTATATTTAAGTAACTTAATGGTTGCACCTGTTCGGAAACTCGTATAGCAGAGTATAAAGTTCTTTTCGCTATACACTTTGGTATTAACTTGGTCTAGCTACTCACTGATGAAGCCTCAAAAAAGGCTGAAACCGGTCTGGGTAGTGACCTCACCACCATAATGTAATAACAGCATACATTTCCTAGGAAATGTGTTTTTACATTATGGTAAATACCTAAGAATAGTGATCAGAACTTTACCGACTTTGCTGCGAGATTTCCGGTATTGCACTACGTGCTGGGCCACTTGCATTTAGCGGACGCTTAGTGATCGCCGATACTTTATAGTTTACTATACTATATTCGGCAAGAAACTCTCTGATTCCAATCTTTGAGTTTCTTATTCGGTTTTAAAACAATGTGGGATTTAATATCCCCTTAATTTAAATAAAATTTGTATAGCTTGTAACAAATATATGGAGATCCTTATTTTTTCATTATATTCCATAATTTTTCTCTGTATATTTTATCAAAAGATTTCTCATAATCTATAAAGGTCAGATGAATCTCTAAATTAAATTCTTGTCTTTTTTCAATAATTTGTTTTAACGCATAAATATTGTTTATACATGATCTTCCATATCCGAAACCATTTTGTCCTTCTGAGAGTAGGTGGTTTGTAATATTTTCAATTTTGCAATATTTTAGTAGGTGGTTTGCAATATTTTACTATCAATTTTGTAATCTGTATTTAATAGACTGATTGCTCTGTAATTTCCACAATTATCTCTGTCTCCTTTCTTAAATATAGATATAACATTGGCTTTTGACCAATCTTGTGAACCCTCACACTTCCTCCAAGAGTTATTAATTTTAAGAATCTGTGATATAAATATTCTCCACCTTATCTGCAAGTCTCTCTGTTTATGCTATCTAATCTAGTGAACTAATTTTTTTTTTGATACCTTTATTGCTACTTTCAGTTCTATATCAGTACTGATTTCTTCATTATTGTTTCCTGTTATTAAATTTGGGTCATACCATAAATTCTTATATTGTTTTATCCATTGTTTCTCTTGTATTATGTTCATTTGTGCTATTTCTCTTCTTCACTGTTTAATTTCGTTAATATTTTGTAGGCCGTATTTTTGTCTTCCATGTATGCCTTTATCTTATTAATAAATCTGTCCCCAGAATCTTAGTGAGCTTTCTGTATTATAATTTTAGACATTATTTTTTTGTTTCCTTTGTATGTTTTTGAAGGAAACAATTTGTATTCCATTTGTTTTTCATTATGGAAAATTATGGAGACAACTACCATGTTAGAGCAAAACTCTAGTTTAATATAAACCAAAATGAACACTCGACGTTTCGACCTTCATATCAAGGTCATCATCTGGAGCATATACATATATACAGAGAAACAAGCTGCATTGCAATCTACATGGTTTGCTAAAAATACTGACCAACAGTTAAAATAACTGGCCTGACTTCTGGTAAAAAATTTAAAAAAAAATCTTTACTAGATCAAAGCTAGAGTCCTATTATTATTATCTATTAGGTTACATAATGAAATTGGGCTGGAAAGCAACATATTTATATATATGTGTATATATATATATATATATATATATATATAAAAAAAAAAACTATGTGATTATACATATAAATTTCAACCAATTGGTATGGAATAGTTTCTAATAAAAGTTGAAAATTGCTTATACTCCTAAAGTATGCAAGATACTAAATAGGTTGAATATGTGCCATCCAAATTCTTGGAAATTTTATGCCACCATTACTGTTGAGATTAGGATGGTTAATCAGAATTTCACAGGCTTCTTTAAATTTTCTTTCATACCAGGTTTTTGTATGATGTAAACGGCAGATACTTTTCCAATCAATTTGGTGTAGGATGTTAAGAGCTAAGTTCTCATAATCTGAGAGGCCTGCTTCACCAAAATTGTTATTAGTACCACAAGACCTCATGGAGTCAAAGATTACATCATACAAAAACCTGGTATGGTTTTTGTATGATGTAATCATCATACAGCTCATCATTCCATGTCTTAAACACACTCAAACTCCTTGCAGACACCATACTCTCAGGCAAGGCATTCCAATCATTTACAACTCTGCACAAAAAAAAACCTGCCTCTCACTCCCCTACTCACACCCTCTTTATACAGTTTCCAGGGATAACCTCTGGTTCTCTCCCGATCTCCCACTATTTTCTGTAGAACTTCTCCAGCACTGATCCTATAACAACCCCTTACCAACTTGTAGGTCTCTATCACATCTCCCCTCTTCCTCCTGTCCACCAGACTCTGCAAATTACATCTTCTCAATCTTTCCTCATACTCAGCATTCCAGAGGTCAGAAACTACCTTTGTCAGTCGCCTTTAGACCCTTTCCAACATCTCTTCATCCTTCCAAAAACCAGGT
This sequence comes from Typopeltis vanoorti, assembly GCF_054136105.1. Taxonomy (NCBI): domain Eukaryota; kingdom Metazoa; phylum Arthropoda; class Arachnida; order Uropygi; family Thelyphonidae; genus Typopeltis; species Typopeltis vanoorti. The sequence continues at coordinate 26,504,581 of NC_143568.1, forward strand.
AACCAAATCTGGGACAATAGTCCATGTGTTGCGTAATCAAAGCTTTATACAACAGAACAAGAATCTTCCTACTTTACAAGTCAGTGTCCTCTGCATCATTCCCAGAAGCCTTTGTGTTGTCTTCACAATTTTGGCTGTGTCCCCTAAATTTTAGATCCTTATCCATTATCACCCCCAGATCTCTTATTTCCTCCACCTCCAACAATATATCCTCACCAAGCATAAATTCTGCATTCCATCTTTGTTTTCCAAATTTTAAAACCTTACATTTTGCAATATTGAACTCACATCCCCATTTGTGTGCCCAATCACTCAATTTATTCAAGTCTTCTTGTAAGGCCACAACATCTTCACTACTCTTCATGGTTCATCCCAACTTTGCATCATAGGCAAACAACTGAATATCTTCATCCAAATCTTCACCAATATCATTAACATTCTTTTTTACTTATAGGGATTGTACGTCCAGTTTCACCAATATAAGGCAAGTTGTAGGTGCAGTAGATGCAATAAACTCCAGGATATGCCAATGGGAGGAGAGGATCCTTAGAGGAGTTGAATATGTTTTTAATTTTATAGGTGGTTTAAAAGTGGCATTAAGATTATAATGGTGTAGGATTCTATTGATTTTTTTGCTCCTGAAGTATCCTCAGGACTGAGGATACTTCAGGAGCAAACTTTCTTTGCTTACACTTGGATAAAGGATTAAACTAAATTTATTATAGTCTAACCAAGTGAAAAAAACTTCCAATAAGAATGATTCTGCATTCGTTCCGTTCGGATCTATCAAGTGTGTGTAACAATGTCTGCATAAGTAAGGAACTAGACAAGAACACAGATCTGCAAGTTGTCGAACTGTGTCATGCAGACCACAGACAAGTGTATGCAAAAGGACATGCAGACAATTTATTATGTCTTTACACAAATGCAAGGAGTATCAGAAACAAAGGAGTAGACTTTGTTGCCTTGGTTGGGACCTCATGTTGTAGGCATTCGTGAGACTTGGCTATAAGAAGCAGTTGTACTCTGGTATTGAGTGCAAAGAGTACAGTATTTTTAGGAAGGATAGACAGGATAGGAGAGGAGGGGGAATGCTGCTAATGACATCAAATGTCTTGAATCCAGTTAGCGTTGGGACCTATGACTCCAATAGTAGTAACAAATTTTCATGTGGCAGTGAGTTTGAAGCCATTTGGTGTGATGTGTAGTCTAACAAGATTAAATACACAGTGGGGTGTTGCTACAGACCTGGTGAATTGGTTGCTAATGATGAAGAAATGCATCAATAAATAAATACAATGGGTGCAAAAAGAGTAATCATAATGGGGAACCTTAATTATCCAAACATTACTTGGGTAGCTATGAAATGGCATGAGAAAAATGAAACTGAATTTATCTACTTCTGCAAAACAACTTCCTCAAGCAGCATGTGACAGAAGGAACTCGAGGAATAAGCGTGTTAGATCTTATTATAGTGTCAGAAGCAGTTTCAATTTGATTATTCTGTCTCCGTAACTATTTTGTCTCCAGTTGATGATAGTGATCATGAGTATTCACTTAAAAAGTGGCGAAGTTTATCAATGTTCTATTCAGGAAAGGTTACATGCTAAACTACAAAACAGGAAATTATGACCACCTGAGGGTATTATTATGATCCATATTAAGTAAGGATCTGGTGATGCCCATTTTTTGAGAAGGATGATGGACTGAATTTTGCTGCATGCAAAGGCAAGTTCACAATGAACAGAAGTTATAAATACTCCAGAAGAGGTGTAGGAAAAGACGATATCCATGAAAACTAATTTTCTGTCCTTTTCTTTTCACATTATGAAATCGGTTGGATGCAGGCTGTTAATCTTGATTAGGAAGGTAGGTGGATACGCTTCAGATTCAAACCAAATGGCAAAAACATCACCACATAGCATACTCAAAAGGAAGGCTGCAGTTGTATAGAGGAGAATAAGAATATTCAAAGTAAAAATCTTCAAGATATCCAAAGAAGAATGCAGGAAGAAAGGGGATTCTCCATAAAGTACCTTCAAGCAGTCCTTATTTACTAGTGTACCTCTTGCTGACACTCTCCAGTTGTTATCACAGAAGTTCCCAAAAGACATAGTCAAACTGTGACTTTGTTATGCACTCAGGCTACTTCATCTGTAGAAACAAACTATTCAAATTGAACACATTTTTGAAAATTATGGAGACAACTACCATGTTTGAATAAAACTTTAGTTTAATATAACTAAAATCTACATTCTAGTTATATTAGATTTTAGTTATATTAAACTAAAGTTTTTATTCAAACACAGTAGTCTCCATAATTTTCAAAAATGTATTCAGATCACCATGTAAGCTTAAAAGAAAGTATACAAATTGAAGGTACTGCTGTGGGGGAGTCCCCCTTTCTCTTACATTAGAAGACTCCTTATTCTCCTGAATACAACCACAACCTTCCTTTGGGTATGATATATGAATGATTATTTCACCTTTTTGTCTAAATACAAAACAATGACTGAAATAATCCTTAATGGAATGAGGACCTTCATTCCTCACTCCATTGCCAACTCCTATCCAAGCCATAGTTCTCTAAAAATGTGCCTTTAGAGTTCAACATAAAAATTCAGCATATATTAAGTAACTCAAGTCAAAAAAAAAAAAACCTTAACCTACAGCCTGAAACAAGAATAAGAAAATCAGCAAGAAATCAAAAGCAGACTGTGCCAGGGTAATACACAATAAACTTGCCTCCTGCTCAAACTGGCTGTCAAACCTTCCTTGATAAGAATGTCTGGGCATAACTTCCACTCATCCTCATTTCCTTCTCTCTCACGTCCTGATTGCAGTACATTATCACCTAAAGTTAGATCTCTTGTAGCTTTGATACTAATTAGGGCTCCAGAGACAAATTATATCCTTCCTGCACTCAAAACCAGTGTCCTCCAGAATTAACACCCATCCTGTACTGCCTATATTACTGTTATTTATACTCATCTGGCATCTACCCAATAGAAGGAAATCAAGCCATTATCCTATCTCCCTAAAAAAAGGAGTAAAGGTCAGCCATCAAACTATTGCCCCAGTATCCTCACCTCAATACTCTTGAAAGTATGGAGAATATCAACAGCAACCAGCTTTTTACTAACTGGAGATCTCTCAGAGTGATCACCAACAGGAGTTTTGGTATTCTTGTTCTACAGCAGACCTCCTTGTTAATCCTAACTATCTTTGGACACAGGCCATGGAAAGCAATAGACAAACTCATGTAAATGGTCTCAATATTTTCAAGGCATTTGTGTCTGGCATCAAGGCCTTCTCACTAATCTACCATGTTATTGTCCCACTCATTTCATTTGTGATTCAGTTATCTTTTCTCTCTTTCTCTCTCTTGTTATTCATTGTGTATAATTGTGAATGGATGATTTCCTCCCCTCAGCTCTGTATGCTCACCCACTCTCTCCTTCCTACATCAATGATCTTCTCTCTAACTTCAAATCCTGTTCATAGTTTTTTAATGACAGTTCTTTTCATTCCACTTCTTTCTTTGAGAAATAGCGTAATACGCAAATGATTCAAGCTTCAAGATGCATCCATGCTCGTTGAGGTTGGGAGTATGGTTGCATTAATTTACCAAAGATCTGGGAGACTATCATTTTAAGACCTGACAGCCTGACTTCTCTAAATTAACTCTATGGTTACCTGACCCATAGAGGATGCCATTTAAGGACATTAGTTCTGCTTTGAGTTACAATTTAAATCGTTTTCCTCAATTACTTAGTGTAGTGCTGTGTGTCTATCACAGTGATAATTGTGCTCTGATGAAGCTGGGTAGAAAACAATTAAAATATTAGTGAGTTTAATAAATTTGTTTTTTTCCTCTCTTCGTATTGTTTATATTATAAAACATTATTATGAATCATCAATGACACTTAAGCCTTTCTCTAAATAAACATAAACATTATCACATTCTTAAGTATATTCTTGGGTGCCCAAATTGCTGTTTATCTTAACTAACATCTGTCCTTATCTTTAGCCAAATGCATTATGCCAAACCCAAACCTGTTTCTATGACAATGGCTTCTCACAATTTAACCAAACGGCAACAAAATATGTTCAGTGTGGAGCCCTTAGTATTCAGAAAATGCCTATTGTGCTGTACACCTCTATATAATGATCATGTTTCCAGTCATTCTGCAAATAACGGTGCAGATGTAGTACTCGTGTGGTTCCATCTCACAGTGTGTGATGTGCACAAGGGAAGATCCGGGAGGTCTCGCACAGCAACAAGTCCTGCTTCCTCAGCTATGGTGTTGAAACAGTTTACATGCTGGCCACAAAGTCAACCACACAATGTGCACGTGAGACATGAGTTAGCATACGGAGCATTCTTAAAGCAACTAAATGGAAGTTTACATCCCAAGATTATTACATGCAATGAATGAAGATGATCCTGATCAAAGAATGCAGTATTGTGAGTGGTTTCAACACATGGTAGATGAGGATGAGGAGTTTGTGAGGAAGATGGTTTGGACTGATGAAGCACAATTTAAGCTTAATGGAACCGTGAATCAGCATAATTGTGTTTACTGGGCTCAAGAAAATCCAGGCATTCATGTGGACAAGGCAGTCAATTTACCAGGGCTCAATATCTGGTGTGGATTGTCATCTAGGTGTTTAATAATAAGGTCCATTCTTCTTTGAAGGTACTATTACCAGTCAAGTGTACCTAGACATGCTATGCACATCCATTTTATCTGCATTGATGCACTTTATGGGAATGATCAATTTCTCTTCCAACAAGATGATGCACCACAACACCACCATCGAGACGTGAGAGCTTACCTCGATGAGAGTTTGCAGGGACAATGGATAGGACAAAAAGGTGCAGTTGATTTCCTCCACATTATCCTGATTTAACACCTTAGACTTCTACCTATGGGGAGAACTCTAAAGGATGTAGTGTATCGCAGAAAACAAGCTACACTGGTGGCCCTTCAGAAAGAAATCGAAACGTCATGCGCAGCAATCCCACTGGACACTTTTGGCCAACGTTGCCCAAACAGTAGCCCACCGCAATAATAAGTGTCTGGACGTTAATAGAAAACCATTTTGAGCACATCGTGTAATTGTAAAAGTCAAAGGGTAACTTGTATTCATCCCTTGATGTCTGTATAAATTTAGTATTACAATTTTTATACAGGTTTTTTCTTTTGATATGCTATACATTTGCACACTATATACTGTATAGTGTGTATACGTTTTTTTGATCGACTCTGTATTTGGCAAAAATACAAAAGTACAAATTTTCAACAAAAAATAAAAAATAAATAAATAAAAATTCTTAAAAAGTTTACTTCATGGACTGTTTGCTTGGTGAAATGAATCAATGATCTGATGATAGTTTATGTGATGGTTCATTTTTTATGGCAACAATTTCTAGGCTTCTTACAATGCAATGTAATTATCATTGTCATTATACATATACATTTGTTTCTGGATTTGCTCATGTTTGGCATAATTCTGATCTAGTTTCATTTCTACTACCTAGAAAAAGTGGAAAAAGTTTGTCCTCTGCTTGTAGATCCATTTCTAATTATTTGGTATCAATGATATTTGACACGGTCTTTCATCCCATAAAACAAACTGGACAGAGAACACATCATCATTATTATTATTATTATACAGGCATCTCATTGGAATCCAAAGACTCATTGCCCGAGACCCAAGCTATCATACCTCTCCTTGAACCTATTCACAGACAAAGCACTCGCAACAGACTCTGACAACCCGTTCCACTCATTCACAACTCTCCAAGCAAAACAACTAGTTCTCACACCCCTACTAACCACACCTTTATTCCACTTCCAGGGATGATGCCTTGTTCTGGTCCCTCTAGCCAAGTGCTGAAACATTTCCCCTGCATCTATCCTATAAAACCCTTTAAGCAAATTAAATGTTTCTATCATATCCCATCTTTTTCTCCTATGAACCAACTTCTGCAATCCACACACCCTCAATCTATCCTCATAGGGAACATTCCACAGGCCACTCACCATCTTGGTCACTCACCTCTGAATCCTCTCCACCGCTTCCTCATCCCAAAGAAACCAAGGAGACCAGACTTGGGCACTGTAATCCAGGTGTGAGCATATCAAGGCCTTATAAAGAGGAATAACAACTTCCTTATCTCTACTTTGTTAATGTTTTCTTTAATAGCCAAATAATCTTTATGGGCTACCTTAGCAATGTCCTAAAAACTTTCTGTTTACCATCACCCCTAAATCTTGAGCTTCATCTATTTCCTGGAATAGTGAATTCAATTTGATACACAGCTTGTAATCAATTTATCCTAGAATGCATAGCTTTACATTTCTTGACATTAAATTGACACCCATTAAATTTTGTAGATACTGACAGCCTATTTAAATCATCCTGATGCTCTCTACATTGCCTTGATTAACTATTACTCTACCTAATTTCACATCATCAGCAAACAACTGATTTCCTTTCAGGTTATTTCCTATATCATTTATGTACAAATTAAACAGCAATGATCCCAGCACTGAACCTTGTGGCACACCACTAGTCACCTGTTTTTGCCTCGATTCTGCCCCTCCATATACCACTTTTTGATATCTGTCCAGCAGCCACTCTCTTATCCACTTAACCAGTATCATATCTATCCCCCATTTGTTCTAATTTGCATAACTTAGTACCATGTGGTAGTCTGATATGTGATTAATAGGCATAATACAGCCTTATAGCCCAGCCTTGGCTGCTTTGGCCATAATTGAAAATGCAACAACTTTCACATCTGTAAGCTTTTCACCAAAACACAGAATTACATTATTCCTTAACAGTGATCAAAAGTACTCAATCAATCAACATTTAGAAAATGCAGTTATCTGAATGGGGATACTATAAAACTAAACTTCAGCAAAAGATTTGAAGAGCATCCTTCAAGCATGTCCTCTAGGAATGTTTTAAAAAGTGGAGGAAATGCTGAGAGCAGTACATTCAAAGTTGGACTATCTGGTAATGGGGGGGGTAATCAATAAGTATCTGCTTTAGCTTATAAGTAAAAATTAAATGTAGGTAATTTCTGAATGTATTTCACATTTAATATATGTATGATATAGGTACAAATCGAACTCTCCAAATAGTTATTGTCTCCTTGCTAACCTACATACTGGGAAGATCAAAATCCCACTGTGACATGGATATTTGTGAATGCTTTCATTGTAGATGAATATCATTGCCATCAAGAACAAAATCTCTACAAGTTTTGTTTATTGGAGGTCTGAAATGGTTTGAAAAAGTTCTTTGTTTGATTTCTAGGATGAGGATTTCTTGATTATTGAATGCTGAACCATTCTTCCATGGATGGGATTCAAATAAAAAAAAGCAAAATTTCAACCACTTTACAGTAGTGTCCCCCCCCCTTATCTGTGGAGGATACATTGCAAGACATCCCTTGGATACTTGACACCACGGATAGTACCAAACCTTATATATATTTATATATAAGGTTCAGCATATATGATATATGATTATATATAATATTTTATTAGAATATATATATCATAATTATAATATTATATAGATTATATCATACTACACATATGATTAAATTCCATAGGGTAATATAACTCAAATTATATTATAGACAGAGTGAAAATTCATTCTCAGTATAAATGACCACAACATAACAAACTACTCAAAATACTTACCTTCTTTATTGACTGCTTGTGATATATCAATCTTTAACTCATGTGCCAATGTACCCAACACAGAAAAGATGACACATCCTGCTAGAATGCTAGTAAACGTATCCAATACACTAATGATTATGGCATCTCTAGAAATATACATAGTAGGTAAGTATATAATGCCCTTTAAGCACAAAAGGATACAAATGCATACTTTCAACTAAAATGTCCAAAAAAATTATTATTATTATTATTAAAAGAGACCTCTATGAAGTCAGGAATTCATCGAGGGAGGCCATGCTATTTGCACCAGCTGTCATATCTGTTCTTGAATTCATTAATTCATGCTACTTGCACACACAACATCCAATGGCAATTCATTCTCTATAAGTCCATGGATGCCTTCATAAAATGAAAAATTCCATTTACTGAAATTCTATATAACTGTTTCAGAAGTTTGTAAGTCTCAATCATATTACTCCACTTTCTCTTGTTTGCTAGTGTCTGCAGCCTACAAATTCTTAATCTGTCTTCATAATCTGTATTCCACAAACCTCATATAATTTTTGAAACTCTCCTTTGCACTCTTTCCACTGTATCAGAATCACCAAGAAAACCAGGAGACTAGACCTGGAAGCAATAGTCCAAGTCAGGTCTTACCAAGGCTTTGTAAAGAGGCAAAATGACTTCCTTATCTTTGTATGTCAAGGTTTGTTTCAGCATTGCCTTTATTCTCTAAGTTGGATTTACAGTTTTTTCTATATGACCCTTGAACTTCAACTGCCTGTCTACTAAACCCCAAGATCCATTCCTCATCAGTTTCTTCAAGCATAATCCCACCAATATAATATGACATTGGATATCTAATGACACCAAAGTGGATGACTTTAAATTTATTAACATTAAAACGATTGCCATTTTCACTTGCTCACAATTCCAGTCTATTCAAATCATTCTGTAAGTACTGCATATCAACAGCACTCTGAATTATCCTACCTTTCTTTGCATCATCAGCAAATAGTTGCATGTCAAATCCTTCCCAATGTCATTAATGTACAGATTGAATAACAACAGACAAAGGACTGATCACTGAGGCACACCACTGGTTACCTTAAATCTTGCAGATTCATACCTGCCATATATAACTTTGTGATATCTAACAATCAGCCATCCCCTTATCCATACCAATAGTTTATAATCCAATCCCATATTCTCCAATTTATGCAACAGTATTCCATGCTGTATTCTGTCAAAAACATTAGCAAAATCCAAAGGTATCATGGTGTAACCATGTCCCTTGTCTAACTCAATGGTAACATTATAACAGAATGTGAACAATTTGCTAAAATATGACCTTCCCTCAGTAAACCCATACTGTTCATTGCAAAGTAGAGATTCTCTACTCAACACAAGGGTGTTGCAAGCCATAACCAACTTTTCCAAAATCTTCACCACTACTCCTGAGATAGTGATTGGTCGATAGCTGGATACATCGGTCTTTGCAACACCCTTGTGCAACAGGATTACCATACATTCTTTCCACTCCTGTGGAATCATCCCTGTTCTGAGACTCACATTATATAGCATAGTCAAGGGAATAGCCAGTTCAGATGAACACCCCTTTTAGCATACGTGCTGATATTTCATCAGTTCCTATTGCAGAATTGTTATTCAGTTGGTTCAACAGCTCTAGTACTTCCTCCTCATCCGCATGAGTTTCCTCATATGGTGAAAAGGTAGCAGTGAGTTCAGTGTTGCATATACCAGGTCGATAGCTTTTAGCAAAATGGCTGCTCATTAGTTGAACAATAATTTATGTGTCAGTCACCTGCATACCATCTGCATTCATTCTTTCTTTTACTTGCAGCATAATGATAGAATTCTTTTAGGTTTTCTTTAACTTGCAGAGCTAGTTTCTTTTCATACTCATAGTTTTCCATACAACACTTGTGACCCTTCTGTTCTGCTGCTTATAATTATCGTAACTGACATCATCCTTTTGCACGTGATATTCCTTCCGCATCATCTCTTTCTTATGAATCTCTTGCTTAATTAGATTACACATCCATTTCATTCCTACTCTATTTATTCTTCAAACTTTAGGGACACATTCTGATAATGTATCATTTAAGTGTTTTTTAGACACTTCCCATCCACTGTTAATATTCTTCCCATCCAATAACTAATACCATGACAGAACCCACATACTCCTCAGGTGGCCATAATTTCCTGTTTTGTAGTTTAGCACGTAAGCTTTTCTGAATAGAACATTGATAAACTTAGTCACTTCCTAGATGAGTATGCATGATCACTATCACCAAAGGGAGATAGTGAATATCTCCCTTTGATGATAGTGAATAGTTGCATCCTAAATTGAAACTGCTTCTGATGCAATAGTAAGATCTAACACTCTTTTTCTTGGAGTTCCTTCTGTTGCATGCAGCTTGAAGTTGTCTCACAACAACTCAATAAATTCAGTTTCATTCTTCTCATGCTATTTCATAACTACCCAATCAATGTTCAGATAATTAAAGTCCCCCATTATGATTACTCTTTTCACACCATTGTATTTATTTGTTGATGAATTTCTTCGTCACTAGCAACTGATGTTCCAGGTCTTTAACAACACCCCACTATGTATTTAATCTTGTTAGACTCTACCTCATTTAGGTGGATTAAAAAAAAGTATTAATTAGAAAAAGAAGAAAATTCATAAACTCTCCTAATTGAAATGGCTTTTTTTTTAATATTTTGCTCATAGCAATCGACATTGACAGTAAGATGTGTTACACATGTATCCAAAGTAGTGACTTACAAAAGTGTTTTCTCTTCAAACAGGCGGATTCAAACTGTGCCATGAATTTTCTGTCTTTAGGTGCAAGGTGATTTTGGTGGTCAGGTGTGAGACTAACCTAACAATGCTTACTGAAAGCCTGAAGTACATGAAAAGTCTCAGGTTGTTTAGTTGTCTCTAGAAAATGATTAAAGAATTACTCCATAGTATGAAAAAAAAATGTATGATAGATTTTACAGTATTTCCTAGATAGAAGTCATATAAATAAAATAAATAACTGCAGGCTTTAAACTTAGAAACACACTATAGAAAGACTTCAGTTCTAAAAAGTAAAAGTAGGAGATGAAAGAAAAGAAAGATCTGTTTTGCTGAGATTCAAATTGGAATGTATAAGGATAGGCAACTTGCTGTTATCCATCTTAACTATTATAAATTATAATAGAGGATACAAGACATTCTTACTTCCTCCTCAACACAAACACCCTCACACACATATCTAGGTATTTCCTTATGAAAGATTCTAAACAGAAAACATTACAATCAGACTCCACTAAAACCCTCCTTCTGTCTACAATACTCAGATAACATGTTTCCTATTTGGTCCCTATATCCAAGAAGACAAAATACATTTTACTGCACCAATACCTTAGAATTAGTTTTACTATTGAAAAAGAAAATAACTACAGTTTACCACTTCTAGACACACTACTCAGTTGAAATCCTGGAGGAAAATTCTTAGTTGCAGTCTACAGAAAAACCACTCAAATTAACAAAGTTGTACCCCACCTTGCCCTCCTTACAATATGGAATTTTTAAAGCCCTTTTCAAAAAGCAGAGCAATTTGTTTTACTGAGGAAGTACGTAAAAAAGAAATAACTTTCCCGGGAGGAAAAAAAAATACCTTTTCTAAAGGCTCATTCAAAATCAAAAGCATTATAGCATCATCCTGTGAAAATAAATCACTCACCCAACAAATACAGATCATAGCAATGCTATCATATATATTTATTCGTATGATGTAAATAACAAAACATGCAGTACAATATACTGTCATTTTAAAAACAAATAGAATTAAGAGTCATTTTCAAAACCAATGAAATTAAAAGGTTATATTCATATTAGTCAAATAGTTCATAGCTTTGGGAGTAGCACTCAAAGTCTGATTTATCTCCTGAATATGCTCTAAGATAATACTGGGTCACAATATGGTCCACAGTTTGTCTTTGAGCTCCACAATCACAATGTGGGGATGATCGTTTATCCCATTTAAAAAGCATATTCGCATATACACCATGACCAGTTCGTATTCCATTAAGCTGAGTCCAGGATTTTTGTGGAAGGTTTGAATGAGCATCAAAACTTTCGTGTAATTTGTTGAGAAAAAATTTTATAATATCATCTGTCTGGCTCTCCCACTGTTTTTGCCACTTTTGCTTCCAGTCGAAGTTAGATTGTAATAGTTGTTGGGCTAATTGTAATGGTGTATGTCTCGATCTCAGTCATTGTACACTCAAGTCTGGGAGATATAAGTGTATTGGTAAGACTGTGTTCTCCAGGATTTTCTTATACTCCTGTAAGGGAGCTTTAGTCCTGCACAGACTTGGTGGAACAGTATTTCTAAGAACAGGGAGCCAGTGTGGGCACTGATTTAATTGTGTTGGAAATCAATCTCATTGTATTATTTAGTTGGTTATTGACAAGTTTAACATCTGTGCTATTTAGTGACACTTTTGGGAAAATTCAGCAACAGAGAAAGTTGGTCCGAGAGCTGTAATCCGTAGATTATCAGCTGTTTCTCCCCATGTCGTGCCTATTAGTTTCTATATTATGTTATTACAGGTCCTTAACTTAGCAGCAATGCTTGTTAGGTGTTGCTTATAAGAGAGCGTGCAGTCCAAGGTCATGCCCAAGTACTTCAGAAACTTATTGTGTCGTAGTAAGCATCCTTAAAGCAGATATGCAAAGTGGCATCTGCCATGTGATTATTAAGGTGATAGCTTGATACTTCTGTTTTGTCTGGATTGAGCTGGAGCCTCCATTTTTTGTAATATTCACCTATTGTTTTCAGATCTTTTGTATCTCTTCAGCCTGACTGATGTTTTTGTGTCAAATGGCAATTACAGTGTCATCAGCATAACAGAACTTGCATGAGATGGTAGCGGGCAAATCATATGTACAGGGTGTTCGGGATAAATTTGACAGTTTCGTAAGGAAAAAGAAAATCTTCTTTGTATCTATTAAATTTAATGAATTGACAAAAAAACATTACAGGCAGAGTTAATTACAATACTATCAACAAGATTTACTCAAAATAACCACCATTAGCATCGATCACAGCTTCAATTCTGCTTCGGAACCTCGAACAAGCTGATGCTACAGTCTCCCTGGGAAGGGCCGCAAAAACTGTTTTAATTTTATCCATTAACTGGGCTTTTGTATTACTGGAAGTGCGATTGGTGTCTTTTTCAACTGTGCCCCATACAAAATAATCCATGGGGTTAAGGTCTGGGGAGTTTGGAGGCCAAACATTTGGACTGGTGAAGTCGTAGAAATTTTCAGACAACCATTTTTGACTTTTCCCAGAGGTGTGGCAAGGGGCCGAATCCTGCTGCCATACATACGGCCTACTATTGGCTACCCTTGTTATCCAGGGCTTGACTACAGTTAGCAACTCCACGAACAAAGCCCGAATTCCAATGCCAGGGTTCTTCAACACCTGTTCCTGCAGATTTGCAAGGAATTCTGCTGTACGAACGCAATCAGATCGTCTGCTAGGGATCTTTCTTCTTGCTACATCCTCGTAGTCACCATTGCAAGTCTCTAGTTCATGCCTGATTGTTTTTACTGTATTCAGGGAGCATTGGGCAGCAGTCGTAATATCCTTATTTTGATGGCGGGCACGAATCATCATGATACAAGTTATTCTCTTCCATGATTCAGGTGGGTTCCAGCTATCCATCCTTTCTGACATCTTGTATATGAATGAAGAAGGGTCCAAACTTTTAAATGAAGAGAAGTGTGTGTTAATACATGTAACTTACGGAAAAATATAATTAATTATAAATATGTCAAATTTATCCCGAACACCCTGTATATAGATTATAAAGTAAGGGCACCAAGACTGACCCTTCTGGAAGACCATTATTCAGTTTTCTTTGTTGGGACATTTTATTTGCAAATATGCCTTGAAAGAAATGTTCTGTGAGCATAAAGGAAATTAAGTGCACAGTCCATTTACATGCAACAATAATAAGAAATGTATATATAAGACCTTCACACTATACTGTGTCACAGGCTGCTGTTTGGTCCAGGAAAACAGCTCATGTTTTTTTCATCCTTCTGGAATCCAGCTTCTATGTATGATGTCAAAGTGAGCACTTGATCATAGCAACCATGTTTTTCTCTAAAACCAGCTTGTTCATTCAGGACATGTCTATAACTTTTTGCCTCCTGGAGCAGTTTTCCAGGTTTAAGATTAGCAACTGATTTTGATTTCTTAAACTGGCTAGGTAGTCGGGCAGCAATAATATATTGGAAAAGAATTCAGAAAGCCATTTTATGTTATTTGGCCCACTATTAATCAGAAATTTAGGATGGATACCATCGAAGCCTGGGGCCTTGCCTGCTTTGACATCTTTTATAACATTTTTTACTTCATCTATAGTAAAGATTGAGGCATATTGTGAAAAAGGAGGAGCATTTGTTTTTAGTATTCTAAGTCCTTTCTTAACTTTCTTAGTATGTTCATGGTCCCTAGGTGCTCTTGACATATTAATGATTTGATTAGCTATTTTCTTCAGGGAGGTTGTTATGTTTTTTCTTTTAGGTAGATTAGTAATAAATTGAAGCATAAATCAGTTTTATTCTTGTCAAAAAGCTCCAAGCACTGTTCAGAGATTTTCATGCGAATGCATTTTTGATCTGCTGTGAGCAAGCACAGCACCCATCTCGCGCAAAGCTTTATCATATGCAATTCTTCATGCAAAATATATCCTAAACGTGCATTTGAAATGCCTATAGTCTCAGCAATTTCATGCACTTTGACTTGCCAGTCATCCAATACCATATCATGCACTTGATCAATGATTTCTGGTGTTGTTACACTTTTTGGACGTCCTTCACATGGATCATCATCAAGGCTGGTACGGCCATGTTTAAACTCGGCAGCCCATTTCTTCATTGTCAAAAATGAAGGAGAAGAGTGCCTGTAAACTTTTATGAACTTTGAATGAATTTCTTTTGGCATTAAACCTTCTTTTACAAAGAATTTTATAAACGCACAATACTCAATTTTATCCATTTCAAGGGATACAGACAACACTTTTGCTTCAGACAGCTGTATAAAACAACCACTTGATAAAATGACTTGCAATTTCACTTGGATGCTTATGACAGATGTACCAACTTAGAAAAAAAAAAAAACCTTGCCGATAGCGTTGCCATCTATGGTCAAGGCCGAGAACTTTTCAGACCACCCTCGTATAACAATAATGTTTAAGAATGAATATAAGAATAATATTCAAAAATGGATTTAAGCATTGCTAATCATAGATGGTAAAGTAACCTAACAGGATGGAGCATAAAGGGTGAGGCAAAACAAGTATTTCAAGAAAAATAGCAAGAAAAAGTTCCCGAAGAAGGCCAAGATATAGGTGAGCTGATATAGTTAGGAGTAATTTAGAGATCAAAATGTAATAATTAAGAGACATGAAAACTAAGAGAACAGTTTGGAAAAATAATTATTAGAAACTAGTCATGAAAGAGTAATTTCATAATCATCATCATCAAATTCCTGACATGTACCCTCAAGGGATCTACAGGATATGACACTACTACATAAAAAATTTACATCATTACTAACTTCCTATCTACAATTTTCCTCCAAATCAGTCTGTTACTTGTCAAGACTCCAACATTACCAGATCTTATATTTCTATCGTCTAAGACACTTTGTACCGTATCAATCCACCTATATCTTGGTCTTCCTCTGGGTCGTTTTCCTGCCAACTTGGCAGAGAACACTTGTTTTGCTAATCTTTCCTCGCTCATTCTGTTTAAGTGACCATACCACCTGAGATTAGCGCTGCTAATGCATTCCTGGATACTGACAATGTCAAGTTCTTTCCTAATATTCTCGTTTTTAATATGATATTGCCATTGATGCCATCTGTTCACGCCTCTAATCTTTCTCAGGACTCTCATATCTGGAGTCTCTAGTCTTTGGTCAAGTGTTTTACTTCTGACCCAGCTCTCAGATCCATAAGTTAAAACTGGTTTGAACACTGTCTTGTATACAGCTAATTTAGTGTTCCAACTAATTTCTCTCTTATTCCACATAAATTTATTCAATTGACTTTCCACCATACCAGCTTTGCTTATTCTGTTGTCTCTATTTCTATATTTAATTTACCATCTTCACTAAAAATCGTGCCTAAGTAGCTGAAATATTTTACTTGTTCCACAGGTTCTCTGTTCACAATGCAGTTGACATTTTCAACGATTCTACCTATTTTCATTGTCTTTGTCTTTTTATTGCTGACCTTCATACCACATCTATTACAACAGTTATTCAATTTAGTCAGGGAATCTTGCAAACTTGTAGCGGATTTATTTAGAAGTATAGCATCATTCGCATAAAGCAAAGAGCTGACATTAACATCTTCAATTCTGATGTCATGTTTAATACCACTTTCTTTCATAATGTGATCCATATAGATAATGAATAACAGAGAGGATAATGTACATCCTTGTCTCACACCAGATTTAACATTAAATCATCTTCCTGTACTTCCTTCAGTAATTTTACAGTAAATGTACAATTAGTAAATGACAATTCAGTAAATGTACAGTAATTCCATTACACTCATAATACCTCTATACACCTGATTAGGACACACAGAAGAAAATGATGATGGTGACAACAAACACTTCATAACTATGGAGCTTCTGAGAACTCCCTAAGGGAGTAATCATGTTCAAAAATACCCAGTTCATTTACAAAACCTACTGTTCTTGCATCAAGCCGCACAAAGAACAAACTAGCCAGTCATGAAATCCTAGAAGAAAACTGCATAGTGATGTAGCCTATAAGAGAAGAAAAATCAAGTTTAACCATGCCCATTACACTTATATCAGCCATTTAACAGAGGTAATAAAATTTATGAAAAATTTTCTCAGACCATCATATTAAAGAATAAAATGGAATTATTTATTACATGTACCTTTAACAGGAATAGACATCAAATTTTACATATGTGGGAATCACTTATTAGATAACGTAGTATCTCAGACCTAAACTGTACAAGCAAGCAAGCAATGTAAGAGCTAGTATAATTTTTGTAGGATGTGAATAAGACTATTCTGCATTCCATTGTTAACAGCTCATGTGCTACACACTGATTACTCTTCTCATTTCTTTATAATCCAAAAAAAAAAAAAAGAAACAAAAAAAACAGCATTATTAGGTAATAAATGATGCATACCTAAATGGTGGACTCAGGAAGTTAAAGAAGCAGTCAAGGAGGTGTATTGAAGGTTCCTAGCTAGTAAGTCGACTTGTGCTCTTTTTCTCTGAGAAAAGAATACAAAGAAAAACATTAAACTAGCTAAAGAGAAGTCATGGGAAGACTTTGATAAGAACATAGAAAATAAATATCACAAGGGTGGAAAAATATTTTGGAGGCAATTGAAAAAGCTTAGAAAGGGAGGAAAGAGTACTGAAAAAGGAATCAGAGATGATAGGCAACATGAAAACTGAAGATAAAATTATTTTAGATGTCTGGAGTAATTACTTTGAAAGATTTGCTAAATGAAACAAGCAGTAACAGAATGGTGATAAAAAAAAAACTCAACAGGAATGATCAGGAATACATATCAATACTTGAAGTAGAAAAACCATCAAAAAGCTGAAATGTGGAAAGCAGCTGGGGTAGATGACATTCAACAAGAAATGCTGAAATATGGAGGTATAAAAGTTTTACAGTGCCTACACTGCATAATTCAGAATGCCTGGTCTGAGGGTCAAATTCCAAATTGGAGTAGAGCTCTCAGAGTATCCATCTATAAAATAGGAAATAAAACTGAATGTGAGAGAATTACAGAAAATTTCTCTGCTGAGTGTTTCTCATAAGAGATTTATGGAAGTATTCCTGAGAAACTGTTAAGAAAAATTGTGGAAAGAAAGTTTGGAAAAGAACAAGTTAGATTCAGACCAAAAGAGGCTGTAATCGCATTTTCACTTTAAGATAAATGGCTGAGAAATCATGGGAATATAAAAATGACCTCGATTTAAGTTTGGTAGATCTGGAAAAGGCATATGACAAGGTGCCAGGAGTAAAGTTATTCAAAATGCTATAGTTATAAGGTATAAATGGGACATTATATCAAGCAATACTTAATCTATATCTGAGTTATAAATCAGCATTTAGAATTGAATGAGGCACAAGCATTGTACCTCAATGGTTTGAGGTACAATCAAGGTGTAACAAGGGTACACATTATTTCCACTATTATTCATTATTTATATGGCTCACATTATGAAGGAAAGTGGTATTAAATCTGATATCAAACTTAGTGATATCTTAGCTCTTTACTTTAGGCAGATGTTATACTTCTGAATAAATCCAGTACAAGTCTGCAAGATTCCCAGACTACATTGATTAACTGTTGTAATAATTTTGGCCTGAAAATGTATACATACGATGAATTTGATATGGAAATAAAAAGACAGACAATGAAAATAGGCAGAAACAATGAAAGAGTAACACCAAGTCTCAGGTGGAGTGAGGTAAAGCTCACTGCAACTGGACTCATGAGGAGTGGTGAATCATGCTTCACCATCTGACAGTCTGATGGACAAATCTGGATTTGTTGGATGCCAGGAGAATGCTACCTGCACAAAACTACAGGGTGTCCACATTGAACCTCCCTAGTTGCAACGAATGGTAAAAAAATTGAAATGCGGAAATATGTAAGGTTTGAGTTGTTCAAATGTTCCAGGGACTCTAGAAATTTCATCCAGACTTTTTTTTTTTTTAACATAAACTTGGTGATTTCGAAACTGGTCAATACACTTAAGTAGTAGTAACACATTGAAACTTGTTAAAACATTGTGCCAAATGTAAAATTACTTTCGATGATGGGGAATCTTAATGCTGCAGCATATAATGACATTCTAGTCAATTCTGTACTTCCAATTTTATGGCAAGAGTTCAGCGAGGGCCCTTTCCTGTATCAACACAACAATACCCCCCATCCATGAAGGAGGCCTGTGTAGGAATGGTTTGATGAGATGAGTGCTGAAGAACTTGAATGGGCTGTGCAGAGCCGTGATCACAACCCCATTAAATACTTGTGGGATAAATTAAAATAATAATTGTGAGCCAGGGAAAATTGCTCGACATCAAACTGCACGAATACTCTTCTGGAAGAATGGAAAGGAAATATTATAGGAACATACTAAAATCTAGTGGAAAGCCTTCCCAGAAGACTGAAGGCTGTTACAGCAAAAGACAGACTAACTCCATATTAATACCTTTCATATTAGAGTGAGAGTTGGGATAAGCAGGCATCTGGATATTTTTGATCAGATAGCATATATAATTCTGATTACTAACCACAGTTAGTTACAATAAATACAATAGAAAAATGATAAATGGCATAAAAGATATATCAATGTGGACTGACTGGGAGTCTTCAGTTGTTTGCAGATGATGCAAAGTCGGGAAGAATTATAAGTAGCACTGCTGATGATAATTCCCTTCAAAAAGATTTGAATAGACTTCTGACCTGGACAAAGCAGTGGGATTGTAGTTTTAACATTAATAAGTGCAAGGTGTTGCATTTTGGAGTACAGAAACATAAGGCTGTGTACTATATTGATGGCACTGTACTGCAAGAAGTGGATGAGTTTAGAAATCTGGGAGTGATGGTTGACAATAGAATGAAGTTAGAGGGCATACTGCAAATGTTGCATTGACTGCACATTGTAGTGCCACCATGATAAGAAATACACTGGTGTTAATTTAAAGAAAATTTATTATATTTAGAGATGTTTATATAGAAAGGATATTATCATAATATTAATCCTACCATAGAGATGATCTCTGTTTCTAACAATTAGTTTTTTAATTCTGAGTGTACCTATATGTGCACAAGGGTTCACTCCGATTGGTGCAATGACCTTAACTCTTTCTTTCAGAATCCAAATAATCACTGACTCAAGACCCAAATACAAAATAAACACATTTAATAAAACAAAAACAATATATATATACACTTCAAACAATATTACATAACTAACTACAAATTAATTGGATCCAAAGCCTTTTAAAAATAAACTTACACTTAAGACTAGACTAAACACTCTGTTTGCACAATGACAAAATGTTCATAGCCAGTTTCTTTCTCTGTCAAGGCCCTTTTCCGAAGATATATGACTTTATTTTTCATTTTCACAGGATCCTTTTTTATTATTCATGTAGCACACATTAAATCTTCTTGACTTAATTCTGTCTTCTTTTTAGTAGAAATAAGTTAGATCCGGCATCCTTAATACAGATGAAACTTCCTAATCAGAGTTTTCTCGAACACGCCTTTAGAACGTAAATAGCAACTTCTTTTATTCACTACTAATGCTTATTGACAGCCTTAACTCTTCCATTTAAAAAAACTTACAGTTCTACAATTCCCTTTTCGGAATCTCCTATAAATCTTCCAATTAGCGTTTCCTCCCATATTCCTTTTAAAACACCTATAGCAATATTTCCCTTTTATTTATCAATACTTATTCCACTTTGAAAGTTAATAGTTCCATGATTCCTTTTTCAGGATATACTATTAATTTTCCTCCGACTATCGCATAAAAAAAAAAACTGAAGTTCCTCTGAATCTAAATATCCGCTGGCCTGTGTTCTAAATTCCTTCCGAACCCTCTCTTGTTTACAGCCGTTACTCAGATACCGAACGCTTTCCTTTTCAGCTGTCAATCACACATCAAACTTCTTGGTGAGCATGTGCACTCCATGAAAGTGGCAAGCAAGAAACTAGGTGTAATGGCCGGCACATTATCTCCGTTAGCGACAAGAGAATGTCTTCATAAAACACAACTTTTGATAATTTTAAACTACAATAAAATTCCTTTAAAGTAACACAACTATTCAAATCTGGTAAGTACATCAATTTTTTAAAAGTTTTACATATCGTTTTTGACAAAACAAGTGCAATAACAGGCACATCGCAAGTGATAGACAATGCGTGTTATAAAACTAAAACGAACAAACAATCTAACATAAACAATTCGTAAAAATATTCAGAATTTTAATTATGATTATTTTTACACTGCCATGTAGAGATAAGGAGGTAGTTGTGCCACTGTATAATGCACTGGTGAGACAACAACTTGGACTACTGTTCTCAGATCTGTTCATTTGGATTTCACTGTAATGTGGAAACACTAGAGGGGGTCCACAGGTGAGTGACTAAGACAATATCAAGCCTCTGGAATGTTGACTATGAAGAGAGAGAGATTGAAGGAATGTGGATTGCAGAGTTTTGTGAATAGGAGGAAAAGAAGTGATATGATAGTGATATTTAAGTTAGTGATGAGATTTTATCAAATTAATCCTAAGGAGATTATAAAAAGAGTATACAAGGTGAGAAGAGAAGATCCCGAAGCCATCCATGGAAGTCAAGTAAGAAGAAAGGTGTGAGTAGATTTTTTAAATGGAGAATTATGAGTGAATTAAACACATTACCAGAATATGTTTTTAATGCAGGGAGTGTTAAGAATTTTAAGATTTGGTATAATAAATATGCTTTAAATGAACCTCTCCTATGATGAGTCTGCCAATTTCATTAAGGGTGTAATAATAATAAATAAAACACAAAGTCTCTCCTTTATGACTAATATTATTTTTTCACAACCATGCATTATAAACTTAAGGAGCTAAACAAGTCCATCAGGAGCAGAATGTATAAACAATTGCATTATATGCAGAATATAAAGAGACTCACAGCCTTTACAGTAAACATATGTGGCTATCACAAACTGAACTAACCAGGATAGGTGTACTTCTATAATATCTTCTCTTTTCAATCGTATTGCTATACAGCAACTAGAACTGCTCACTATTGCAACTAGTTTAGAGAGAACTTCTCAGTTGACTATAGAGTGCATTTGAACAAATTTATAAAACTGATTTCATCTTACCCAAAAGAGTGATGCTTAAATAAACTTATTAAACAAAAATAAATAAATAAATAAAATAAAGATCATAATATTTACCTATATATGTTTTTCTTGAAATCATTATAACTTGCATACATAACTAAAGAGCCATAACCAACTCCCAAAGAAAAGAAAGACTGTTCACATGCTCTGTACCATACCTGGAAGTAATAAAATTATCTAAACAAATCATGAAGAAAACAAAATTCCTAATACAATTATTAACAACAGTAAAAAAAATCATGATGTTCAAAAAAATTTCTATGGTTTTAGGTGACAGTTGGTATCAATACCAGAAAAATAAGGCTTTATAGACTTTATAAAATAGCAGAGATCATTTGTGACAGTCCAAAGAGTTAAACATAGTCGAGAAATGTAGAATATTTTCTGCTATTGACCTAGGAGATTGTCACACATGCAGAATTTTCTATCAAGAAGAGATATATGTGAAATTACAAAGCAGCATCTCGGGAGTGGTGATTAAGGTATTAGAGAAATTGGTTAATAGAGAAAAATTGAAAGAACACATACTAAGAATGAATAGAAGCAGAATACCTAAACAAATTCTAAATTACCACCCAAAAGGTACTCGATGCAGAGTAAGACCCTTAAAAAGATGGAATTGAGTCTGGAACAGGCCACTTGGCCTATAAGCCTGGAAAGGAAGAAGAAGAAGAAGAAATTGGTGAAAGACAGAATTCAGGACTGGGCAGATATGAATGTGATACTCTATAAGAGATAGCATGGCTTTGTGAAGGGCAGATCTTGCCTTAGTAATCTGTTTACTTTTTATAAGCAAGTGACAATGGAGCTAATTAACAAAAATGGCTAATCAGTGATATTGCTAGACTTTGCAAAAGCATTTGACAAGATTCTACTAGAACCCTATGGCATAAATTGGAACAAATGGGGATAGATATGAATCTGGTGATTTGGATTAGAGGATGGCCGATGTACAGATATCAAAGAGCGGCTTATGGAGGAGTTGAGTCCAGGAGAAGGAAAGTGACCAGTAGTGTACAACAGGGCTCAGTACTTGGTCCTCTTTTGTTAACTTTGTATATCAACGATATAGGAAATGATTTAACAGGGGAAATATTCAGTCGTTTACTGACAAGTGTAAGGTGATGCATTTTGGAAAGAGATCAGAAGCAGTGTACTATATTGATAAAACTGAACTGCAGAAAACAGATGCCAGGGACTTGGGTGTGATTGTGGACAGCAAGTTGAAGTTTAGACAGCATGTTGCAAAGGTAACCAAAACAGCATGGTTACATGGTTGTTGAACACACTAACAAGCAGAGATAGCAAGGTTACTGTTCCCCTATACAAAGCTTTAATAAGGCCACATCTGGACTACTGCACATGGATCTCGACTCCAGGATTCTGTAGAAATGAAAGATTTCTAGAGAGAATCCAGTGGCGAGTGACAAAGATTGTGACAGCTCTGTGGAGTGCTCTCTATGAGAATATATTGACAGTCTCTTCCTCTTCCTGACCAATGACCCTTCCAAATACACAGTGAAAATAGTAGAGGGCCCACTAGGCAATTCTGACCACAACCTAGTGCTCATTTCCTCCCCAATGCAACAATGCTTACACAGCCACTCCCATACAAGAATAGTTTGGCATTATAACAGTGCCAAGTGGGACAGCCTCCGAACTCATAACCAAAGTAATCCTCACTGGCATGGAATCATACATTCCACACAGTACTCTGACCTGCCATTCCCTAACTAAACCCTGGTTTTCCAAAAGATACGCCAAGGCTGTGCAAATGAAAAACCAAACATACCATTACTGGCCCAAATCAAGAACCCCATCCTATTTTAGATATATCCAAGCTTATATCCAAGCCCGAAATAAATGCAAAAAAAAACAAAAAAAAACAATCAATGTTTCCAAAACAGAGTTCGAAAGACCAAAAAGTAATGAAATTAGCAGCCTGTCCAAATGGCAGCCAAGCCTTTTGGTCTCTTGCCAAAGCAATCAGCCATAACTTCTGCCCAACACCTCTATCACATCCAGATGGCTCCATTGCATCATCTCCTACAAAAAAGGCTAATCTCCTGACCTCACACTTTGCCTACAATGCATGCACAATAGACAATGACAGATGTCCCCCAACCATTCCAGATGCACAGCATATAATGCTCCCCCATATCCTTTGACCGGAAAGAGATCAGCAAAAAACAGTCTAAATTAAACACAAAAAAGTATCCTGGCCCTGATGGCATTCCTCCAATTGTCCTGAAGGTTTGTGTACCAGAACTGTCTCCTGTCCTATGTTGCTTATATATACTGTCTTACTCCACTGGTAACTATCCCGCAGCCTGGAAATTGGCCTATATTCAACTCATTCCCAAAAAAAGGGGTGACAAGTCACTGCCATCTAACTACTTCCCCATCTCGCTCACCTCAGCCCTGTCTAAAGAAATGGAAAAAATCATCAATTCCCAACTCCTACACTACCTTGAAGCTACCTGTCTAATAAATGATTACCAGTATGGATTCCGTCACTGCCAATCAACAAGAGATCTGCTCACATATGTCACCCATCTCTGGTCAAATACCATGTAGAAGTTTGGCAAATCTCAAGCGGTTGGACTTGAGATTAGGCACAAGGGCTTACTAAGCAAGCTACCATTGTTTGGTCTATCTCAAGACCTCTATAACTGGATTGTCAGCTTTCTTTCAGGATGCTCACTATGTGTGGTGGTGGATGGCTCCTTATCCTCTCACCATTCAACTAATGCTGGAGTTCCTCAAGGTTCTGTCCTCTCACCAACCCTCCTCCTACTATATATCAATGACCTACTTCAGCTTACCTCCAACCCAATACACAGATTTGCAGATGACAGCACATTGCATTCCTCCCTTTTTTTGATAAACCTTACTCCACACAACTCACCTCAACCTACAGATCAGCAACCACCAGTGCCCTTAATTCAGACCTCCAAGACATCCTCCAATGGGGGTTCAGATAACTCAGTCAATTTCAATGCAAATAAAACCCAGTACTGTCTCATTACTCATAAAAAAAAGAACCAGTTTCTCCCAGTATTATTTTTGACAATACCCAAATTTCCAGATAATCTGAGATTTCTATTCTTGGATTTACCCTGACATCAAGCCTCTCCTGGCAGCACAAACACATAAGAACCATTGCATCCTCAGCTTCTAAAAAACTAGGATTTCTCTTTTGCTCAAGACATTACTTGACCCCTGAATAGCTATTAACCTTATACAAATCACAAATCCACCCAACCAACCAACCAATACTGCTCCTACGTATAGGGTGACGACTTCAAGTTGCTCGACTCCATACAGAGGAGAGCAATCAGACTTATTAATGGCCCAGCTCTTACCAACTCACTCCCCCCACTTTCACACAGATGATTGGTCTCTGCACTGTGTCTTCTACAAATATTTCCATGGAAAATGTTCATCCAAAATAGCATCAATAATTCCCCCACTTGGTACTAAGTGGGGGAATTATTGATTTGGAACATGTGCAGCTGCTGCTCAACATCCCCATACCTTGAAAACCACAGAACAAGTTTCTTTTTTTCCTCATTCGTCCCTGCAACTGCTATACTATGAAACAGTCTTCCTCTTGATGTGTTCCCTAGGGAATACAATCTACAGTCATTCAAATCTAATGTGAACAAGTACCTTCTTTCCCAACCCATACACAGTACTATAGGTTGATTTACCAACCTCTCATGTATGGGCTAAACACAGAAAAGTCTACAGACTTCAAAAATTAACTGATAGACAAAAAAAGAAGACACGTGATGGAAGCATTTAAGGTATTAAAGGGCTTTTATAGGATTGGCACTGAACACTTTTTTCAGTACATGGTAAGCAAGTAGAGAATAAGAAGTCACCAGTAGAAGTTATGTAAGAGTATTGTTAGCAAGGGTGTTAGGTTTTTTGACTAGATTTTTTGCTTGAAGCGTGGTGAATGGGTTGCCAGAGGTGGTTGCCGGTGCTTCATCAGTGAATGAGTTAAAGGAAGGTACTATGGAAGGTATTATGTGAATGATGGCTAGGTGTAAATAATAGATCTCCCAAAATGAGTCTTTGACTCCATGGAGGTACTTGTATAATAATAATAATTTTTTCTATTCATTCACCATTTAAAATGGTGAATAGAAGACACAAGTTATCCATACCAGATCAGGTCACCCGGGTCAACAAGGACTGTGTTTGGTGCTATAGCTCCTAGGCATCAGGCAATAATGGTTACAGGGCACAGACTCTTTTGCTTGGTAACTAGGGCAAAGAACTCAAATGTGACCAGAAAAAAGAAGGAAATTAAAACAAAAGAAACGGAATATATCTGAAAACAAGAGGATTATGCAAGTTTATTATGAATCAAATACAGCATCAAGAGTATACCAAAACGAATGTACGAAATCTGGAAACAGAAATTATCTGATACAAGAGTTAATGAGCAGTAATTAATGGATGAATGAAGATTTATTGTAAGAAATAAAGTTTTCAGTGACAATGAACATGAAGAAATGCAAAAACAGATTGTCAGAGAATCTCAGCAAGATCACTCAAATGCGAACAAATGCAGAACACCAGAGGAAAGACAGCACCTACCAACCTGAAACAAAGCTGAAGACAAGATCTAGCTGCGATACTGAACATTAACTTGGTAATAGAAATAATTCCTACAAAAACAACTGGAGAAACAAATCAGATTATGTACAGTGCTGCAGTTGAAGTTAAAAGAAAACTTGGTTATATAATAAAATAGATGAATAAAAAGAAACCCTAATGGAAATTACATTTGGAATCAAACAAAAACAAACTTTGAGCAGATGTTAGCAGAATTTAAAGAATTTAAATTCTTTTAAATGTAAAGAATTTAAAACAAGGAAAACTAAAGCAAAAAAAAAGATCAAAAGCAGTTTAATAAAGCAGTGCAACCTTGAAAAAAAAAAAAACATCAATAACTGAAGTATCAGAAGAATTAAAACAAAATCAAAATACTGGATATGAAGAAAGATTAAGGAGATGCAATCTTCAGAGCCTTATAGATAAGAAGAGTGAGAGGGAACATAACGGGAGAGCACAAGTTGGTAAAGGGTTATGACCAGTTAATGTGGAAGAGATTTTTCACAGAATGGAGGGAAGCAGGAATAAAACAAGATGTTCATGAAAGCAGCATAAGGAAGATGTGAGAAAGGGAGTGAGAAGCAGATTTTTTGTTGTATGATAGTTGGATGAAACTGATTTACGCCACCTAAAAGAGTGGTAAATGTAGAAACACCGAATAAGTTTAAGGAATCTGATGAGTATGTGTCAGACAGTAGAGCCATCTAGAATGCCTTTGTAAAAGTCTGATGAAGATGATGATAATAAAAATTATAAACAGTTGAAATTAAATTCCCAAAACTGCTAAATCCAATTCGAAACCCACTGACTAGTGAAAAAAAACTGCAAGAGACAACTTTAACACATTACATAATTTTCATAAAACTTTCAAAAAACCACATTACTCCATGTTTTGAAGCAATGGAAGACTGACTTGACCATACACTTACTGGGAAATTTACTCATGTGAACGAAATTTAGAGCAAAGTTTAGGTTGTTTTCAACTAACCCACCTATTCCATCATGTTATCTCATGACCATAGTTTTTATTACTTTGCAGCTTTAAATGAAATAGAATAAAATCTTTCTCTACTAATTCTTGGCAATTTATATTTATGAAAACAATATATATATATATTCTATTCACCTAAATGCCTACCTTGAATATATTTTAGATATTCAGTTTAGATATTCAGCTTTATGATTACTTTTCACAAATAATGACATAAAAGTTTACAGATTGAACATACCTGTATCTCTAAAAGTTTATTCCACTGTGGCTTAAAAAAATATATAATTCCATCAACAGAACCTTCTTCCATCAGTGCAACTATCAGCAAAGCAACAAGCACAGTATATGGAAAAATGGCAGTAAAATAAGAGACCTGAAATTAAAATTTACAGTCCCAAATGTTTAAAAGAGCAATGCAATTAAGTAAAAATTACTACAAATCAATAGAAAACACACACACACCCATATATCAAACAAATAAAAATGGCTGAAAATGTCAAGCACAAACCATAATCTGAAATGCCACATTATTAATGTATTCCCTCATCATCATGCTTGTCAAGGATTTAAGCCTGGAATAGCCTTGTCTGGCCTAAGAAGTCATCGTTTTCTTTTTCCTAATGGTTTGTAAGTTAAGGTTTGTTTTGGTAATCTTTCTGTTTTCATTCTTTCAATATGTTCTCCATCATCATCATCAAATTCCTGCCATGTACCCTCAAGGAGTGTACAGGATATGATAGTACTATATGAAAAATTTACATCATTACTAACTTCCTATCTACAATTTTTCTAGAAATCAGTCTGTTACTTGTCAAGACTCCAACATCATCAGATCTTATATTTCTATCACCTAAGACACTTTTTACTGTATCAATCCACCTATATCTTGGTCGTCCTGGGTCGTTTTCCTGCCAACCTTGCAGAGAATGCTTGATTTGCTAATCTTTAATCACCCATTCTGTATATGACCATACCACCTGAGATAGCTCTGCTAATACAGTCCTGGATGCTGACAATATAAAGTTCTTACTTAATATCCCCATTTTTAATATGATATTGCCATTGATGCCATCTGTTCAACTTTTTATCAGGACTCTCATATCTATAGTCTTTAGTCTTTGGTCAAGTGTTTTACTTCTGACCCCCAGCTCTCTGATCCATAAGTTAAAACTGGTTTGAACACTATCTTGTATACAGTAATTTCTCTCTTATTCCATATAAATTTATTCAACTGACTCCTACCATACCAGCTTTGCTGATTCTGTTGTCTATTTCCATGTTTAATTTACTCTCTTCACTAAAAATCGTGCCTAAGTAGCTAAAATGTTTTATTTGTTCCACAGGTTCTCCATTCGCAATGCAGTTTTTCAATGCTTCTGCCTATTTTTATTATCTTTGTCTTGTTATTGCTGACCTTCATACCATATCTATTACAACAGTTATTCAATTTAGTCAGGGAATCTTGCAGACTTGTAGCAGATTTATTTAGAAGTATAACATCGTCTGCATAAAGCAAACAACTGACAACTGATATTCATATAACATCTCCAATTTTGATATCAGTTTAATACCACTTTCCTTAATAATGTGATCCATATATATATAATGCATAACAGATGGGATAATATATATCATTGTCTGACACCAGATTTAACATTAAACCATCTTCCTGTAATTCCTTCAATTCTAACTTACAACTCAAATAAAGACTAAGCATTGCTTGATATAATGCCCTATTGACACCATATAACTGTAGTGTATTGAATAACTTCTCTCTCTTGGCACCATGTTCACATGCCTTTTCCAGATCTACAAAACTTAAATACAGATCTTTGTTATATTCGGATGATTTCTCAACTATTTATCGTAAAGTGAAGATCTCATCTGACAGCCTCTATTTGGCCTGAATTCAGCTTGTTCTTCACCAAGCGTTCCTGTACAATCCTTCTCAACTGTTTCTCAAGTATACTTGCATAAATTTTACCAGGAACACTCAGTAGGGAAATACATTTTTATTTCGATTTTTATATATGGTGCTATGAGAGCTCTACTCCAATCATCGGAAATTCATCCCTCTGTCCAGGCCTTCTGAACTATGCAGTGCTGCCACTGTAAAACTTTTATACCGTCATACTTCAGCATTTCTGGTCTAATATCATATATTCCTGCTGCCTTTCCACATTTCAAGCATTTGATGGCTTTTTCTACTTGAAGTATAGATATGTATTCCTGAATGTATGCCTGGTGAGTGTTTTTAGTAATTACTCCATACTTCAAGGATATCTTTTTCTCCAGTTTTCATGTCACCTTTATCATCTCTAATTCCTTTTACAACATTCTTTCCTCCATTTCTGAGCTTCTTCAACAACCTCCAGAATATCTTGCCACCCTCTTGATATTTATTTTCTATGTTCTTACCAGTCTTCCCATGACTTTACACAGTGTTTAGCTTTCTTACATTTGTCTCTGTATTCTCTAAGAGCATCGGCTGACTTATTTGCCAGGAACCTTTGATATGCTTTCTTCTTTTCCTTCACTGCTTCTCTAACTTCCTGTGTCCACCATGAAGTTCTGATTTTTCTATCCTTGTAGACAATCTTACCACGTGCCTCTCTGGCTGAATCAATCAATGGTTTCTTCAAGACTTGCCATTGAATCTCCAAAATTTGGTTCCTGTTCTCAAATACTTTGATTTTTTCTTCAATAACCTTTGTGTATGTTAGTCTACGGTTCACATCTGAGAGCTGCTCAACTTTCATTTGTTTTAAAACTTTCTTAAATGTTCTGCCTTTCAAATCAATTTTATCCTGCTCAAGACTAAATAGTGATCACTTCCAATTTCAAATCCTCTGTTCACTCTGGTGTCCTGCACCAGGGAGAAAACATCACTATCAACAATAACATAGTCAATGAGACTTTACTTATTCCTTGCCTCTTCTCTTCATGTGTGAATTTGTGCACATTTTTATGTTGGAACATGGTGTTAGTAATAACCAGTCCTTGTCCCATTCCAAGAGGGAAAGGTTAGCAAAAAAAACAAGTGTTTTCTGCCATTTTGGCAGGAAAAAGACCCAGAGGAAAAACCAAGATATAGGTGGATTGATACCGTAAAATGTTCCTTAGAAGACAGAAATATAAGATCTCGTAATGTTGAAGCCTCAATAGATAACAGACTGATTTGGAATAAAATTGTTGATAGGAAGTCGGTAATGATGAAAGATTATCATGTAGTACTATCACAATATTCTCAACATCCCTTGAGGGTACATGTCAGGAATTTGATGATGATGGTTTTGCATTAGCAGCACAAATGAATATTTCTTTTGAAGTTATTTCCCATATCATTTATGTACAACATTTCATGTATTTTTTTGGGGTGCTTAAGGGTCAAAGCTGTATAACTGAGAGGAGACCTCCACATAGCCTTTAAAGGAATGCGGAGAACCGACCAGGGCTTCTGACCTAATGTCCAATCCTCACCTTCTCGTGGTGCACCCTGTTGGGTATCTACCTGGATACTGAATGAACGAGGATGGGCTGGCAATTTGGGATTTAGCCAACCAAATTGAATTCTTATTGGCTTAAACCAAAATACAAAATGATGGCACAACATAACAAAATTTCATTCTGGCTGGGGCGTCGCCTGGTTAAACAAGATCCCCGTTGTTTTCGCCAGGGAACCAGGGTAAACAGCGAAAAGTCAGCTACTGGAACCCTAAATCACACCCCAACTCAATATCGCCAGAGTTCAAGATTGATACCATCAACATAAGAAGCCTGAATAGCAAAGAAATGGAGTTAGCTCAGGAATTAGATAAGTACCAGATCGATATAATAGGGGTGACTGAAACAAAAAAGACAAAAACTTGTGAAATCTTTCTGAGCAATAAATACAAAATGTTATATTCAGGCAATGATAATCAAGGAAAAGGAGAAGCCATAGTATTCAATACAAAATAGGAGGCTAATCTTCTTGAATGGCAGGCAGTCTTAAGTAGAGTGGCATGAGCAACTATCAGAATGGGGAACTGGACAATGAGACTTATTTGTGCCTATGAAGGCTTTACTAAGGTAGAAGTAGAAGAATTTTTTGAGGCTCTAGAGAAACCTACTGACACAATGAAAAAGGAAAAGTTGGACCTTGTTGGGGATCTAAATAACAGAGTAAGAAGTGATTGTGAGACATACAAAATTATTTTGGGAAAATTTGGAGAAAGAGCAAAGTTAATAATAATATCAAATATTTGTTGGATTTCTTTTCAGGACATGGACTGGTTATTACTAACACCATGTTCCAACATAAAAATGTGCGCAAATTCACAAAAGTCTCATTGATTATGTTATTGTTGATAGTGATGTTTTCTCCTTGGTGAGGGACACCAGAGTGTACAGAGGATTTGAAATTGGAAGTGATCACTATTTAGTCTTGAGCAGGATAAAATTGAATTTCATATCGAAAAGAATAACATTTAAGAAAGTTCTAAAGCGAATAAAAGTTGAGATGCTCTCAAATATGAACTGTAGACTAAAATACACAAAGATTATTGAAGAAAAAATGAAAGAGTTTGAGAACAGGAACCAAACCTTGGAGATTCAGTGGCAAACTTTGAAGAAAACCCCGATTGATTCAGCCAGAGAGGCACGTGGTGATGTTGTCTGCAAGGATAGAAAAATCAAAACTCCATGATAGACAAAGGAAGTAAAAGAGGCAATGAAGGAAAAGAAGAAAGCATATCGAAAGTTCCCGTCAAATAAGTCAGCTTGTGCTCTTAGAGAATACAGAGACAAATGCAAGAAAGACTAAACACTGTGTAAAACTAGCTAAACAAAAGTCATGGGAGGACTTTGGCAAGAACATAGAAAATAAATATCAAGAAGGTGGTAAAATATTCTGGAGGTTGTTGAAGAAGCTCAGTAATAAAGGAAAGGATGCTGTAAAAGGAATTAGAAATGAAAAAGGTGACGTGAAAACCGGAGAAAAATATATCCTTGAAGAATGGAGTAATTACTTCGAAAAATTGCTAAATGAAACAAGCAGTTATAAAACAAGCAGTGGTAAAAAACACTCAACAGGCAAACAGTCAGGAATACATATCCGTACTCGAAGTAGAAAAAGCCATCAAAGGTTTGAAATGTGGAAAAGAGTAGATGATATTTGACCAGAAATGCTGAAGTATGGTGGTATAAAAGTCTTACAGTGGTTGCACTGAATAGTTCAGAAGGCGTGGACAGAGGGACGAATTCCCGATGATTGGAGTAGAGCTCTCATAGTAGCCATATATAGAAAGGAAAATAAAACTGAATGTGAGAATTACAGAGGTATTTCCCTACTGAGTGTTCCTGGTAAGATTTATGCTAGTATACTTGAGAAACGGTTGAGAAGAATTGTGGAAGACAATCTTGGTGAAGAACAAGCTGGATTCAAGCCAAATAGAAGCTGTCAGGATCAGATCTTCACTTTACGATAAATAGTTGAGAAATCATGTGAATATAACAAAGATCTGTATTTAAGTTTTGTAGATCTGGAAAAGGCGCCAAGAGAGAGAAGTTATTCAATACACTACAGTTATATGTTGTCAATAGGGCATTATATCAAGCAATACTTAGTCTTTATTTGAGTTGTAAGTTAGAATTGAAGGAATTACAGGAAGATGGTTTAATGTTAAATCTGGTGTGAGACAAGGATGTACATTATCCCCTCTGTTATTCATTATCTATATGGATCACATTATGAAGGAAAGTGGTATTAAACATGATATCAAAATTGGAGATGTTAATGTCAGCGCTTTGCTTTACACGGATGATGTTATACTTCTAAATAAATCTGCTACAAGTATGCAAGATTCCCTGACTAAATTGAATAACTGTTGTAATAGATATGGTATGAAGGTCAGCAATATAAAGAAAAAGACAATGAACATAGGCAGAATCATTAAAAATGTCAACTACATTGTGAATGGAAAACCTGAAACAAGTAAAACATTTCAGCCACTTAGGCACAATTTTTAGTGAAGATGGTAAATTAAATATGGAAACAGACAACAGAATTAACAAAGCTGATATGGTAGGAAGTTAATTGAATAAATTCATATGGAATAAGAGAGAAATCAGTCAGAACAAATTAGCTGTATACACGACAGTGTTTAAACCAGTTTTAACTTATATATCTGAGAGCTGGGTCAGAAGTAAGCACTTAACCAAAGACTAGAGACTGCAGATATGAGAGTCCTGTGAAAGATTAGTGGCGTGAACAGATGGCATCAATGGCAATATCATGTTAAAAAAGAGGATATTAGGAAAGCACTTGACATTGTCAGCATCCAGGAATGGGTTAGCAGAGCTAATCTCAGATGGTATGGTCACTCAAACAGAATGGGCAAGGAAAGATTAGCAAATGATTAATATTTAAGCAACACATTCCTTAAATATTAATCATGTCTAACCAGCGTATAAGCCTCTCAACAAGAATAAAGATTAGCAAAACAAGTGTTCTCTGCCAGGTTGGCAGGAAAACAATCCAGAGGAAGACTAAGATATAGGTGGATTGATACGGTACAAAGTGCCTTAGACGATAGAAATATAAGAGTTGATAATGTTGGAGTCTTGACAAGTAACAGACTGATTTGGAGGAAAATTTTAGATAGAAAGTTAAAAATTATGTAAATTTTTCATGTAGTACTATCATATCCTGTACATCCCTTGAGGGTACATGGCAGGAATTTGATGATGATTGCATGTATTTCCCATATGTAAGAGTGTCATTCCAATTGCACATTACTAAGGCTTTTTTAATTAATTAATAATGCAATGTTTTTTCCCTGGAGTGTCTAATGTATAACATGATGTAGCTCTCACTATTTTAATTAATCCAGTGTTGAAGTCCTACTTTGTATTCAACTATTGCTCCCAATGACGATGACCTGCAATTTTCATGTCAAAATATATGGCCTCTGAATAAATATTATTTTCTCCTTCCCTTGTGTTAATTTATGAAAGAGAGTAATCAGTGAAAAGACAAAAGAACAAGATAGTAAATAAAACACTGGTTTAAGACTAACGACTACAAATATGAACATTTTGAGCAAAAATAAAAGGAGCAAACAGATGACATCATGGAAGAATGTTAGAAATGAAGTTATCAGAAAAGAACTTGCATGATTAATATCTGAAATGTGAAAACAGTTAATCTAAGAAGGTATGGCTACTTAAATAGAAGGAGATGAAGGAATAGCAAAAAAAAATTTGAAGCTAACTTGGCTGGAATAATACCCAGACTAAGATAAAAGTGAAGATAAATATAATTTGGAGACCTCCAGAAGGATCAAAATGTAAGAAATAATAAAATCAGTGCAAGAGATACTTGATAAACAACATACCAATTTAGAAGAAAGTTGCTGACATGAAATAAGTCATCATCATCATCATCATCAAATTCCTGCCATTTACCATCAAGGTTTGTACAGGATATGACAGTACTACATGAAAAAATTACATCATTACTAACTTCCTATCTACAATTTTCCTCCAAATCAGTCTGTTACTTGTCAAGACTCCAACATTATCAGATCTTATATTTCTATCGTCTAAGGCACTTTGTACTGTATCAATCCACCTATATCTTGGTCTTCCTCTGGGTCGTTTTCCTACCAACCTGGCAGAGAACACTTGTTTTGCTAATCTTTCCTCTCCCATTCCATTTAAGTGACCATACCATCTGAGATTAGCTCTGCTAACGCATTCCTGGATGCTGACAATGTCAAGTTCTTTCCTAATATCCTCATTTTTAATATGATATTGCCATTGATGCCATCTGTTCATGCCTCTAATCTTTCTCAGGACTCTCATATCTGCGGTCTCTAGTCTTTGGTCAAGTGTTTTACTTCTGACCCAGCTCCCAGATCCATAAGTTAAAATTGGTTTGAACACTGTCTTGTATACAGCTAATTTAGTGTTCCGACTAATTTCTTTCTTATTCCATATGAATTTATTCAATTGACTTCCCACGATACCAGCTTTGCTGATTCTGTTGTCTATTTCCACACTTAGTTTACCATCTTCAGTAAAAATTGTGCCTAAGTAGCTGAAATGTTTTACTTGTTCCACAGGTTCTCCATTCACAACACAGTTGACATTTTCAATGATTCTGCCTATTTTCATTGTCTTTGTCTTTTTATTGCTGACCTTCATACCATATCTATTACAACAGCTATTCAATTTAGTCAGAGAATCTTGCAGACTTGTAGCGGATTTATTTAGAAGTATAACATCATCCGCATAAAGCAAAGAGCTGACATTAACATCTCCAATTTTGATATCAGGTTTAATACCACATTCCTTCATAATGTGATCCATATAGATAATGAATAAAAGAGGGGATAATGTACATCCTTGTCTCACACCAGATTTAACATTAAACCATCTTCCTGTACTTCCTTCAATTCTAACTGCTGACTCACAACTCAAATAAAGACTAAGTATTGCTTGATATAATGCCCCATTGACACCATATAACTGCAGCGTATTGAATAGCTTCTCTCTTGGCACCTTGTCATATGCCTTTTCCAAATCGACAAAACTTAAATACAGATCTTTGTTATATTCCCATGCTTTCTCGACTATTTGTCGTAAAGTGAAGATCTGATCCTGACAGCCTCTATTTGGCCTGAATCCAGCTTGTTCTTCACCAAGCTTTTCTTCCACAATTCTTCTCACCGTTTCTCAAGTATACTTGCATAGATCTTGCCAGGAACACTCAGTAGGGAAATACCTCTGTAATTCTCACATTCAGTTTTATTTCCCTTTTTATATATGGGTACTATGAGAGCTCTACTCCAATCATCGGGAATTCGTCCCTCTGTCCAGGCTTTCTGAACTATGCAGTGCAGCCACTGTAAGACTCTTATACCACCATACTTCAGCATTTCTGGTCGAATATCATCTACTCCTGCTGCCTTTCCACATTTCAAGCCTTTGATGGCTTTTTCGACTTCAAGTATGGATATGTATTCCTGCCCGCATGCCTGGTCAGTGTTTTTTATCACTGTGCTGTCATCACTGCTTGTTTCATTTAGCAGTTTTTCAAAGTAATTACTCCATACTTCAAGGATATCTTTTTCTCCTGTTTTCATTTCACCTTTATCATCTCTAATTCCTTTTACAGCACTCTTTCCTCCATTCCTAAGCTTCTTCAACAACCTCCAGAATATTTTGCCACCTTCTTGATATTTATTTTCTATATTCTTGCCAAAGTCCTCCCATGACTTTTGTTTAGCTAGTTTTACACACTGTTTAGCTTTCTTACATTTGTCTCTGTATTCTGTAAGAGTAAAAGCTGACTTATTTGCCAGGAACTTTTGATATGCTTTCTTCTTTTCCTTCACTGCCTCTTTAACTTCCTGTGTCCACCAGGGAGTTCTGATTTTTTTATCCTTGCACACAACCTCACCATATGCCTCTCTGGCAGAATCAATTAATGTTTCCTTCAGAGTTTGCCACTGAATCTCCAAGGTTTGATTCCTGTTCTCAAACTCTTTCATTTTCTTTTCAATAATATTTCTGTATTTTAGTCTACAGTTCACATCTGAGAGCTGCTCAACTTTTATTCGCTTTAAAACTTTCTTACATGTTATTCTTTTCAATATGAAATTCAATTTTATCCTGCTCAAGACTAAATAGTGATCATTTCCAATTTCAAATCCTCTGTACACTCTGGTGTCCTGCACCAAGGAGAAAACATCACTATCAACAATAACATAGTCAATGAGACTTTTCTTATTCCTAGCCTCTTCTCTCCATGTGAATTTGTGCACATTTTTATGTTGGAATATGGTGTTAGTAATAACCAGTCCATGTCCTGAGCAGAAATCCAACAGATATTTGCCATTATTATTAGCTTTGCTCTTTTCTCCAAATTTTCCCAAAATATTTTTGTGTCTCACAATCATTTCCTACTCTGCTATTTAGATCCCCAACAAGGACCAACTTTTCCTTTTTCATTGTGTCAGTTGCTTTTTCTAAAGCCTCAAAAAATTCCTCCACTAAGGTTCTACTAAGGTAGAAACCTTAGTAGAACCTTCTGTGGGACCATAGGCACAAATAAGTCTCATTGTCCAGTTCCCCATTCTCATATTTGCCCACATTACTCTACTTGAGACTGACTGCCATTCAAGAAGATTAGCCTCGTATTTTGTGTTGAATACTATGGCTACTCCTTCTTTTCCTTGATTGTCATTGCCTGAATATAACATTTTGTATTTATTGCTCAGAAAGATCTCACCAGTTTTGGTCTTTTTTGTTTCAGTCACCCCTATTATGTCGATCTGGTACTTATCTAATTCCTCAGCTAGCTCCATTTCTTTGCCATTCAGGCTTCTTACGTTGATAGTACCGATCTTTAACTCTGTTGATGTTGAGTTGGGGTTTGTTTTCAGATTTGTTCCAGTAGCTGACTTTTCGCTGTTCACCCTGGTTCCCTGGCGAAAGCAACGGGGGCCTTGTTTAACCGGGCGACGCCCCAGCCGGCATGAAATTTTGTCATGTTGTACCATCATTTTTTATTTTGGTTTAACCAATAAGAATACAATTTGGTCGTCTAAATCCCAAATTGCCATGAAATAAGTCAGGAAATCATAATGATGTTAGAATGTCATAATATTAGATGATGATGGAAAAAGAGATACATTAGCCAAACTATCATGATCTGAAGACTACATCGTGACTGCATTTTTCTCTTGGATATTTTCCACAGTGGTAGGAAATTTCCAGGTAGAATGTAAAATCACAAGTCCATTTCAGTACTGGAAGCAGAAAAAGCTGTCAGAAATCTAAAATGTGAAAAGGCAGCTGAGCAGATGATATTCAACCAGAAATGTTCAAATATGGAGGCTGCTGTTCTACATATTTCAGGAAGCCTGATCAGAGGGTCAAATTCCAGATGACTGAAATAGAGCTTCACACTGTTCATCCATAAAAAAAGAAAATAAAACTCAATGTTAGATACAGAGGAATTTTCTTACTAGGTGTTTTAGTTAAGATTAATATAAGCATACTTGAGAAGAGGCTTAGAAAAATTTAGAATGAAACCTGAAAAAGACCAAGCTGGGTTCAGAAAAAATAGGAGTTCTCAGGATCAGATTTTTACAGTTGAGAAATAATGGGAATATAACAAGGATTGCTAAAAAATATCAGTTTGTTCAAAATATTAAGTCTGGATTAAATCTAGAAAATGCATGTAAGGTATCAAAGGAAAAACTGTTGAAAATGCTGCAATTATATGGTGTGTGTATAGGACTTTATATAGAGCAATACATAAACTGCACTATCTGACCAAAAATATCCAGACATCCCTTCAGTAGTGGATATGACTATATGCATCATGACATGTCTCATTCAGGTATAAAAGGAAGCACACAGTCTTGCAATCTTCACAGACAAACACTAACTATAAAATGGAGCAAACTGAAGAGCTCATTGACTTTCGATACGGTGCTATCATAGGATGCCACCTTTGCAATAACTCAGTTTGGGAAATTTCTACCCTGCTGCAGTATCCTGAACAACTATAAGTTATGTAATTGTAAAGCAGAAACACCTAGGAGAGCAACAACAGCACAATTGTAACCTGGTAAGCAACATAAAATCACAGAGCAGGACTGCCAAGTACTGAAGTGTATGGTGCCAAAAAACTCTTAATTGGTTGAGACACTCACTATTGAACTCCGAAATACCTCTGCAAGCAACACCAGCACAATTATTCATCAGGAGCTGAAGAACATGGGTTTCTATGGCCACACACACACACACACACACACACACACACACACACACACACACACACACAAAAGCCTAACATCAGCAAGAGCAATGCCAAACATCAGGTGGAGTAGTATAAAGACCACCACCACCACCATTGGACTTTGTAGCAGAGTAAATACTTTCTTCTATGGAGTAATGAATCACGCTTCACTATCTGGCTGTCCAAAGAACAAGTCTGGGTTTGGTGGATGCCAGAAGAATGCTACCTATCCAAATCTGTTGTGTCAAATCAGTGTAATGTTGGTGGAAAAGGTATCATAGTCTGGAGCTGCTTTTCATGGTTCCAGCAGCTAGTCCCCCTAGGTCCAGTGATGAGTAATCTCATCACCGCAGCATACAATGACATTCTAGACGATTCTGTTCTTCTAACTTTATGGAAATATTTGAATAAAGGCTCTTTTCTGTATCAACACAACAATGCTCCCATTCACAAAGTGAGGTCCTTGCAGGAATGGTTTAATAAGATGGGTATCAAAGAACTTGACTGACCTGCACAGAGCCTTGATCACAATCCTATCGAACACCTGTGGAATGAACTGGAAAGCCAACTGCAAGCCAGACCAAACTGCCAAACATTAGTGACCAATTTCACTAATGCTCTCTGAAAAAATGGAGGGGAATTATTGCAGTAACATACTAAAATCTAGTGGAAAACTTTCTCAGAAGACCGATTGCTGTTAGCACAGCAAAAGTTGGACCAACTCTGTATTAATGTCTTTCATATTACATTACAGAGAGAGAGAGAGTTGGGATGAGCAGGCATCCAGATATTTTTAATAAAATAATGACGGATGTACAGAAAGACTGCTGAATGTAAAATCAGGTTTTAAGACAAAGGTATATATATATATATATATATATATGCTCATTCTGCAGAAATCTAACATCTACAGGGATTATGAAAGATAGTGACATTAAGGCTGATTATCAAAATCGGTGTTATTAAAGTTAACTCTTAACTTTAAGCAAATGATATCTTCCTGACTCTTCCACTAAACTAAAGAACTCCTTTTACAAATTTGATTTAGAAATCAACAATAAAAAGATAACTACGAAAATAAGAAGAAACATGGGACACATCAACTGCATTCTTAATGGGCAGCCTATAGAGCAAGTAAAACATTTCAGCTATTTTTAATTAAAAAATTTAGTAAAGATGTTAGAATTGCAAAGATACAGATAACAAAATAAACAGGACTGATAATGGTAGAGAGACAGATGAATAAATTTCTATGAAATGAAGAAGGAGAAATTAGCCAAAACACCAAACAAACAGTATACAAGACAATGTTCAAACCCGTTTTGACTTATGCATCTGAAAACTCAATTAGAGGAAGAAAATTGTGGATAAGAAACAAAAGAATGTAGATAAGTAAGTTTTGAGAAAAATTAGGAGAAAACAGTTGGCATCAGAGGCCGAATTATATTAAAAATATACTTAACATTAGCAGCATTTAAGACTGTAGTAAGAGAGCTAATCTAAATTAAATTAATCTATATTCACTTAAATAGAATGGAAAATGGAAGGTTAACAAAACGTGTTGATGCAAGTTTGGTAGGAAAATGACCCATAGGGAGTCATTGGTGCAGAAGACAAAAAAAGATAAAAAGATGAAAGATCTGAGAATGCTGGAGACTTTACAAATAGATTAATCTGGAAAATTGTTGAGAGGAAGCTGGTAACAAAGTTATCTTAGAATTCCCTGTACCCTCCCTTCAATGATACTTATCAGGAAAGTGTGAAAATGATGAGTGTGTAAATAGAGTTAATCTAAGATAACGCTTAAACTGAATAGGAGAGGAAAGGTCAGCAAAGTAGATGCTGAACATAACAAAGTCAAGTAGAAAGGTCTTGAATATGATTAAGAACTACTATACTAGGTGAACTAATGAAATTAAGAGTGTCCTTCAATGTTCAAAATGTAACATCTGACAATATTGAAGATCTGATAAATAACAGATTAATTAAAAATAAAACTGCAGACTGTAAGCCAATAATAATGAAAACTTAGTTGCATTGGACTATCACTGTATCTGTATATCCCTTGAAATACACATTTTAGGAAATAATTATGATGAGCATCATATTTATCCTAAGTGATATTAAATTCAATAAAAAAAAGTGAAGAATTAGCTATTTATGAAGCTTAAATAATTGTTAATTTTTTACTTATTTAAGAAATAATGAAAGATTAAAAAAGCTTTTCAAAATATCTTTCAAAAGTATTATTATTAAACATACCTTTCCTAAAGTTTCTACTCCTCGCATCACAATAATGAAAACTAAGGTCCAAGATAAGAGCAAACAGAGCATCAATTTCCAGTTAATCATTGTAATTTCACCAAGCCCTTTGGACTGATGCAAAACTTCATTTCTAAAACATTAATATCGCAAAAGGTTAGCTGAAGTTTTTTGTAATATGAAAACTTTAATTTTTCAATTTAAATAATAATAATTGTAATTACTGATATTAGATCTCCATGGAATCATTGTGGGAGGGCCACATGCTCACACAAAAATTTATCATTGAACTGCCTTAAACCAATTCACAGTTTTTCAGCTATACACACTCTCAAGTAATGCATTCCACTCCTTACTACTACTATTCTCCATGCAAAGAACCTACTCTAACTCCCTTCCTTGTATCCTCCTTATATGCCTGTGTTTACCCCTATCCCCACTACTTTAAGAAAATCTTCTCCACATTAATATGGTGACAATTCATCACCAACTTACATGTCTTGATCATATCCCCCCAACCTTCTTGTATTAACAAGGTTATGCAAATTTCATTACTCAATTTTCATGTCTCACATTCCAGAGACCTGACAGTGACTTGGTGAATCTTCTCTGGATACACACACTAAGATATTCTCATTCCCATGAAAACCAGGCAAACAGATCTGCATAAACAGTACTTCATATATGGCCTGACCAAGGCCTTATATTTATACAAGGGAAGCATAACTTTTTTGCTTCTAAATGTTAAAGTACTCCTCATCATTCTCATAACTCATTGTCGTGTCCTCAATTTTAGCAATGTGATCCTGAAATTTCCACCATCACTCATTTCTTTCTCCTCCTTCAAAATTTCTGCATTCCATTCCTGCCTACTAAATTTCATGACATT
Organism: Typopeltis vanoorti; assembly: GCF_054136105.1. Lineage (NCBI taxonomy): Eukaryota > Metazoa > Arthropoda > Arachnida > Uropygi > Thelyphonidae > Typopeltis > Typopeltis vanoorti. Next base: position 26,546,876 of record NC_143568.1, read on the forward strand.
ATACATATTACAGCAGTTATTCACTTTAGCCAGGGAATCCTGCAGTCTTGTACTGGATTTATTTGGAAGTATAACGTCATCTCCATAAAGTAAAGAGCTGACTTGCCTACCATTCAAGATTATCCCCATATTTAGTGTTGAATACTATAGCTACTCCTTTTGACTGATTGTTATTGCCTGAATATAACATATTGTATTTATTGCTCAGAAAGACCTCACTTGTTTTTGTTTTCTTTGTTTCAGTAACTACTATTATATCAATATAGTACTCATTCAATTCTTCTGTTAGTTCCATTTCTTTTCCACTGATAGTCCTTAATGATGAAGGTATCAATTTGAATTTTGCTGATGGTAGTTGAGATTTGTTTTGAAATTTGTTGCTGTAGCTGAATTTTTTCACTGTTGTTCATTCTCTGATGGGCCTTTTTTTAACAAGTTGATCCTCCAGCCAAAATGAAATTCTGTCCTGTTGCACCATAATTTTACATTATAGTTTAAGTCAATAAGTATACAATTTGGTCAGCTTTTTGTGTTGCATCTTGTGCAACACAAAAAGGTGAGGATTAAACATTTGGTTAGGACCCAATGGGTCCTAACCAAATTATGCAGACACTTAAATTTAGGTGCATGAATAGCTCACATAACACTCGCCTATGTGCATTCCAGCTTGGTATTATGTCATGAAATTAAGGAAGACTATTTTACAGAGAAATTATCAATACAATATAAATACAAAGGTGGTTCCATAAGTTTCTGGTCTGACTAACTTTTAGAGGTGATAGAAAGAAAATAACTGTGTCACTTTTCAACATAATCTCCCTTTACTTCAACATACTTGAAATGTCCTTCTATGCAATCGAAAAAATAGTATGTACTTTTGTCTGTAAAATGGCCTAAAACTGCATCTTTCACCTCACTGTCATCTGCAAATTTTCTTCTCCGAAGGACTTTCTTCAGTTTCAAGGAGAGGTAGTAGTCACTGGGTGCTACACTTGGCCGTAGGGTGGGTGATCAATCTCCTGGAAACCACAATCCTTCACTGCAGCATTCGCAACAATAGTCACATGAACTGAAGCATTGTCATGAAGCAGACAAATATCATTACTCAGCATTCCTTGTCTCTTCTCCTTTATGGGGCAGCACAGTTTGTGCAGGAGTGAAGCACAATATTTTGCATTCACAGTGGTATTCCTTTCCTTGAAGTCAATCAAGAGAATTCTCCAGCAACCCCAAAAGCATTTTGCCATGATCTTCTTGGTAGACTGAGTGACTTTGGCTTTTTTTTAGTGGTGCTTCACCTGGTTTGCACCACTCCATGGATTCCCCTTTTGGATCATAATAAAGGACCATGGTTTCATCACCAGTGATAATGGATTTCAGCACCTCTCTGATTCCCTTGGCAAAGCTCTAAAAACTTGGGGGAACAGGTCACACGATGCGCCTTCTGAATTGAAGAGAGAAGTTGGGGCACCCACCTTGTACTGACCTTTGTCATGTGAAGCTTCTCGTGAATGTTATAAAAGATTGTTGTTATAGAAAAAAAAATTTCTTTGAGCTTCAGCCATCTGTCATTAAGCAGTTCCTCCTCAACAAAAGAAACATTTTCCTCAGTCACCACTTTCATAGGCCAACCATCACAAGGATCATCTTCAATGCTTCCTAGATGAAACTGTTTAGCCCATTCCTTCACAGTGGAATATGAAGGAGAAGCTTCCCCATAAACACCATCAAATCACTGTTTGATAGCATCAGGAGAAAGCCCTTCTTTGGTGAAAAACTTTCACCAAAGAAGTGTGGTACTCAATTTTTAACATTACAGTCATTTAACGTGCCATTAGTCAAACAAGCGCCTCCAACTGAATGACATAGCGAGTTGAAACTAGTACACTAACCTCCCCATAGATGGCATTTTAAAATTGGCATGAATTTTGTAAGTCAGGCTGGAAACTTTTGGAACCTACCTCGTATTTAGCATACAATATGAATATAAATATCTATAAGTATCCATAATTTAGATGAAATATAATAAAAATTTAAATTCGACAGTATAGCAATTAGAAGCTTTGTTAAATAAATATGCAAATTTACAAGCATTTCTATGCAGTAATTTGGAACTCCTCCTAAAAATATTTTGGGGAGAAGAAACTTCATGCTCTGACAAACTGGATTTCTTAAGACAAATGTAATCTTGATGTGTTGAAATTCCAATCTCAGCAGAACATTCAGTCTATCCAATTAAAAAGATTACATGAGCAAAGTATTTAGTAAACTGTGAATTTGTGGATTACGAAGTTTGGCTGATAGGTAGAAAAGAAAAACATGACAGAAACATATAACCTTTGAATCTATCCTTATAGGAAGAAATCTATGGACATTTTACATTCTTAGATATTTTGCCTCTGTATCGTCTCTATTATCTCCTCATCACCAAGAACCCATCAGTTTTATCCACAGAAGTTTTATCCAAAAAGCATATTTTAGTAGCTTACAAAATACACTACTGTCCAAAAGATAAGGTCAAACTACATTTTAACCTGTATATGAAAAGATTTTCAGGACTATAGCCAAATGTGGACATAAATTTATCTCCAGCATACTAATAAATTATATTACACAAAAAATGCATTATAAATTTTGTACAAATTAAATTGCAATACATTTTTGGCAAAAGTTACAAATTTCCTAATGATGTAGATAAGGAATTACGAGTGTTGTTTTAAAAGTTTGATAAAAAATAAGTTAAACACATTTTTTTGGAAAAAAATCACCTTTATTTCTCAACATAGTCTCCATTGAGGTTCTATGCATTTGGTCTAGCAAGTTTCCAATTTTTTCATTCCATCTAAAAAGTAGTAGGATTTGTCAAATTGTGCAAAATAGTTATTGACAGCCTTGATGATATCTTCATTCGAAGAAAATTTTTTTCCCACAGAGCCAAATTTTTAAGTTTGGGAACAAGAAGTCACACAGGGCCAAGTTCAGAGAATAAGGTGGATGTGGAACTAATCTGAACCACAATTCTTGCAATTTTGCCATTGTGATGGCTAATGTGTGGGACGGTGCATTGTACTGATGAAAGAGCACTTTTTTGTGTGCCAATCTTGGCCGTTTTTCCTTCAGTTCTTCTTTTAAACGATCCAACAATGACGCATAATAGACTCCTGTTATTGTCTTACCCTTTTCCAAATTATCTATCATGATAATTCTTTGGGAATCTCAAAAAACACTGGCCATCATCTTCCCAGCTGACAAAAGGTATCTTTGCTTTTTTCGGTGCTCTTTCACTGGGCATTGTCCACTGTTTAAACAGTGGACAATGGACTCAGGTGTGTAGTGGAGGATCCAAGTTTTGCCTTGGATCCACCACTACACATTTTGGACTCAGGTGTGTAGTGGTGGATCCAAGTTTTGCCTACAGTCACAAATTGATGCAAAAAATCCTGCAAATTGCGATTAAACACTGCGTTGAAATGTCTTTTCATATAAGTTTTTGATCGACAGTCGACAATCGCAATACCCATCGTGCACACAGGTTTTTCATGTGAAATTTTTCTTGCAGGATATTATACACCCGTTCAGTTGAGATGCCTACAATCTCAGCAACTTCATGCACTTTAACTCGACGGTCTTCCATAACGATACCATGGATTTTGTCAATCATTTCCTTCGTAGTGACCTCAGTCGGTCATCAGGAGCATGCTTCATTTTCAATGGACTTACGACCACATTTAAACCCATTTATCCAAAAATAAATAGTCTTTAATGCTGGTGCTGAGTCCCCATGAACTGCATCTAACTTGGCTTTGATCTGTGCGGTCATTCACTTCTTCAAATAAGTGTTTTATCATTGCACGAAACTCATTTCTCTCCATTGTTATGAAAAATGTGAACACGGTCATTTTAAATGTTTGCCAAACGGGAACTACAGTAAGCAGTAGTGCTTTCGTGTCAGATCAAGTGCTATCTAGAATCAGAGGAAAGACTAAAATGACTCATCTATAAAGAATAAATTAGCCCATTGGTGTCTTGTCTAATTTTTTATGGATACAACACCATTGAAAATGTACTCTACAATGAGCTGTGGATAAAGGGACACAGACTACAGGCCTTTGGGTGTATAGGCCTACTTGTCACAGAGGTCTTGTCAGAGCTTGTTGAGATATCTGTGTACCTGTGCTTGAATAGAGCTGACTTGCAAGCTGACCTGCTGTGGTACATCAATTACGTTTTGCTGTTATAACTGAAACTCTGTCTTAATGTTCTGTGATAGAGTGAGGGCAACCTCTTAGCAAAAGTCTGGAACACATTCCATTGGTTTGCCCAGATCCTGGATACAACGCTATGTGAGATTTCGCACTCTATGGCAATATCAGCAATTCCAGTCTTCAAGCTTTTCAATAATTCTTCTCCACATAACATCATCTAGATGATGTCTTTGAGATGTTAGAAGACATCCAAATTTGCAACTATATTCCTTCACAAAAAAGAGCTGATTCATTTACAGTTAGCTTAGTGCAGTCTTTTGCCTTTAATCCTGTCGAATGTTACCATGTAACCCCTTTGCACATGATTCAAAAATCTGAATGTGTACCTGCTTTCTACTAATGATCGTCCATTATGCAAATTGCCACAAGTTGATTTGTCTGAATTTGTGGTTGTAATCTTCAAAAATAGTGTTCATCCTTAGGCTTTGGACAAAAGTGTAGGATGCATGGGTTTATTATAATTCATTATAATGAACCCATGCATTATAACGGGTTTTCATTATAATTAGTGAATTAAAATTCATTGAACTTATAAGCTGATTACCATATTTTTACCCTTATAAGACACACCGTTATAGTGGATGCATCACATTTTTTACGTTGAATTTTTGGAAATAAAATATTCTTTGCCCTATAAGATGCACAAATTATGCATCAAATTTTTCATGTAAATATTAATTTTTTTTATTTAAATACATGTATTATCCATTTATTTTTCATGATATTTTCGTTTTTGCATGCATAAATCATTTCTCTGCATAAATTTAAAGCACCACAATGGTGATCCTGTAAAATCGATGATATTTCTATCTGTTGCCAATAGTTTTGCTCATTGAATAATCATTTTTGTAGATATGCAGCAACCCAATCTTCTTTGATCTATTATCCAAGTTTTTAATTCATTTTCAATTTCTGGCCATTTTGCATTAGGTTTTCTGCAGAGATGATCGTGTTTTTTAGAATTTACCTCTATTAATTGCTGCTCTTGTGTCCTTCAAGTTTGTACTACCATTTTTTATGTAGGTAGAGGCCCAAAATGCAGCTTTACTCCGTAACAGCCATACTTTTTGCATACTCAACACTATGCTTAAACACAATCATATAGCTATGTCTGTGCTTTGTGGAATCCATGGGCTATAAAAAAAATTTTTATGTGATAATGTATTAATTACTAATTAAATGCGTGACTTAATGACTGTGCAACTGTTATAAACATTCTATGTTTCTAATACCCTGCTTTGTCTTTGTGTTCTTTACTTAAAACTTTGCAAATCGTAAATGGTTGACTGCCTTAACTATCAATTGCCGACATCTTATTTATTCCTACTTTATCTTATATTCTCACGTTTTATAATCAAACAAATTTATTTTGACTGCGCCAGTTAGACTATATATATTGAATGAAAAATTATAAGATTTTAAACTAAAGACAAAGCAGATATTGCTTGTGTTCCCCCTTTATACTAATCCTTTTCTTAAATTAGTCGTAGCTTAATTATTGATCACATAAACTTCTATCTTATGCAGGTTTGAAATTGAGTCCAATGTGTTGTTCACAAGCCATTTAAATTAAATCAAAAAGGAATATTTACAGTTTAATTCACATTAACATATATATATACAATTACAATTCTTCCTAATTCAAACTTAATTCTAATTTTCTTCCTTTAAAGCTAGATCACAATCTAGAATATCCTGCTGGTCATATATATATATATATATATATATATATATATATATATATGTTACCGGCAAAGCTTGAAATTAGTCACTGTATAGAGAATGCCTAGGCATTCTATACAATGCCGAAAGTGAGACGTCAAAGTATGAAACGTTTAGATTTTCACACATTTCCTAGGCATTCTATAGAATGCCAAAAAGCAATTCGGTGAAGTATAAAATACTCCCAGCAGTGACGTTTAATGTCACAAGGCAAGTCACGTAGGTTAGGTTGGTTAAGTGTAAAGTTTTGAAATTTGATAAGCAAAGATGGAAGGTAGAGTACACAGGCGATAGAAAAATCTTGGAAGAAGGAGAGGAGGTGAGATGTCTGGGAGCGATTATGGTAAGGGCCTGAAATTTTGGGGATATTGCTAAAATTGTTAGAACAGCACAGCGAATAATGGGAATGATGCAGAGGACACAGACTTGTAGAAATAAGTTAAAGTTATGGCTCCATTGTATAAGGCTTTGATCAGGTTTTACCGACTTGGAACTGCTGAAGGAATTTTAAACCAACTCTACACCAGATCACAATTCACTTTATGTCCCAAGGACTTACTGAGAGTTGGAGACGTTCCTGACCACGAAATAGCTCTCCGGTCAGTTGCTTCCGCTCAGTCCATGGGTAGCAGCCAAGGGTTCGTGATGTGTACTTGCAAGACCAAGTGTCAAAATTTGAATTGCACTTAACTGCCTTTTTCATACAAAAGTGCTTTTGTATGAAAAAGGCAGTTAAGTGCAATTCAAAATGCATTCCAGTCTACCTTGTAGCAACAAGTGGTTCAGTACTGGCCTTTTTCTCTTTCTGTAGAAAAATCCCATATCTTACTTTTTGTACTTCTTACATTTTCACATGCATCTTTTCAATAAAAGCCTTTTTTCAGACCAAAAATTCATCTACTATCTAGAAGCATTCACAGAGATCTGTAGCAAGAGATTTTTATCCATAATCTGTTGGTTACAGTGTTAATAATGAACTATCTAGTTTGCCAACCAACAGGATATAGTGTCATGAAAAATACATCGCTACAAATCTTGCTGACTCTGACAGGCCAGCTGAAATTTTCAGAAGTGCATTAACTGTGGAAATTACCAAAGAGCCTTCAGTGCAATTTTACTGCCAGTTCATGCATGCTAATTGCATGGAGATTGAGAAATCAGCAATAAAACTCCTGACCTAATGACCAACCTTAGCCATCCATTTTCTTTTGTCTACTGTACTTCTCCATTAAATATTTACTAAATCTTGGTCAGCAGATGGATAATCTAGAGCAGCACCCTTTACACAAGAAAGTATCACCAAGCACATTATGCTTGGTGATACTTTCTTGCTACTCATCTCCACTTCCCCAGTTACTCTGACTCCTTTTGCCCAAACGTGGGGTTGGTTTGTGCATATGTTCACTCTGATATACCAAGTCAAAGAGTGCCCAACCTGGAATCTCCTGATTTTGATCTTCGTTGGCTGAAAATCTCTATATCCCATTCTATCAAATTAATTTGCTGCCTTTCCTTAAAATTCGATATTCTTCACTCCAACTTTCCTAAGTTGGTCATTTTCCTTGGACTTCAATGTTCATAACATCAGCTGGCTCTCCTATTCGAATTGCACAGATCAAGTAGGTAGAGCAGCTGAGTCATCAGCAACAGACTTACACAAATAGTGCACATGCCTATTAGAACAGCAGAAAACCTCAACCACTCTCCAAATACCTTGGACCTCTTTCTCACTAGCGACCCATCCAAGCATAGTGAATGCAGCTTTCTCCCAAAATAGTTCAGACCATAATATCATGCTGATCTCTACTGCCATTAAATAACACGAACAGAATCACTCACATCCACATATTGTATGGCACTACAATAAAGCTAAGTGGGCTATGCAACTACTATGCTACATTTTGTTGGATGGATTATTGCCTCTGGCCATCTGACCCAACCCTATGTGCTGAAAGTATCACTGAAATAATTCTTATTAGCATGAAAACATTTATTCCCTCATTCCATCCAGAGTTCTCATTCCCTATCTAAGCCTTGGTTCTCCTACAGGTATGCCAAAACTGTACAAGAAAAGAATCGAGAATACTATAACTGGCTTGAATCCAAAACTCTATCCACCTACAGCATATACAAAAGCCAGGAAGTTGAAAATAAACTATCAGCACTTAAAAAACTGACTTTGAGAGAGCTAAAAACAAATTTCTAATGGCTCGTGTTGCATCATCATCCACTGAAAACACAAATCTCCTGGCTTTCTACTTCTTCTCCAATTCTCATACTACTGATTTTGTAGATGTTTCCCCAATCTTCCCAAACACTCTACACTCAATATCCAGTGTGTCTTTTCACCAAAAAGAGATAAGGAGAAATTTGCTCAAACTGGATAACAAAGTCTCATGGTCATGATGGCATTCTCCCAATTGTCCTAAAGGTCTGTGCTCCAGAGCTGACTCCCATTCTGTATCATCTTTTTTACACTCTCCTAATTTACTGGTATCGATCTTGCAGTTTGAAAATTAGCCCATGTTCAACCTATCCTTAAAAAAGGACAACAAATATATGTACTCAAACTGCAATTTCTCTAGCTCCAGTTCTTTCCAACGTAATGGAAAGTGCTATCAACACTGAACTGCTATATACTCAGTTAATAAATGACCGCCAGTATGGTTTCCATCACTGTCAGTCACCAGATGATTTACTCATTTATGCCACTCATATCTGAACAAATACCATGGAAAAGTTTGGCAAGTCCCAAGTGGTTACCTTTGATATCTCTAAGGATTTTCACCAGGTGTAACACAAAGACATGGTAAATAAACCCCTATCATTTGGTCCATCCCCTGATTTCTGCAGTTGGATTGCCAGCTTTCTGACTGGATGCTCACTTCAGGTGATGGTGGATGATTCCATATCTTCTAAGTATACTACCAAAGCAGGGCTCCTACAAGGCTCTGTTCTGTCACCTACCCTATTTTGTCTATATATATATATAAATTATCTAATCCAGCAGATTAGCAACCCAGTATATAGTTTTTCTGAATACACTGCATTCCTCCCTTTCATTTGACAAACCCGGCAATGTACATATTGTCACAATCTCCAGAGCCTTAACCACTAACACCTTAAACATAGATCTCCAACCATTCATCAGTGGGGTTTGGATAATGTTGTCAATTTCAATGCAAGAAAAACGCAACTATGTCTTATTTCATACAAAAAATGAACAAAAAAGAAGAACCCTTCACCCCAAGCCTTACTTCTGACAACATCCAAATCCCCATGCATGATGAGATTTATCTTCTTGGGATAACACATATTACAAATAGTGCCCCCATGTAAATCCCCTCTGCTTCCAAAAAAAATTAGGTTTTCTTTGGCACTACTTTAAATCCAAACAACTTATAACTTTATACAAATTACAAATCCATCCAATCATTGAATATTGCTCTGGGATGATGGGATGATGCCCCTAAGAACTCCCTAAAGATACTGGACTTTGTGCAGAAAAAGGCAATCACACTCTTCGATGACCCCCCCCTCACTTCACTCAACTTCACACAGATGCTCAGTTTCAGCTGCTGGCATCTTCAACAAATACTTTTATGGCCACTGTTCATCAGAATTAGCATCAGTAATATCCCAAGCTCTATCAAATCAGTTCAAATGCATGCAGCAACTAATCAACACTCTTTCACAGTGCAACTCCCAACTCACAGAACAAATTTCTCTTCCCCTTTGTTCATCCCATCCACTATAGCCCTCTGCAACAGTTTGCTATCTTATGTATTTCCCAAGGAATACAATCCACACCTCTTTGAGATAAAGGTGAATAAGTTCCTCCTTACCATCCATGGTACTAGTATACTATAGGTTGACCAACCTCTTGTGGATTGTTCCCCATGTAAACCTCAAATGTGTATATATGTTCAAATAATAAAATATGGCCTATGAATATTAGCTGGAATTTCTAATTGCTAACAAAATTAATATAATTTTTTAATCATATTACAAAAATGCTAACTGCTTAGTAAAATTTCATTCTGTTATATCTTTCAATATTCTCGACTCACTCTTTCATCCAAATTAAATGTGTAAACTCAGGAACCAATACTTTTAAGCTTTTAAATGCAGCAACTTAAAAAGGGCAATTTAATAAGCTTAACAAACCAACTTAAAACATTTAGCTGTGATAGCTTCTAGTGACTATAATCACATAGCTGCGGAAAAAATTATCAATACAAAGTATTCAGCCAACAATTAATAAGAAATGGCTAGTTGTAATAAAATTCACTTATAAACTTTCATTTTTCACAAGCTTGTTTTTTTTATCTTCTTTTGGTCAAAATGAATCAGTCAAATTTATTTTACCTCAACAGAGAAGCAAACCTAGAAATTCAAGTCGACTTAATATCATGAAATATTTTTATATGATAATATAAGAAATATTAAAGAAAACATTATTTAATATTTTATATATTAGTTCTTTCTGCATAAGAAATTCACATGACTTGATTGTATTAAATTTATACAATAATAGTCCCTTTTCTATGGTATTATCAACTTCTATATTACTTTACAATGCTATAGTACTGTTCTTTCTTCTTACCTATCTATGCAAAATTGCATTTTTTTAATATTTTATAAAGATATATAACTTCTCCTTAGAGAAAGATCGACTTGTCAGCCATTTTCATTATGAAAGGCCTGTCAGAGAATAAGAATTTGATTACTGTATACTAAGATGCACATGCACAATAGTCCATATAAGTTATACAGAGTCCAATTTTAAGATGGTTTTCAATATGCATACAGAGAAAGGAAGCACAAAAGTTATAATCATAATTCTTTTTTACTACTTTATCAATTAATGGAAAACAACAAATAAGTATAATAAATTATTATTTTTGTAAGTAATTTTATAATGAAATTACAAACAAAATGTATGTCACTAATAGTTACTATGCAACTGGGACTTTTCTTATGTCACCAATGAGAAATTTAATTATGTAAAATCGTACAGCACAAATTGATGAAATTTTCACTTAGGAAACTAAAGATATAGTTTGAGAGGGGGAAGAGTTGGAAAGGTCAGCTATTAAGACAGTTGGAGAAAGTGCAAATTACAGAGTGTGGTATATAGAGAAATCTGATATGATCAGACATATATCAGTTATGAGAGGAGCCTACCAGGTACATAGGAAAGGAATTTTTCAAAAGGTGGAAGGAATAAGAGTGAGAGTCCATGGAAACAGCATAAACATACTGGCCACTGAATTAGAAACCTTTATGCAGATGTATATAAACATCACTTATGCAGTGTATATGCAAAATACTTGGTCATGCACATCACCACATGTTCTAGGCAACTATTTAAGAATGCTGCTAGTCAGTAATCATCATTAGTGCTGACCATAATGGGAAAAACAAGATCCTTCAGAGTTTGATCAAGGACTTATTGTGGGTGTGCATCTGGCTGGAGCCACTATTTTGAAAACAGCAGAACTGACTGGTTTCTCAAAAGGTGAGATATCCAAGGTGTTTAATCAGAGGAAAAATAACCTATATTGCTTGTCTAAAAGGTGTAACTGTGGTCCTAAGAAAGTCTATCAGGAATGAGATCACCATCATCTGAGAAGATGATGGTGATCTGATTGTACAGACGAACAGTATATGGCTAGCAACTGACCAAAGCATTTAATGAAGGCTGTTCCTGACCTATATTTCACCGAACTATGTGCAGGGAATTGAAGCAGAATGATATTGGTAGTCACATGCCTATACAAAAACCACCAATTTCTGTAAAGTTTCTAATTCAGAGGCCGGTATGCTTTGGAGTGTGGATTAGGTTTTATGCATGTAAAATGGTGATTAATTGGAATGCCAATGAAAATAAAAAGTGCAATGACTGTGGGTAATTTTAAACTCCACACAGGCTTGTTATAATAATAATAATAAAATTATTATTATTATTCAGGCCTCCATGGAGTCAAAACACTCATCGTGGGAGGTCCTTCCTAAGAAACACAAAGTCTATCAAGACAATTCGAGAGGAGGTCCCCACCTGCCAAAAAACATAAAGTCTATCATACCACTCCTTAAACTCATTGACCGTTCTCGCTCTCACCACTCCATCAGGCAATGCATTCCATGATTCAACCACCCTCCATGCAAAGAAACCACTCCTCACCCTCTTGCAAATAGTTTCCTTTCATAACTTCCAGGGATGGCCTCTTGTCATCACTCCTTGCCACTGTTCAACCAAGTGAAAGAACTCCCCTGTAACCACCTCTCAACAGTTTAAAAGTCTCAATCACATCACCTCTCCTTCTTCTATCCACCAAACTCTGCAGTCCACATTCCTTCAGCCGATCCTCATAACTAACATGGTACAGTCCTGAAACCATCTTTGTTATCTGCCTTTGTACCCTTTCCAGAGTTAATTTATCCCCTTCAAATCCTGGGGACTAATAATAATAATAACAATAAAATGTAGTTCAATGTTTGTACATCTGGTATATAAAACAAATTATACTAATTATCATTCCTTTCAGTACTGGTGAAATGTTTTTCAAACCATATCTAATTTCAAATTTAACTACTTTTAAATATATGAAAATTTAACATAAAATATACTTGCATCCAGTACTGTTCAGCTAAAGACGTGTGCTCACCAAAACCCCCATCCTGTAAGATAATAAAAATATTAATTAAAGCTCCAATAATTTCAAATAGAAATTTCAAAGAAATCAGTTATGTTTTAGCTAAAATTCTAGTTTGTTTTTTTTATTTTATTTTCAAAGAAAGAAACTACCAACCACGAAAGATTGTCAACCTACAGCACAATAGCACTGTAGGTAGGCTAAGAGTTAGATGATCTACAAACTCTGTTCTAGAATGCAAAATCTTATATAAATTTAAATTTTTGTATAAGAATATATTTTCTCTTTACTTGATGCATACATTGCCAAAGTAATTCTCTTTACTTGAAGCATACAAAGAGTTAATGTTACTGTTAATGAAAGTTACTCACTTTCCAATCAACAAGCTCCAGGTTTGAATCTTGTCACAGACATGGATGTTTGTGAATGTCTTTAGGTGGGAGATGAATTTCATTGCTCAGTGTGAGACCACTACCACCCCACTTATTGAAGACTGTAGTGGCTTGAAAAATTCAATGTTTGGTTTTCAGAGCAGGGGATCTGGACTATGCAAAAAATAAATAAAAAATACCAATAAAAAAAGAAAACAATAAAAAAAAATTCCTTAGTTCCCTTGCAGTACTGATGAACAGTGATGTAGCTAGGTTCTTCTTATATACATTTGAGTACTCCAGGTGATGACACTATAAAGATTGAAATGTAATTATTTATATTAAATTAAAGTTATTACCCTAATATGGTAAAAGTCTCCATAACTTTATCATAGTGAATGCTGATCACCATGTATCAACAAAATAAAGGAAAATCTTGCCATCTTACTTTGCATTTTTTTTTGTATGTGAATCCCACTCACAGAAGGTTGTAAGTTTATGGTACAACAGAATTAGTACTGTGGTGGGCTAAGGATCAGAAAATCCAGAAACTCTGATCTAGAGATCAAATGCGGAACTTTTTTCTGAGGCCTTCAATAAGCTAAGTGACAAAAATCTACCACCTAAAAACTCTCACAAATATCCATGGCCTTGTCCATATATCCACATCCATGGTGGCCACTCAGCCACTACGTGTAATTTCAAATAGCACTTTACAAATAATTATTAACTATGAAATGACTTACATGAAAGTTTTTAATTTGCATAAAATTTTTGCTCTAGTATCCAGAACACCTTCACAGTATGACTCTTAAATTAAAAAAAAAAAAAGTAGAAAAAATAACAAGACTCAAAACAATGAAAACATGTGGGCTACTCATAAATGATAAAGTAGCATGTTGGTCTAAAAACCACTAAGATCCTAACTGTATAAACAAGAGATAAATTATTAATTAAAAAACAACAACAACTAAACTATGGCCTATGGAATGTATGGAGAACTATTTCCCATAAGAGCCATAACCTCAAATCATCATTTCTGTTCAGACTTGAATGTTGAAGCAAGGCTTTACAACTTTCTTTATATAAACATTTTGTGAAATAATTACAACAGGGAATTTACTTATAATTAATATGGACATCATGATAAATAGCCACTTATCTACCAGTCCAGCCAAAGTTTTATTATCCATACTAGCTCAGAAAGGTGAAAGGACATAAAGGCCAACAAATCAAAACAATGTGACTATTCCATCAGAAACACTTTAATATAAGGAATGGTAACCAGGTGGATCATTCTTAAGCAGCAGGTGATAAGGAAACCCTATAGCTATTAATGATTAATGCCACTGTTGATATAAGATTCACTGAAGCCATTAGCAAGGAAGACAGACTTAATATATTTCTTGAGTAAGCAGTGCTTGGAAAGCACAAAGAGTGAGCTTGCTGTACCAGAGTATTAATGGTATACCACACTTTTGACAAGGCTGATGACAAAGAGCATGAATGAGCATGAAAGTGAAGGCTACCATCTGGCTGATGAAAAAGTGTCTAAAAAGGCAATCCAATAATCATTTCATTCAAGAGTGAATTGGATGCAATATTCAACCTCTGTTAATCTTCATGACAAAATCTTGAAGTTCTGTTAGGGAACTCTGCTAAACTGCAAGGATTATTATTATTATGTAACACCTCTAAGGAGTCCAAAGACTCATCAAGGGAGGTCACCTACTCTGCAACACTCCATCTCCACCACTTATTTCACCAACCGCAAATATCTTCATCATCTATACTAACTCCATCTACCACCGATCACCACCACGACTAGTATTTTCACAGACAATCACCAACATCCATGCCCATGGCAGGATTCAAACCCGCAGCCTTTTGGTTGGAGAGAGGATATGCTAACCACTCGGACAACAGGCCAGCAATCTTTCCAGGATGCCATCCTTCTCACAGCATATCTTTTACAAGAAAGACATTAGAAGAACCTAACAGTTTACATACTAACAAGTTCTGGTCCGGATAGTATTCAATCCATGCCTAAAATTTGTCTATCAGAGTTAACACCTACACAAGCTGCCATGCTGGTCTGGCATTCTGCTCTAGCCTATATTCAACACAACCCCCCAAAGGGGGGGGATGTCCAACTACTACCCATTCCTCCTACCTTAATTTTCTTTGAAACAATGGAGAAGACAGTCAATAGCCAGCTTTTTCATTATCTGGAGGCCAACCAATTAATTAGTGATCATCAATATGGATTCTGCTGCTCTCTTTCAAAACAAGATCTACCTACCATCGCCACTTACCTTTGGACACCACAGAAATGTTTGGAGCAACTCATGTAGTCAATTTTGACATTCCTAAGGTGTGGCATAAAGACGTATTGAAAGCTATCATCTTACATTAATAATATTCTCTCGCTAACCTTAAATCATACCCACAGTTTTACTGGTACATTCCATTCCACTTCTTCAGTAATCTAGAACTTCATTTCCCCTTATTTTTGATAACACTTGGATCTCCAGTTAAGATCAAATTTCTCTTCTTGGGCTAACTTACACATCAATCTTTCCTAGCAAATATCACATCAATAGTCTCTCTCTCGCTCTCTCTCAATCTCCAAAAACTTGGTGTCCTCTTCTGTTGAAAAATTTTTCACTTGGATATTTATTAAAGATACCAAGAAATTATATTCTCGTTTAATCCTTTACCAAGTGTAAACAAACAATCACATACAATTATGTTTGCTTACACTTGGACACAGGATTAAACAAGAATTTAATTTCTTGGTAGCTTTAATCTGGTGTCCTCTTCTGTTCAAAGCACTATTTCTCACTTGTACAACTTCTAACACTATGTGAATCATGGATTCATCCTACTCTTACAACGCTGTTCATATGTTCAGGATGGTGCATCAAAACCTCCCTAAAAAATTCATTTTACTATCCAATAGGGCAAAAATTTCCATAGGGCAGACATGTTCATAGATTTTTTTTTTTTTTTTTTTTTCAGAAATACTTTACTCACAGAAGCCAATACAGTATTTCATTCATTCAACATGGACCATAATAAAAAAGATACTGGAGAAATCAAGAGCAAAAAAATTGCAATTCATGATGTATAATCTGAATGATGTTACAATAATTCAGGATGGCATACAAAATCATAATCTCTCTGGTGGAAAATTTCGTTTTGCTTGACAATGGCATACATTATACCCAGAAAGCAATACTAGAAAGAGTGTGTGTGTGTGTATATGGTATTTTGGCTTCTATTTGTGCCCCTGAAGGATAATATTAATATGTTTGATTATATGATGGAGGATGCAGAAGAAGATTTGGATGATCATATTGATTATGCTGAGAGGATTTAGTTAGAAGATGGCATGGTAAAGGCAGGAGGAGGCCAGAAGACTTCAGATTTATACTGAGCACTTCGAATGTATACAATCCTGTGATTAGTGTGAACATTGGACCAATAATTCAGTTGAAGGTTGGCACAGTAAATTCAAAAACAGAAATTCAGGGGAAGATTACTAAAAGATGAGCAGCAAAAGAATGAACAAGTGATTAATCAATTTCTTGGTATGTCCACTACTTCATGATGGTACATGCAAATCCAGTTACACATTGCTGAAACAGTTTACATATATCATGACTGACCCAAATATCATAGACCATGTTTCATGGACCAAATGTCTGTATGGTAAAAAGTAGGCTTTCTTAACCATCATTTTTAAGATAAGGTAGTTAGTGTTATAACCTAAATGTATATTTTTGTGTGTAAAGTAGATGTATTCTACTGGTAATTTACCTGAAGAACACATTAACTCAAATTTCTGGGAGGAAAATTCCTGTCAGCTCCATATGACACATTTAATTCACCTTCCATTGAAAAGCCCTACTGAAGATGCTTCACATTATAGACAGGATAGAACCCAGGCCTTTCCAATGAAAGGGATTCAATGAATACAACCGAGACATGGAGGATTTGTTTATACTCTCTATATGTATTTTTGTGAGAAATGTTCCCTCAAAACAGTCATTCCTCTGTTTATTGCTAAGCCTGTAAAAAACATGCTAATCACAACATTAACAGCCCAATGGAGTAAAACCAGGTTTAAAATAGTTTGGTATCTTTAACATATATATATATATACTTCAATATAATTATCCTTCAATTATCTGACCCTTCAATTATCAGAACTTGCTGTTCTAATTGAAGGGTTGGATAAAAAGTAGATTACTATATATAGAAAATATATGACTTCTGAATTGATTTAACCTCAGTGTTTTCTTTGGTCTGGTTTCCACTGATAAAATCTGAATAAAGGTTGAAATCGATTTGGTAATGAACCTTCCCACAATGTTTTTGCATTATGCGAAGGATCATTTTTGAGTCATTTTTTAATCCTATTAAAATCTTTCTCTCTCTCTCTCTCTCTGGTGTTCACCAAGTTCAATGTGAATGCGTCTGCTCGTACTTTGGACAAATGGGACATTCTGTTGAAAAACAACTACAAGAACACCAATCTTATATTAACAACAATAAACCTGAAAAATCTGGCTTGCTAAGCATGGAGTGGACACTGACCATAATATCCTATGGTCTAATACTCATCTTTTACATGGATGCAGGTTTAGGTTTAAACAGATAGAAGGAACTTCTATGGGCTCCACACACCATTGGAAAACTTCTCAGCAAAAAATTTTGAGGAAACTGCTCTCAGTACTACTACAACATCACTCCCCCCCCCCACCATCACCACACACACACACACACACACACACACACACACACACACACACACACACACACACACACACACACACACATAATCCTAAAATTTGGCTTTAGGGTTTAAAGTGGTGGTGGGGGTAGAGGTAATAATAAAGCAGGAGTAGTAATAAACAATCAGATGCCTTCCTAACACAAAAACTCTCCTATAAAATTTACAACTGAACTAGAAAGATACTAATGCCAACCTTTACTTAACATCTTGGTCAGACATAACCCATCTGGTTCCATATCCTTTATCAACTTTAACTTTATCAAATAAGCACCTACCTATATAGATTAACTTCTGATGCTGATCATATTCAGTTCACTGTCCACAAGAATCAATCTTCTTGCTGAATAATAACAAAATAAAAGTATATTTGTAGAAAATGGCTCTAAATCAGAAGCTACCAAAAAAAAAAAAAAAAAATCTTGTTCCTTTTCCATTTCCAAAATGACTATAAAAACCATATAGCCATTCCTTACAATAAAAAGAACTTCAGAAAAAAATGACTGAAGCTGCACAGAAATATAATCTTGACACTACATTCAAAACTGTAAAAGAGAGAGGGGGGGAGGAAGAGAGAGAGAGATTCCCTTATTCAGTCTGGGTAATGGCCCCTTGCCTTTAATGCATAGCATCATACATCTCCTAAAGGAGATGGGCTTTGCATTAAGGGTAAATATTAAGAATAGTGATCAGAGCTTATTCCACCTTTACCACGAGTTGCCTAGACTTGTACTACTTTACGGGTCACCTAGACTTGCAATACGTGCAGGCGCAAACTTGACTTATTTGCCTGTTTGCTTACTTGGGAAATGGAGTAAAACCAGGTTTAAAATAGCTTGGCATCTTTAACATATATATATATATATATATATATCAATCTTCTGATATATATCAGTCACTCTCCTGTCCATATCATAAATCTATTTTGCATACCTATCTCTTTGAGTTTGTACTGCAACCTTCAGTGTGGAATCCTGTCAAGTGACTTGACAAAATCCAAAGATATTTGAGCATCATATCCATTCCCCTTACCTGCTCAACAGTCACCCTATTATAAAGCATGAACAAACTGCTAAAGCAAGACCTGCCCCAAACTAAGCTATACTACCTCTTTATAGGATTAAGGTAAAATCCACCTGCCTCTGGATGATGATTTGATTAACCTCACCAGTACCTTAATGACTTCTCTACAGATACAACTGGTCTGTAACTGGCTGCTGTCCTAGCACAATCCTTGAATAATGGGAATTATCTTGCTCTCCTTCTACTCATTAAGAAATGTGCTTTTGTTGAGACTCAAGTTCAATAACCAACTCAGTAGAACAGCTTTCTTTTTTCTTTTCTTTTTTACATATTCCTTCAGTATCCTTGCTGATATTCCATCATCCTGCAGCACTGTTCAAATCAAGCTCTTGAAATAGCTCTAATACCTTCAGATCATACGCCTTTATCTATTCATCTAGTTCCACTGGAGCACCCAAATCGCTAATGAGTCTGCCTGGATTGTATAATTACTAAAGTGGCCAGTAAACAACTCAGCAATTGCTAAAGCATTTGATGCATCCTACCTTCTGCTTTCATTAAAGTTATTCTTCCATGGTCATTTTTCCTTTTACTCGCCAAGCAACAAAAACTCATGAATTTCCCTTTGTTGATAAAGTTAACTAACTGATTTTATATTCTGTAAACACCTTCCTCACCACAGCTGCCATTTTCCATGTACTTTTTATACTACTGGGCTTGGTTATCACATTTCTTCCAGCACTGGAACAATATATATATAAACATATACATATACATATATATATATATATTTTTTTTATGGACTTCTTGCTTCAAAGTCTCATTTATCTATGTAGCACCCATATGATGTATTCTAAGGATGATGTCAACTAAAGCTTCCTTACCAATACTTCCCATGCACTGAAGTATATCATAATCACTTTCCTTGTAGTTTAACATCCTAGTTTATTCAAAGTCCTCACATAATTTGCCACTTTCCCAAGTTAAAACTGCATGATCAATCAATCCAATTAAAGACAAATAGCTATTCATTTATATATAGATTCTCAGATGCAATTATTAAATCAAATAATCTTGCTCCAAAAATCCCTTTCAATAAGTGCTACTTAAGTAATTATCCCTCAGTATTTCCATAAATTATCTTTCTCTTACATGCTTACTTCTCACTCCAGCTATATCTGCAGGCACCTGGTTGGACAAGTCGTTAGCATGTCTGCTCTCCAGCCAAGAGAGTGTGGGTTTGAATCCTGCCAAGGGCTTAGATTTTGTGATTGTCCTATTAACCAATTACCATATGTATTGCTGTGACCTATGTCCCAGCACAGTATGACCCTTGATGTCTTTGTACTATAAAAAATTAAATCAAATCAAAAATCAACCAGCTATATCCTCATAGTTGAAATCAATACATCCATAAGATTTATCCATCTGTGCAGTTCACAGTCCTCTTCAAATGACTCTAGCCTGTAGCAGCACCAACTATGTATTCCAGTCTGATAAGCCTGATCTCACACTAAACAGCCTCAAATTCATTGCCTGTGTTACTCAGACTACCAGTACCATCATCCAGGATCTCTGCTATAGTTTTAGATTTAATCCCTCTGCAATCATAAGCAATACCCTACATCACCCAGCCTCTCTATCCTATATCCTTCCTGAATACACTATACCCATCACATTCTATTCCTATAAGGATATCTTATCCTTTTCTGTTAGCCAGGCCTCAACTAATGCCAAAAACTATACAGAGAAAAAGGGTATTATGGAGGCAGCATAACAGAAGTGGAAATAACCAATTCCATGAGGATTACAAAGACCAGGCAGGGCAGGCGACTTGGTTGGTGAGGGTAGCTAAAGAGAGGTATGAACAGCAGTTAGCTAATGAAGCCAAAAAGAATGCTAAGGAGTTCTTTCGATATGTAACCAGCAAAAAGAAAGAATGATTATGGAAGGATGACATTGATTGGAGAAAATGGTATAAAGAAAACTGTTGCAGAAGGTTTGGTGGAGAGATACTTAATGAGCAGTTCATAAAGATCTTTCAATCTTGTGAATGTGACTTCATGGAGAGATTGAGAGCAGTTGATGATGGGGAAGAGAGACTGACTGTAAGTGAGCAAGAGGTGTATGGGAAGTTGAGCAAACTAGATGTAAATAACGCTGTGGGACTTGATAGTATATCACCACGTATTCTGAAGGAATGTGCCAGGGAGTTGGCGTTGGCCTTGACATACTTTTTTTAATAAGAGTTGCACTGGGTCAAGTTCCTAAGGAGTGGAAGGAGGGCAAGATTGTGTCACTTCATAAAGGCGGTGATAGAACTCAAGCATCAAACTACAGGCCTATCAGTGTCAGGTGTTGTAGTTAAGTTGTTGGAGAAGCTTGTGAGAACTAGGATTCAGAATTGGGTTGACAACAATGGTATTATCTTTGATGGACAGCATGGATTTGCTAAAGGGAGGTCAATCTAGTTACTTATTACAATAAGGTGACTGCTTCCATGGACACAGGAGAAGGACACGCAGTAATACACTTATATTTTGCGAAGGCTTTTGATAGATTACTGCATGATAAGTTGATAGTCAAACTACAACGGATGGAGTTGGATATTAGATTGGTGCATTGGGTTGGTAGGTACAAAAAGTTGTGTATGGGGGGAGTGATATCCAGGAAAAGGAAAGTCACTAGTGTTGTGTCTCAGGGTTCTGTTTTAGGGCCATTGCTGTTTAACTTGTGTATTAATGATATTGATGAAGATTTGGATGGAGATATTCAGTTGTTTGCAGATGATGCAAAGTTGGAATGAGCCATGAAGAGTAGAGAAGATGTTGTGGCCTTACAAGAAGACTTGAATAAATTGAGTGATTGGGCACAGGAATGGGGATGTGAGTTCAATGTTGCACGTTCAAGGATCTAAAATTTAGGGGACACAGCCAAAATTGTGAAGACAACACAAAGGCTTCTGGGAATGATGCAGAGGACACTGACTTGTAAAGCAGGAAGATTCTTGTTCTGTTGTATAAAGCTTTGATTACACAACACATGGACTATTGTCCCAGATTTGGTCACCTGGTTTTCAGAAGGACGAAGAGATGTTGGAAAGAGTCCAGAGGCGACTGACTAAGGTAGTTTCTAACCTCTGGAATATCAAGTATGAGGAAAGATTGAGAAGATGTAACTTGCAGAATCTAGTGGACAGAAGGAAGAGGGGAGATAAGATAGAGACCTACAAGTTGGTAAGGGGTTGTTATAAGATCAATGGTGGAGAAGTTCTACAGAGAATAGTGGGAGATCAGGGGAGAACCAGAGGTCATCCCTGAAAACTGTATAAAGAGGGTGTGAATAGGGTGTGAGTGTCCTCTGCATCATTCCCAGAAGCCTTTGTGTTGTCTTCACAATTTTGGCTGTGTCCCCTAAATTTTAGATCCTTATCCACTATCACCCCTAGATCTCTTATTTCCTCCACCTCCAACAATATATCCTCATCAAACAGGTTTTTTTCATGCAGAGTGAATGATTGGAATGCCTTGCCTGAGAGTGTGGTGTCTGCAGAGAATTTGAGTGTGTTTAAAGCACGGTATGATGAGCTGTGTGTGTGTATGATAAAAAGGCCTCCTAGATGAGTCTTTGGCTCCATGCGGTCTTGGGTAATAATAATAATAACTAATTTCTGGTCCCATATCATTTAGCAATATTAAAAATTCATTGCCTTTATTCCTTCTGCTTCTGACATTAGTGGCCACCATATATGATAACTAACTACCAGGCTAATGCAGATTCAAGTAACTCTTAAAAATCTCACTGGTTCAAATAAGCAAGTATGAGTTGATTCATCAAACAAATTCTTCATCCACTGCCACAATCATTGCTTTTCTTATCTAACAAATTAGTCCCGCCTTTCTCAAAATCACCCTTTCGATATAACCATTCTCTCTCTCTCTCTCACATAACAGTCCATCTGTCACCATAGTACATATGTCCAATCTCTCATGCAGCCACCCTGGCCAGCTTCCCTGACTACTTGTATTTACTTTCTAACTGAACAATGATTTCACCAAGCACCTAATACCATATCTAAGTGTAACTCATCCAGCTAGCACAAATCCTTTCTACAATCAAAAATATTCATGCATCAACCTATTACACACCATTTCTCATGCACAGTCTATCCACTGGATCATTAGCAATCATAACTCTCCATCTCAGCTGACCGATGTCATGCCTTGTTGTCTGGCTTCTTCTTCAAGTGTCATCTCCCCAGGAGGAGGTTGGCAACCATTTGCAGAACTTTTTTCTTTCTTTTGCTGCTCTGGAACATTTATGGTAATTCAAGCCAGTCCAGTCCTTAATGTCTTCAAACCACATTCTCCTGGGTTTACCTCGCCCTCTTATTCCATCCAGTTGTCCTTCTAATATTAATTTCTGAATGCCTACTTGTCTAGTTAGATGTCCAAAATATTTAAGTTTTCATTTCTTTAAGATTTTCATTAATGTTCTTTTCATTTTTGCTTTCTTAAAACATCTTTATTTTTCATTTTCACTGACCATGATATTTTCAACATTCTTCTGATAGTCCACATTTCAAAACCTTTTCATTTTTTCTCTTCTTCCTTATTTTGAGTGCAATATTCACTATTGTAGAGAAGGCCTGAACAGATATAGCACTTTATTAATCTTTTAATTGTGTCTATGTTAATGTCTCTAAATGTTAGAACAGTTTTCATATCAATAAAGGATTTTCTTGCTATTGCTATTCTCCTTTTTATTTCTTTAAGGGAATTTCCTCCTTCTGTAAACATTTCTTCAAAATATATAAAAGATTTAACCTGTTCAATTTTCTTTTGGTTAACAGCTATATTCAGTTTTTTATTTATTGGTTCTTTTGATATAATCATGCACTTTGTTTTCTTCAAGTTAATAATTAATCCCATGTCTAATCTAAGCTTCTGTTGTAAATTTCTGTGACTAAGTTTTGCAGATCATCTTCAGATTCAGCAATAAGAACTGTGTCATCTGCACACCTTAAGTTGTTGAAGTTCCTATCCCTGATTTTCACATCCTCCAATTCTGCAATATTGTCTGGCTTACAATACTGCAAAGTTGAATGATATTTGTGATTTCTATGCTTCACTTCTTTAGCTGAATTAATGTTTTCAATATTGTGATCTCCAAACATTTGCAGTGAATGAATCACTGATGCGTGCGTGTGTGAGTGTGTGTGTGTGTGTGTGTGTGTGTGTGTGTGTGTGTGTGTGTGTGTGTGTGTGTGTGTGTGTGTGTTATACAAACCTTCATTCCCAATCTGCTTTTTGGTTTTCTAAAAAATAAAACATGACAAGGATGTACGAGAGTAATATCAAGCATATGACAGGTAGCTTTCATTGAAATCTATCTTCCTTTTCTGTTTATAATAAAGCTCAAAACAGGGGGGGGGGGGAACGAAACTATTAGGCTCCAGTCATGATTTGCCTTCTACAACTTGGCTAGCTTTCTCACTCTGGTCATATATTATGTTGACAGTGGATAGATCTTTATCCTCAAACTGCACAACTAATGTTGGAGTTCCCAAGAACTATGTTCCTTCACCATCTCTTCCTCCTGCATACTAATTAAAAGAATGAGAGATCATCCATAATCTATACAAGTTTTGTTTTGGTGATTTATATAGTTCAAAAGTTATCAAATGAGAAAGAGGAGTGCGTTACTGCCATCAGCAAAAATTAATTGGATTTGAAGTCAACTTGTGAGCATCATCTCTCATCCAGCTTCCTTCTACCACATATTGAAAAAAAAATTTCCTCTATATCTAATCCTGTAAAATTCCTCTGCTAAATTATATATCTGTACCATTTTCTCTCTTTTTCATTATATGTAAGTTCTGTGATACATGGTTCATTAATCACTTCTCATATTCAACATTTTGTAGTTCTAATATCATCTTAGTTATCATTTCTATATCTTTCTGAAGTCCAGGCAATCTTGGCACTGTGCAGTCAGACCAAGGCCATATCACTGTGGTATCCCACTGGTCACTTTCATTTCCTGTACAACTCTTTGATGTCTATCAGACAGTCACTCTCATATCCTTTCCACTGCTTATCACTGTCTCCCAACCACCATATTTTATGCAATAACCTACAGTACTGCATACTGCAATTGCAATAACCCACAGTGCTGTCAAAGTATCTGCAAAATCCAGTAATATTGCAGTATATTCATTCTTGTAGATAAATTTATATGTTGGTTACACAAGGCTTTAAATTTTTCAGGAAATGACAACATATACTAAAATATTAATTAAAAAAC
Organism: Typopeltis vanoorti; assembly: GCF_054136105.1. Lineage (NCBI taxonomy): Eukaryota > Metazoa > Arthropoda > Arachnida > Uropygi > Thelyphonidae > Typopeltis > Typopeltis vanoorti. Next base: position 26,572,020 of record NC_143568.1, read on the forward strand.
TTTAATCAGTACCTTCCTATATTTCGGCAATGTTACATTGCCATCTTCTGGGAACATAAAACTATGATATGTGCATGCAGGCACTAACAACAAGCAAATGAGGCTGAAGAAGGCAGCTGGTGCTGGTCCTAGAGTCCTAAAGGTGCCCCCTAGCAGACTAAATTGTCTTGGCTGATGTTCTAAGGATACAAGCTTCCCAAATTCGGGGCAGTCTCATGCACCCAAATTTGTTGAGATTTGTAAAGTTTTTTTTAGAGCTGAGGCTGATTCCAAGAACATACTTTCATATTTATATTTGCTACAGTGTAGGAAAGTGGCTTTCTTCCAGCATATTCTGTGGTGCGTATCTAGTGCATGGTCTGCAAGTCCTGAGTGGCTGTATTGGTGAAACCAGATGTAATCTTTGTGTTCAGAAATCCTGATATTAGCTGTCCTGCCTGTTCGCCATAGTAGGACAGTTTACAGCATGCAAGGGGCCTAGTATACTCCAGGTAGGTCTAGAAGTGACTGGTCTTTGGTGGAGCAGATAAGGGGGTGCCAATTTCTTATGTGGTTTGTAACAGGTATCAGGTCATATTTTTTATGATTTTTGTGAGCTTTTCAGACGTACCCTGGATATACAGAATGGTGATAGATTTAGTGTAATCTCTGTTAAGAATGGGGAGAGTAAGTTTTTAATATGTCCTGGATTTCGGGGGGAGGGTTGTAGCATTGGCTAAGAAGGTGTTAAGGATATGGTTAAGTTCAATAGTTAGGGCATTGTTGTCTGAACAGATTAACTTTGTCCTGTTATATAGGTTTTTATAATCCCATATTGTTGTGAGGGGTGGTGTGATTGTTTGGTGAATGTATCTACCAGTATGGATCAGTTTTCTGTAAACAGAGAAAAGCCAGAGATCCATCAGGCTGTCATGTAATCAGAGTGTCTAGAAAAGGGAGACTGTTGTTGTTTTCTTTTTCCAAGGTGAACTGGATTCTGTGGGTGTTCATTGTTTAAGTGTGTTAGGAAATTGCGTAGCCAGACAGTGGGTTTTTGTGGGGCTGAAACTTTCTTCAAAAGTCTGCATAAAGATAGGAAGGTATTAATTAAAGTTTTTTAATTAATATTTCAGTATATGTTGTCATTTTCAGAAAAATTTTAAGTCATGCAGTATATTCATTACTCTTTTCCAGCTCAGTAGTTACTTTATTATCAAATGTAGATTCCTAAGTTGCTCAACTTTTATTCGCTTTAAAACATGTAAGAAAGTTTTAAAGCGAATAAAAGTTGAGCACCTCTCAGATGTGAACTGTAGACTAAAATACAGAAATATTATTGAAAAGAAAATGAAAGAGTTTGAGAACAGGAATCAAACATTGGAGATTCAGTGGCAAACTCTGAAGAAAACATTGATTGATTCTGCAAGAGAGGCATGTGGTGAGGTTGTGTGCAAGGATAAAAAAATCAGAACTCCCTGGTGGACACAGGAAGTTAAAGAGGCAGTGAAGGAAAAGAAGAAAGCATATCAAAAGTTCCTGGCAAATAAGTCAGCTTTTACTCTTACAGAATACAGAGACAAATGTAAGAAAGCTAAACAGTGTGTAAAACTAGCTAAACAAAAGTCATGGGAGGACTTTGGCAAGAATATAGAAAATAAATATCAAGAAGGTGGCAAAATATTCTGGAGGTTGTTGAAGAAGCTTAGGAATGGAGGAAAGAGTGCTGTAAAAGGAATTAGAGATGATAAAGGTGAAATGAAAACAGGAGAAAAAGATATCCTTGAAGTATGGAGTAATTACTTTGAAAAACTGCTAAATGAAACAAGCAGTGATGACAGCACAGTGATAAAAAACACTGACCAGGCATGCAGTCAGGAATACATATCCATACTTGAAGTAGAAAAAGCCATCAAAGGCTTGAAATGTGGAAAGGCAGCAGGAGTAGATGATATTCGACCAGAAATGTTGAAGTATGGTGGTATAAGAGTCTTACAGTGGCTGCACTGCATAGTTCAGAAAGCCTGAACAGAGGGACGAATTCCCGATGATTGGAGTAGAGCTCTCATAGTACCCATATATAAAAAGGGAAATAAAACTGAATGTGAGAATTACAGAGGTATTTCCCTACTGAGTGTTCCTGGCAAGATCTATGCAAGTATACTTGAGAAACGGTTGAGAAGAATTGTGGAAGAAAAGCTTGGTGAAGAACAAGCTGGATTCAGGCCAAATAGAGGCTGTCAGGATCAGATCTTCACTTTACGACAAATAGTCGAGAAAGCATGGGAATATAACAAAGATCTGTATTTAAGTTTTGTCGATTTGGAAAAGGCATATGACAAGGTGCCAAGAGAGAAGCTATTCAATACACTGCAGTTATATGGTGTCAATGGGGCATTATATCAAGCAATACTTAGTCTTTATTTGAGTTGTGAGTCAGCAGTTAGAATTGAAGGAAGTACAGGAAGATGGTTTAATGTTAAATCTGGTGTGAGACAAGGATGTACATTATCCCCTCTGTTATTCATTATCTATATGGATCACATTATGAAGGAATGTGGTATTAAACCTGATATCAAAATTGGAGATGTTAATGTCAGCTCTTTGCTTTATGCGGATGATGTTATACTTCTAAATAAATCCGCTAGAAGTCTGCAAGATTCTCTGACTAAATTGAATAGCTGTTGTAATAGATATGGTATGAAGGTCAGCAATAAAAAGACAAAGACAATGAAAATAGGCAGAATCATTGAAAATGTCAACTGTGTTGTGAATGGAGAACTTGTGGAACAAGTAAAACATTTCAGCTACTTAGGCACAATTTTTACTGAAGATGGTAAACTAAATATAGAAATAGACAACAGAATCAGCAAAGCTGGTATCGTGGGAAGGCAATTGAATAAATTCATATGGAATAAGAAAGAAATTAGTCGGAACACTAAATTAGCTGTATACAAGACTGTATTCAAACCAATTTTAACTTATGGATCTGAGAGCTGGGTCAGAAGTAAAACACTTGACCAAAGACTAGAGACCGTAGACATCAGAGTCCTGAGAAAGATTAGAGGCGTGAACAGATGGCATCAATGGCAATATCATATTAAAAATGAGGATATTAGGAAAGAACTTGACATTGTCAGCATCCAGGAATGCGTTAGCAGAGCTAATCTCAGATGGTATGGTCACTTAAATAGAATGGGAGAGGAAAGATTAGCAAAACAAGTGTTCTCTGCCAGGTTGGCAGGAAAACGACCCAGAGGAAGACCAAGATATAGGTGGATTGATACGGTACAAAGTGCCTTAGACGATAGAAATATAAGATCTGATAATGTTGGAGTCTTGACAAGTAACAGACTGATTTGGAGGAAAATTGTAGATAGGAAGTTAGTAATGATGTAATTTTTTCATGTAGTACTGTCATATCCTGTACACCCCTTGAGGGTACATGGCAGGAATTTGATGATGATGATGATGATGATGATGATTCCTAAGTCAAGATCAACTTTTAACAAAGTCATATTTGTCCCCAGTTAGCATAGAGAAAGGAATTTTCTCATGGCATGCAGAATGCATTGCCTGAGGAAATGGTGGGTATACTGACTGATAAATTACTTTAAAGTATAATTAAAGCACTGTTTGTGTTCAGTTCTACAATTCCAAGGAGATATCTGATTATTTTAAATAACAGTAAACTGGACATATAGTTTAGAAATTAAATGTTTTAATTATGGTAAAATGAATACTATGGACAACATACATACCTCCTGAAATATGGTGCCATTTACACATGAGGCATTTTGAATCCACTCCCTGTCACACTGAGTCCAAGGTAAAGTGGTTTGCATTGATGTAAACAAATAAAGCAATGTTAGTGCCATAAGGTAATTGTAGAAGACTAGGAGATAACATGTCGAGAGTATCTGTGCATAACCAAGTCCTAACAAACATATAAAAGAAAGTAACTGTGTTTGCCAATAAAAATGAATTTGAGAGTAACTACACAAATCTTGAAGAATTCTACTCATATCTGTGGTAAAATATTCAAAATAATACATATATTCAAATTATGCACTAACAACAACCTTCTCTACTTATATAAAAAAATCCAATCCTTCCATTTTTATAGATGAACAGCTTTTCAAATGCCTAGTTCTAACTTCTTTTTGCAAACAGAAACCATCTGAGCCATACAAATTCTTTCTTTCATTAAAATTATCCAAACTTACATAACAAAAATCTTTTCTCCTACACACATTAAGTCATTGACAATATGAACCCAACTCAGCACATTTCTAAATATATCTTAGTAAAAAGACTAACAATCTTTAAAACCATGCTTTCATCATTTTTTTATTATTATTATGAATCATAACTGTCAATTTTTAATCAAACACCATTATTAATCATCAATAACACATTATTTTTTTTTTCTCTCTTGCAATCTATTCAATTGTTTTCTCATCTACCATAATCTCTATATTAAAAAATACTACTTGCATAATATCTTCCTATTCTTTGTATCAACAAAGTATTTCCAATGAGTAGTCACAATTACTGTATACAAATTACCTCAGTTCAAACTAAATAAATATATAAATAAATCTCTATTTGGTAATACAAGCCTTATATATCCACATGAACAATTATACACACTAAATCAAAGCTGCATAACGTTAAAACTATACACATACAAATTGCTTCTAAAAATGTACATATAAGTCAAAAAGCATTTAAAGAAATGTTTATTGTCTATTTATTTATTTACTGAATAAATTTATGTGGAATAAGAGAGAAATTAGTCGAAACACTAAATTAGCTATATACAAGACAGTGTTCAAACCGATTTTAACTTATGGATCTGAGAGCTGGGTCAGAAGTAAAAAACTTGAACAAAGACTAGAGACCGCAGATATGAGAGTCCTGAGAAAGATTAGAGGCATGAACAGATGGCATCAATGGCAATATCATATTAAAAACGAGGATATTAGGAAAGAACTTGACATTGTCAGCATCTAGGAATGCATTAGCAGAGCTAATCCCTGGTGATATTGTCACTTAAATAGAATGGGCAAGGAAAGATTAGCAAAACAAGTGTTCTCTACCAGATTGTCAGATAAAAGACCCAGAGGAAGACCAAGATATAGGTGGATTGATACAGTAAAAAGTACCTTAGAAGACAGAAATATAAGACCTGATAATATTGGAGTCTTGACAGGTAACATTTGGAGGTAAGATTTGGAGGAAAATTGTAGATAGGAAGTTAGTAATGATGTAAATTTTCATGTAATACTACCATATCCTGCACATCCCTTGAGGATATATGATGATGATGAGAAATGTTTATCATTTTTCTTAATAGCTCTGTATTTAATAAAGTGTTTGTATTATGTTTTAGCACTTACTTATACGAGGGCTGTTCAATAAGTCTGTGCAAAGTCGAAGAGATGCTGCCACCAGTACGAATGAGGTTATTTTTAGTTGCTGGCGACTGTTGGAGGATCATATACTAAGTTTCAGTCAGATAGATCTATTACTCTGTGTTTGGCACTCATTTGAATTGATCAAGTACTGTAATTTGTGAAAAATGGATGAGAAAGAATTTCATGTAGTGATTAAAATTACTTTTTGAAAGGCAAAACAGTTCAGGAAACAAAGCTAAGCTTGATAAACATTATGGTGAGTCTACATCTTCGATTAGAACAGTTTATAAGTGGTTTAGTAACTTTCGAAGTGGCTATATGAATGTTCTGGATGCGCTGTAGAGGTTACTACTCCAGAAATTATTGAAAAACTCCATGATATGGTGATGGATGATATAAGAGTGAAAGTGCAATAAATTGCTAAGGCTGTGGGCATCTGAAATAATCATGTACATAATATTTTACTTGAACATTTACATTTGAGAAAACTATCTGGAAGATGGGTGCCACATCTGCTCACACTGGATCAAAAGTGTCAACATGTGAACTGTTGCAAAGACAACTTGAAGCTTTTCAATGGAATCCAGAGGAATTTTTTATTCGTTTCGTAATAGTGAACGAAACATGGATTCATCACTACCAGCCTGAGACCAAGGAACAGTCAAAACAATAGGTTGCAAGCGGGGAATCTGCACCAAAGAAAGTGAAAACTGTTTCTTCATCAGAAAAGGTTATGGCCACCATCTTCTGGGATGCTCATGGCATAATCTTCATAGACTTCTTGGAAAAGAGCAAAGCAATTAGCGGAGTGTATTATGCATCTTTGCTGGATCGTTTAAATAATGAAATAAAGGAAAAACGACCACATTTGGCGAAAAAGAAGATTCTTTTTTGCCACAACAACGCCCTCACTCACTCTTCTGCAATTGTGACTGTAAAATTGTTTCGATTTATGCTATGAAGTCCCTTCACATCCCCCCCCCCCCCACTACTCTCCAGATTTGGCTCTCTCGGACTACTATGTGTTTCCAAACATGAAAAAAATGGCTGGCAGGAAAGAGATTTTCATCAAGCAAAGAGGTGATTGCCAAAACAACTGCCTGTTTTGAAGAATTGGACAAATCATACTATATGGATGGGATCAAAAAACTTGAGCATCATTGGACTAAGTGTATAGACCTCAAAAGAGACTATGTTGAAAAATAAAACATGTTTGTCCCAAAAAAATTGTTTCCTTCATTTTTGCCACAGACTTATCAAACAACCATTGCATATGCATTTATTTTTCTATTCATATTTGCCTTTTTTTTTTTTTAAATATTCATAGTGCACTAGAACACAAATGAATTGAAGTTGGTTAAATAATTGGAACTAGCAGATAACATCCTTTCATTAAAATTTTTCACATCCAAAAATTCAATTATGCTACTTAAACATACAGAATAATCACATATGTTAAAAAAAAATTTCTCATAACTAAACATTGTTTTTTGCCTTTTTCCCCCAAATAAATCATAATATTCTTATTAAAAAAAAAATTTCAATAAGTTTCTGTATCTTATGGTAACTGTAACATGACATCTACCATGATCTTTACTGAGCCACAATGTACCCATTGCTATCAAATTTTCTGATAACACTTTGCTTGCTGTAAAAATCTGGAAATATGAGTTAGCGACAGTAAGCATAGAGCTGGTTTCTATGGTTGAGAACTAGAATCAACAGCTATTCTCTTTTCTTTTTTTTTTTTTGATTGGCATCTATCATACTGGAACAGTCTGTATGGGAACAATCCTATACAACGAATGCTATGCCATGAGATTACCATGATTAAACTTATCATGGTAATCTCATTTGATAAATTTGATAATCACCAAAATTCTTTTGCAATGAATTTAAAAAAAAAAAAAATTCTTGCCAAATCTGCTTGACCATGATTTTCTGAGATGTAAATCTAGTTCAAACAGATGAAATTTGTCTATTCAGAAAAATAAATTATATCAAATTTCACATAATATCACACCCTAAACCAGGCATTAAAACTGAATGTGCACTTAATGTATTTTTTAAAGCCTATCAAATTTGTTTTGTTTCACTATTTTTGCATATTTATGTATTATTTATTATTATTATTGTATGGGAACCACCATGGAGTCCAAAGAATCATTGTGGGAGACCCAAACTATCCACACAATCTATTGTACCTCTCCTTGAACCCATTAACAGACAAATGCAACTGACTCTGGCAACCCATTCCACGTGGAATGGGTTGCCAGAATTCTATGTGATATTCTGTCAAATGTCTTTGCAAAATCCAGCAGAATCATCGTGTAGCCATTTCCTTTATCCAACTCTGCTGTTACTCTATAAAAAGATAGTAATTTACTAAGCCATAACTGACCCTTCACAAAGCCATGTTGACTTCATACAGTATCATATTTTTATCCACCCATTCTTGAATTCTCTTTCTGATCAATTTTTCCAGTACTTTTACCACTATGCCCGATACTGATTGGTCTATAATTTGCTACTGCAGTCTCAGAACATCCCTTATGCAAGGGAATTATTTTGCTCTCTTTCCACTCCCTTGGAACTCTACCAGAGCTGAGACTTAATGAGCTTAGTCAGAGGCATTGCCAGTTCCCTTGCACATTCTCGCAAAACCAGAGCTGACATGACATCCCCTCTAATCCCACAGCTGTATTTACATTGAGATTCTGCAATATCCAAAGAATCTCCAATTCATCCACCTCTGCTCTCGCATTAGTGCCTGTCACATATATTAAAGCAGTAACCTCACTAGGATGATATACCCTTGCAAAGTGATCACTCAGTAACTTGACTATTTTATCTGCTTCTGTCACCTCACAATCATCATCACTCATTAAGGTTTCATATTCCATATTCAATTTCATATTCAATTCCATAGTAATTCTTTCTCTTATTTGCCACATAATGAAAGAACTCTTTGAGATTTACTTTGGTCTGCTTGGCTAGATTTTTCTTGTAATTAGATTTTGCCTTCCATACCAGCAGGTCATCTTTCTTGCCTGATCTTTGTACCGTTGATAAGTTTGCTGGTCACTTCCTCCTTATATACACTCTGCAGCATTTTCTTCTTCTGCAGCTCATGCTTAATGATATTACTCATCCATCTAACTCCTACCTGATTAACTCTCCTTACCATAGGTATACAATTTAATATTACTTCCTCTAAATGCTCCTAAACTATCTCTCATGCACTACTAACATCCTTCCCTTGCAGACGTTTATGCCACGGCACAGATTTGAGCTTCCTTCTAAGATTATCAACATCACCTGCCTTGTATTCCCTCATATACCCCTTCTTGAGAGAATATTCCTCATGCTTTACAATCTTCCACATCAAGACTGCATGGCCACTTTCACTAATCAGAGGCAATGTGGCCATTGGATAGGAAGGTGTTGTGTATATGGTTAAGTTCAGTTGAGAGTACAGTTCAGTTTTCAATTGAACTCAACCTATACACAAAACTTTCCTATCCAATGGCTACAGTGATTACAGAATTAAAAAAATAATCAGTTCCTCCCTCATCTCTTCAGAAGGATTTCAGAAATGCCATCACCATCCCCTATGTCCGTGACACATCGGAAAAAAATAGCCAGATCGTTAAAAAAAGTACAACCCCTACACAGCTTCAGAATAATGAGGAATATAATCAGGCAGCACATCATTGCCCAGTCCTCAACAAAGTTTATGATTTTCTGATGAAAATTCATCCAAAATTTAGATCATTACACATTTCTGAGAGATACTTAGTATCAAATGCCATTCAAAGGTAGACTGAAATGTAAAGCAGTATATTCCCTAAAAGAAAGCCAAGTATGGGATAAAATTTTTTATGCTGAAGTGCTAAGTGGATATCTTTGGGATTTCAAACCTTATACAGGAAAGTGGACTATAATCAAGTATGATAAATATTCAGATCTTCCCTTATCGATGAAAGTAGCAATGCAGTTATTAGACCCTTTACTGGGTGAAGGTTACTGCATTACAATGGAAAACTGCTATGTGTCTTGAACTCACCGATTTGCTTTTACAGCATCATATAGATAGTTATCGTATATGCAAGGAGGTGAGACATGCCTCCATGCCATCAGGAAAACTATCGAAGGGGGAAATGCAAGCTTATTCAGTAAGGGAAAGTCTTTGCACTACGTCGGAAAAACAAAAATATGTTTTGTCCACTGTCTTCCATGCACTATCCATCAATGAAATCCATGGAGAAGCATGGTTTCAAAAAAGACAAACCCATTGCTGTATGTGTTGGGTGGAGTCAACAGGTGTGATCAGCAGCTAACATTTTACTCCATAATGAGGAAACAATATAAAAATATTACAAAAAAGTGGTTTTTTGAACATATATTGGATTTTATCAGTTGGAACAATTTCCTCCTGTACAAGCAAAAAAGTAAATCTACCATAATATATCGATTACAGAGCAGAAATCATGAAAGCATTGCTACAAGCTTATGCTCCTTCTTCAGCAGGCAGAAAAACAGGCAATCCTTCAAGACGTCTAAGGTTGAGCACTGGTCACCCCAACCAATTTCCCGAACCTTTACCACCCACAGGTAACAAAAAAAATAATAATAATAATAATTAAAAAAAAAGCAAACAAATGTTATGTTATGTTTGATTGAAAAAAAAATCAGAAAGGAGACAATAATCTGGTGTCCTGAATGTAAAACCAATTTGTTCATTCACCTTTGTTTTAGAGTGTTCCATACCATTCAAGAAACAGTATATAAATTTTGAACAGTACGAAATCAAAAATGTTCCTTTTCAGGACTACAAATACTGATATAGATGCCTGACTGTATTAATTCCAGTTCCTCTTGAAGAGGATTTTTTTTTTTGTAATAACATGAAGAATAATATGTTGTTCCTTCAAAGTGGCTAATAGTATATTTTTGAAGGAATAAAAATAAACACAAGGAGAACCATCAAGAAACTTATGTCTTCTAGGTACAAACACTTTTTTCTTTTTTCTATTTACATCCACAACCACAGAAGTATGGAACTGAAATCTATAAGACATTAATTAATACCATATGTGGGGTAATTAACATCAGAGATACCACTAAACATGTTTTTTCAAGCCTCCAATAAACTGGGTGATGTCCTTGCACTATGCTGTTTACAGAACCAAATTCATCTACCACCTAAATATTTTCATAAGCATTCGTGCATGGAGATTCTAATCAGATTCTTGTCTGTGGAACACTCACTCCATATGAGGATAAGTTGAAGGTTTATGGCTTATAAAGTTTAGTTGATAGGTAGAAAACAAGGGACGATAGAAACTTCTAATATATTAAAGGGGTTTTATAAAATTGATGCAAGTGAAATTTTTCAATATAACAAATAGTCAGAGAACTAGAGGCCATCCATGGAAGTTGTGTAAGAGTGTGGTTAGTAGGAGTGTACAGACCAGATTTTTTGCATAGAGAGTGGTGAATGAGTGAAATGGATTGCCAGAATTGGTTGCGAGTTCCCTGATGGTGAATGGATTCAAGGAGAGATATGATAGGATTTGTATGATTATGGTTGATTTGTGTCTCCATGATGAGTCTCCGGACTCCAAGGAGATGCCGTAAAATAATAATAATAATCCTCGGCCACTTAGTAAAATAGCAATGACGCTCTCCAGTTAGCTACCCAAACTTAGTTGTCTTAATTAGAAAAAGGATTGAAACCTAAAATTCCAATTTTTATAGTTGAAAACTAAGGCTGTGATTTTGTTGTTACTCGAATTATGCCAGGATAACCTATGATTCAAGTGCATTGCGTGTGTCTGATCTTTTTCAACTGCATTGCCTGTTTTGCATGGTGGTGAAAAATGCAACTTCCTCTTAAGGAAAATCCATCATCTCAGTATGAAACTGGCTAACTTCAGGTGAAATGCCTTGATGATGGTTTTCATACTGCTAGATAGGTTTTGAAGACAGGTTTTTCTAACCATAGAAAACTTTCACATCCTTCTCACATCTGCATTAAAGGCTCACACTATGGACCACATATCATATATCAGTGAAGCACGTGTTCATTGGCGGATTTGTTTGTTTTGAATGGGGGAAGAGCCCTAATTTCTAAAAAAGGAATGAAATTGGGATAATTTTTCTCTTCTTTTAATGGTATTTATTGAAAAAAAAATCTCTTAGTCACAATTGCTTACAGAACAATTTTCTGGTAGATCTGTAAAGTTTTCAGTTTTCCACAACTAGGAAATGTAAAAGTAATACTGTACATGTAAATAATCCCTCTGCTTGTCCTACAAGCATACACAAAATTTCAAGTTTTATATTACTTGAAAGGAAAAACAAGAAATGCGACTAGCTTTCAGAATACAGAACATAGAATTTTATTATTTTATTATTATTAGCAGTAGTAGTAGTACTAATAATGGGATAAAGGGACTTTTTCATGTACATATCAATTTATATTAGAAAAAAAAACTTATTGTGTTATCAAAATATAAACTGTATTCTATTGACAATACAGTGATGTAATTGGGATAACTCTTATCTCCAATCTTTCTTGGTATTAACTTCATTTCTGAATAACTATAAATTGTATATAAATCGCAAATCCATTCAACCACTGAATGCCTATCTTGACATCTGGACCTTTAAGAACAATCTAAAAGTCTTTGACTGTAAAGAAAGAAGAGAGCAGTTATGTTGATTAATAACTATCGTTCATCAATTCATTCTGTTTGACAGAAATTTTCAGTTCTCACAACTTACATTTCCTACAAATATCTCGATGGTCAATGTTCATCAGTATTGGTAATTCTGCCACCTTGTTCTAAAGTATTACTTTAGAACAAGGATTTTTTTTTTCCCAAAAGAATTTTTTTTTCCCTCTTCGTTCATTTCCTCTATGCTGTTCTACAAAGCAGTCTCTTTTCTTAGGTGTTTCCTGCTAAGTGAAATCTCACAGTCTGGAAATCCAACATACAAGTTTCTTCATTTTCCTCAACTTTCTGTCCTTCCACAGCATTGATATACTATAGTCTGAAAAAAACCTCTCATATATGGAATTACCTTATTACATTTTCAACACTATTAAAAATATTATAATATTAATTAATTCACTATAGAAAAAATCAAAAAAAAAAAAACAATATATTATTATGATGTAATAAATAACACCGATTTATTTTCTAATCCAAAGGAAAATTACATTTTCCTTACATGTGATATAATACCTTTGAATCCTGGGACACACCTCCAAATTTTTATTGGTCCATGTCCACTAAATTGGCCCAAAATAAATTCCATGTAATATAATGGACGTCCAATAATCACTAAGAGTAATAAATATGGAATCAGGAAGGCTCCTAGAAGTGGTTAAAATTCAGTTAGGAAAATTATATTGCTTACAATGCTATTCTAATGTCTCTATCTCTTATTTCCACTCACCTAAACAAAATATATTTAATATTACAAGCATATTAACAAAGTCTGTTAACTGTTATAATATTAATAAGTAAAGACTTAGAATAAAATTATGAAAAGTGATTAATTACTAATGATTATTTCACAAAATGTTTTAGTAGAAAGCGGTAATGTCCAACTTTTCAAGCATTAGAGCTGTATTCTGAGCAAAAAGAAATGATCAGCTGAAGGCAGATTTTCAAGTGAGAGGTGGCTGTGAAAATGTATCCAAAAAAAAACTGGCAATGAAATGCACCAAAAAAAAAAAAAAGTATATTCTTACATTCATGAAAAAGCTTTATTAAAATATATTTTATTATTATTACGGGTATCTCCATGGAGTCAGTAGACTCATCGTGGGAAACCCAAAATATCAAAACAATATCTATCATATCTCTTCTTGAATTTATTTACAGATGAAGAACTCACAATTGAGTCAGGCAATGCATTCCACTCATTCACCATCCTCCAAGCAAAAAACCTCATTCTCACACCCCTGTTAACCACACTTTTCCTTAATTTCCAGGGATGACCTCTAGTTCTTCCATCACTATTGCACAGCTGAAATATTTTCCCTGAATCAATCTTATAAAAACCTTTTAGTAATTTAAATGTTTCTATCATATTTCCTCTTCTCTGCCTATCAACCAACCTCTGCAATCCACAAGCTCTCAATCTATCAATATAGGGAGCATTTTTTACATTACTCACCAACCTCCCCCCATCCATCACTCTCCTCTGAACCATCTCCACAACCTCCTCATCTCAAAGGAATCCAGGTGATCAGACTTGAGCACAGTAATCCAAATGTGGAAGTATCAACGCCTTATAAAAGGGAATAATAACCTCTTTATCCCTGGATGTTAGTGTGTTCTTCAATAACCAAGTAATCCTTTGTGCAATCTTGGACACCTTAGCAATGTGCCCTCTGAACTTCATCTCCCTATCCACCAAAACTCCAAGTCTCTAGCCTCATCAATCTCTTGAAGTACCGTTCCATCAATGTTGTACACAGCAGGTAATCTTTTAATCCAAAAATGCATAACTTTACACTTTTCCATGTTGAACTGACATTCATTACCTTTGGCCCATTTTGCCAGCTTATTTAAATCATTCTTCAAACTCTCAACATCAGCTTGATTTTTTATTGCACTACCCAACTTTGCATCATCAGCAAACAACTGAATATTTCCCTTCAAGCCATTTCCTATATCATTTATGTACAAATTAAACAATAAAAGCCCAAGCACAGAGTCCTGAGGCACACCACTGGTCACCTGCCTCATCCTGGACTCTGCTCCTCCATACACTACTTTCTGGTATCTCTCGATGAGCCATTCTCTTAGCCAAATGAACTATCATTCAAACGCCTATCCTCTTGATATACTATTTCTTTGGCTGCAAGCTCATCAGCTATGATCAACAGTACTCCTCCCCCCATCCTCCCTGAAAATACTGTACCCATCACGTTCAATTTCCAGTAAACCACATCTTCTGCTGACAGTGAAGTTTCATTAATGCCTAAAACTTTTGATGAGATTGCACTGACTAATGCTAAAAATTCTTCCCTCTTATTTTGAATGCTTTTTTCAATTAGTATACAAAAATTGCAGATTCCCTTTATTTCTTGTACCAGCTTTAGAACTGATATACATTCTACTAATTTCAGTAGTCCCATACGAATTTTTATCCACTCTATTCTTTGAATTATTCCGTGAAAAAGGATCAACAAATATACATTCACTAAATAAGTTTCTCTCTCTCTCTTACACTCAACCTTTTCAATTTTAGTTTCCCAGCCCAATTTCTTCGACTTGTTCAGAAAACAGTAACTTCCTCAAACACTTACGACCTCCGATGTTCAGATGCAACTCATCTCTTGCATACAGCTGTCTTTTGCCTTCAAACACATTCCAGACATCAACAAATTCCAGACATCTTTTTTTTTTTTTTGCACATTCTTGCAATCATATCATTCATTATCATCGCTCATCTACTTAACTCATAATTGTCAAAATGAGGCAGAACACATACTATCCTCCCTTTGACACTTTTCTTCTTCACGATGTCTAACAATGTTCTTAAATCTTTTGCTACCCGATTAATACTACCACTCAGGTCATTCGTACCCACATTAACTATCATCTTTTCTGCATCATGCCCTCTCTTTATTGCTAAAGTCACTCTCTCTATTGTTCTGCCAGACAAGTGCTCCTCAAATATACTGCTCTCCATGCTCTTAATCATTGAATCACCATATATTATATCACTCATACCTTCATTCAAACCCAAACAAGCATCACTCACATCCTCATTTTCTACACAATGCAGCATGACTCTAACAATTTCATTACTTTCCTTCAACACTCTTTTACTTACTCCCTCACTTTCAAAACATCTCATTTCTTCTAGCCTCTTGTGCTTTCATTCTGTTGACTCCCAATCACTTCCATACTATTCTTTACTTCATCATTCACCAAAGACTCTCCTTTACTTAAACCTGTTCTAGTTACTTCAGCTAAAGTAATCTGCATAGTCCTAATTTTCTATTCAACACATTTAACTCGGTCTTAATATCCTGAACCTCCTTACTGAGGTTCAGGATATTAAGACCTGAACCTCAGTAAGGAGATTGAGGATATATTGCAGATAATGAAGGTAGCTTTCATTTTCACAAACTCCTGCCAAAGCTCTTCTACTACGTTTGCTTCCATTCCCAATTGCCCTAGTCTATCTAGACACTTCTCACACACATCACCATTTTTGTTCTTCTCGTTTAGTCAAACAGTCCACAGATCCTTTACATTCCTCGGAGCATGCATAGCTATAGCAGTTTCTGCAACATATCCACTGTGAAAAATGCAAGGCTCAGCTAGACTTTTGTATACAGAAGTCCTCTATGCCACCGAAATATGTCTCTTTGTGGATGCCATCTTTAGATGCTGAAGCAGTGCAACAAACAAGCAGCGAAAACACAAAATAAACAACAAAGTTTCAACAATAACACCACTGAAGGACACTTGTATCCAACTGAAGCACAACTGCAGCACAATTTGAGACAAAAATCTTCACTATACTTCAACTTAAAAACACTTTTTCTAGCATAGCTCAAAACGACCGCTACCACTATATTAAACGTTAACTATATAATAAATACTCACTACTTTTATAGTACAAAAGTGCACACATCAATAGAATATTTATTTTAAATTGTTTATTTGCTGCTAGCAATTCTCTTAAACTGTGGCTGACATTCACAGTTTATTCACACTAAACAGTGAAGACATATTTCTAGTCTCAGATTTATTTAGATTAGACATATATCATATCCTACTTCTAGTTTTAAATATGTTCATCTTTCTATAAAGAAGAAGTTTGCTGACAAATGTAAAGTTGATGCATCAGAAATTAGAGCTACAACAGAAGTACAAGCAAATCTCACCAATATAACAAACTACTGCTGAAAAGTCCCATATCAACCCAAGTCCCATATGCACAATGCCATGCTACAAGAAATTCACTATAGTAAATTATTCATTATAACAAACTACTCCTGTGGGTGGGTCCTAAGCGTATGATATAGTGAGAATCGATTGTAACAAAATAATCAGCAGATAGCCAATGAATGTGTGAACTGCATCATACTTCATATTTGTAATGATTTAACTTTACAAAAATGGAAGTTGTTAAACCAATTATTCCATTTGTTACCATAAGCCAGTTCAAAATAACATCAGTGGGCTGAATCTGGCATGAAAGACATGAGTATATACTTGTTTACATTTGATTTCAAAGCCTAGATATTGTATTCCTTGGGAAACACAAAAGGAGAAAGACTATTCCAAAATACAGCAGAAATAGGGATGAAGAAAGAGGAAAAGAAACTTGTTCTGTGAGTTTCAAGGTATACTGTGAACGGATGTTGGGTGGCAGCCACACATGTTCCAATGGACTTAGTACTGAGTGGGTAAATTATGGATGCTCTTTCATATGAACATTTGCCAAGGAAATATTCATAGAACATGCATATTGCAGAAACCAAATGCCTGTGTGAAAGCAGGAGAAGTGAGTTGGTAAGAGATGGATTATTAATCTAATTGCCGTCTCTGTACTGAGACGGGCAAAAAAGTCACTACTTTAAGGACCAAAGTAGGATTCACAAGTTTAATTTTTAGTTTGGCCTTGGTTGCTAAATGTGCGATTGGTTTACACTGTTTTGGGTGAAACTGTCATAAAAAAAGGCATCAAGTGCTCATGCTATATTCATAGGACAATAGCTCAGTAATTAATTTTCAATAAGTGATGAGTCTCTGGAAAATTAAAATGCAAAATTGAACACTGTTCAATGCACAAAACACATTCAAACAGAATACATTTTATGTGAGTAATGCTTTATGCCAACTTCATCTGAAGATTAGCATGCTAAATTACTTACCTCCACCATTATTATAAGCCACATTTGGAAAGCGCCAAACATTGCCTAATCCAACTGACATTGAAATGCAAGAGAGAAGAAATTCTATACCTTTTCCCCACTGGCCGCGTTCGACCTTATTATCCTGTGAACAGAACAAGAGCAAGATGTGACTAGACTTAAAACAAATGCATCATGTATAATTATAATTATTTGCATATTTGGTACATTAATTAACCACGTTACCAGCTAAGATATATATATACGCTGTTGTGTCGGAAATAACCGGCCCACTATCAGTCAGCCATTTATTTCGGACCCAACATGAGAAGAAACTGATTTACGATAAAAACATCTTATACTCTCAAGAGCAGGGGTAAAGAAATAATAAATGAATTGTTATCAAAGAGGGTATATCAATTTAATTAGTAAGATTGTTATAAAATAGTCCAAATTGTATTCTAAAATCATGCCCAATATGGGAAAATTATGTTAAAGAAATCAGAACCATATGTCAACCAATCAACGGAAGGTCAAATCACTACATAAGAGTCTACAGTAACGCAGCAGAAAAACCGTATAGCCATCCGGTAACCTCAACCGTAACAATTTCGTCAAGAGAGGCATGGAGAAAAGAATGTGACATCATCAATACCTGATGAACCAGGGATAGTTAAGTAGGTGACGAAAGTAATGAGAAAAGGTGTTCGCGGATGAAATATAAGGAGCTGTGTGCACTTTAAACACTCTCTCGTGTTCCTGTATTTCCTGTGTTCTTGTTCGAGGGCCGTGAAGGCTGAGGAAGCTTGTCTCCGGTATCCAGCAACATTCCACGTTGCTGTGGGATCCGATATGCACAAGATATCCGACAGAACATCGCCAGACCAGCAGACAGAGCCATTGGTAAATCTGCTACCAATGTGAGGACGGCAAAGGAGATCCTTCGAGGAGAAAAGAAAGCAACAGACACTGGAGCGACAAGAGAATCTTGCCACATCTGAAGAAAACCCGGGACTAAAGTTGAGGAACCAACTTCACTAAGGAAATAGCTGGTAAGGTGCAGAACTTTTATTTTATATATAACAAGTCATATAGAAAGAGAGGAAACAAAAGGAGAGAGAACTCTGAGCATAGCCCTGCTCGCAACATCTAAGTGATACGTTTGGACTAATCATCTGTGATAAGACCTTCCTATGTTAATTTAATCTCTTGTATAAGAGAGACATTATAGCAGAACAGTTATTAAATGATTCAGTATATGTGATAGTGTGTGAAGGCCCTGTTTCTTACAGAGAGCCTACAACTTATATAAGTTTTACAGGGAAGAGTTTAGTCCTCTGACTAAAACAGTGACTGTTAATTGAGTGAATATACTATGTACATTTTGCTAAGATGATAATATTTAAGAATTGCATAACCACTAGAGCATTACTTAATCCTAATGCAAGATACAAGAATAAGGATGATTAACTAATGCTCTTGACATAAAATTAGATGAGCCTGTGTGATAAGAGATATATAAGAGAGATTTTAACATTTAGGATATTTGAGTGACTTATTACAGCAGCATGAAAATCTATGCATGAGTTTATCCTTATATTATTGAGATATGATTTTAGTGTAAATATCTTTTGTTCAAATAAATGTATTCTTTTAAACTAAAACTTGTGAGTTCTTGTGTCTGAGACTGAACTACCGCTTAGAAAAGTTCGGACCTGTATAGGGCGGGGAAAAGGGAGCCACGACTGCATACCACGTGATCTCTAACCTCAATTAAATTGTTGATATAATTAGTAGCTTAAGTCTTAGTATCAAAAACTGGTTTCTGGCTGGCGCAGTCGATCCTAAAATAATTTGTCAGGAACTAATTTCAGGTACATGTAACTTCTTAAGATATGAAACTAAATTAGGATATTATAAGAAAACAAAATAACCAAAAGCAAAAAGGAAAACTAGAAAGGAGAACCAAGGGACATAACAACGTCCAGTATATCATGGATGCGAAGTGCATATTAAAATTGTAATACCATTGATATTACATTGAAATATATTATGGATACGAAGCGTATGAGGATGCGTATTTGATCCATAATGGTAAGGTGGTTAAACAACACAAAAAAGTCATTATTATTATGCTTATTATTATGTCATTATATATGGAGATTGGAATATCATCAAAAAGTAAGAGAGTTTTAATAGCATTGGGATTCGGCATATTCATGGCTTAACACAATTAAGACCAAATGTTTAATTTTCTAGCAAACCTCATTTCTTAATATATTTATGTGGTACCACTGAAATAAAGAGCCAAGAGGCTTCACTTCAGCAATGCAAAATTATACAAATTAAGTGGATATTGAATCGAACATTATTTCAAAGCCAAATATATAGAAACTACATGAGTTTTGTGTCGAATATAGAAACTATAAAAACTTCGGAGGAACCAAGCACAAGCAACCTTTCAGGACAGGGACAACTCGTGGCAAAGGTGGATTAAGTTCTGACCACTTTCCTTAGTATTCTCTATAATGCAAAGCACATCTCCTTGCAGACATGTATGATGCTATGTATTATGGGAAGGGGTCACTACCAAGACCAGTTTCGACCTTTGTTGAGGTCTTGTCAGTGGGAACCAGACCCAGTTGTAAAATACCCAGGTTGAAGTCATGCTTTCCATACGAGTTGCCAAAAAGTGTCACATTTTAAAAAGATACCAAGAATTACTGAAATAAAGAGCCAAGAGGCTTCACTTCAGCAATGCAAAATTATACAAATTAAGTGGATATTGAATCCAACATTCTTTCAAAGCCACGGCACTCATATTGCACAAAGCTTTTTCATATGCAATTCTTCATGCAAAATATATCCTACACACTCTTTTGAAATGCCTATAGTCTCAGCAATTTCACACACTTTGATACACTGGTCAACTAATACCATATCATGCACTTGATCAATGATTTCTGGTGTTGTTACACTTTTTGAACGTCCTTCATGTGGATCATCTTCAAGAGTGGTAAAGCCACATTAAACTCAGCAGCCCATTTCTTAACTGTCGAAAATGAAGGAGAAGAGTGCCCATAAACTTTAATGAACTTCAAATGAATTTCTTTTGGTGTTAAACCTTCTTTTACAAAGAATTTGATAACCGCACAATACTCCATTTTATCCATTTCAAGGGATACAGACATTTTTGCTTCAGACAGCTGTATAAAACAAACTACTTGATAGAATGACTTGCAAAATTTCACATGGATACTTATGACATATGTACCAACTTAGGGAGAAAAAAAAAAAACCCTTGTCAATAGTGTTGCCATCTATGGCCAAGAAATTTTCATATATGTTGTGCATTATGAGATACCAGGGAAGATTACTGTGAAATCAGCTGCCTCCATATACAAGTAGCTTATCATGAAATTACATTATGTGCTCATTAATAATATGGTAATACACCATTTCCTACTTGTATTTGGAAACATGACTTCCACTACTGATTTAGCTGAAGTATCTCTAAAGGTATAAAACTCCTACTGATGACAGCATCAATAAAGTTCAAACCAATCTGAATAGTGATCCTTTCCACAATGCATAGCAATATACAAAAGGAAGTGGGAAGTGTACTTACTGTCATGCATTGTGGGAAAAAAATGAAAACTGCAATGGTTAGCAGATCAGAGAAGTGCAGAATTTCCCATAAGGAGGGAAATAAACATTGAACAGTTTCAAATGGAATGATTTACTAATGCTTTATGGCTTTCTTTATAGAGCCGGTCCATAAAACATGTACTCTGGTGTAAAATTTTACTATTCTTCCAAAGAACACAAGGCCAGACTCTTCACGTTCAAGAAATTTGACATGCACTGAATGATTCTCACAATGAACAGAGGCAGATCTTCCATATTCTTCAAAATATGATATGCCACAAAGAACTAGAAATCTGGAAAGTGTATAAAAAAGTAGGTCTTTGGATGAAGAAAAGAGAGAGTAAAAATTTTCTAGACAGGACAAAATGCTACATGAATAGTGAGAGGCCCTGAGAATTTTAGTGATAAATTCTGACAATTCCCTTGATATATGGAAATGTGATTAATTTCTTTCTGAGTGCGAGTCCTATAAATACTGTTTTACTGATTAAGGTCTCATTGAAACCATTTGCTAAAAATGACTTAATTAATAAGCTGTTAACTTCTGATGTAGTATGACATCTACAAATGTAGCATCTTATATATGTATT
Organism: Typopeltis vanoorti; assembly: GCF_054136105.1. Taxonomy (NCBI): domain Eukaryota; kingdom Metazoa; phylum Arthropoda; class Arachnida; order Uropygi; family Thelyphonidae; genus Typopeltis; species Typopeltis vanoorti. The sequence goes on from NC_143568.1 coordinate 26,593,550, forward strand.
TTCTTCCAAAATATGAAGAATTGAAGAATTCATGTTAGAGGTTTAATGGAATATTAACAGCACTGAGAAAGGATTAAAACTAATTTTAATACTTCCAATATTTCGTCTCCGTCACAGAGACATCTTCGAGGATTACAAAAACTTTTTGTAACAACACACACACAAATACAATACAAAGTGAAACAAAAGTACTATCTAGGTGGTGTGCCCTCTATGGGCATTTGCAGGTGGCCTGGGATATAAAGAGGAATCTCTGATAATTAAAGTTTCCCAAATTTTGGGAAGTTTAATGCAACCGTATTTAAACTGTTCATTTTTGGTCTAAGCTGGTAAAACTGAGAACTTTTATTGTTAAAAGACCATAAGATTTAATGATTACAAATACAAATGTATTTGTTTAAATTAGGTTGATTTCTGAGTGCAGATGCAGATTCAAAGAATAATCTTTCTTTTTTGAATTTACTATGGTGGAGTATGGTAGTTTTTTTCCAGGAGATCCTGTGGAATGTATCCAAACATGGGATGTATCCAAAACATGGTCTAGAAGGCCAGACCGACCATAATTGTGTTTGCAGATGTAAGAACTGTGTTCTTCTAACTGGATGGATGCTGACCTGCCTGTTTGTCTGAAGTAGGCAAGTTTACAGGAACAAGGATCTCTATATACACCAGGCACTGAAAGAGGAGGGAGCTGGTCTTTAGTGGAGCGGATGAGTGTAGCAAGTTTACGGTGGGGCTTAAAAGCTGTATGGAGGTTGTACTTTTTTAATGATCTGGCTATTTTTTCTGAAGTACCACGGATGTAAGGAATGGTGATGGCATTTCTGAAGTCCTTCTGAAGAGATGGTTGGGGAATGGGGAAAGACTTGATTATTTTTTTTAATTCTGTAGTCATTATAGCCATTGGAAAGGAAGGTGTTGTGTATGTGTTTGGTTGAAAGAGCAGTTTTACTGGATTAAAGAAAGATTGTAGGCCCTATTGGTCAGAGTTTTAATAACACACGAAGAATTGAAGACTTTAAATGGTTCATAAAGAATTTACAGATCTAAAAAAGGTAAATCATCCCCCCCCCCCATTTCTAACATGAACATCATTCTAGAATGGACTATATTAATCTTTTGAAAGAAAAAAAAATTAGCTTAAATGAAGAACCATTCCAAATCACAGAGATATCATCAACATATCTGTACCACAGTACATAATAAAAAATATCACTCAGGAAACACTGTTTATAAAGTTTCATAAAATAATTAGCAAGAGTAGGAGAAAAAGGACTCCCCATGACAGCACTCCTCAAGTTGCTGGTATAATTTATTCTATATTACAACTGTGTCACAAAGTAAAGAGCTTAACAATGTGAGCAGAAAACCTTGTTTAAGAAAATCAATAATATGCTTTAAAGGTGTATGCTAATAAACAGCATACACCTTAATGCCAAGACAGAGATCACAAATTTTGCTCTTAAAATCTAAAGTGTTTTTAATATAAGAGACTGACTTCCATGTGAAAGTACACAGAAATACTGACAGACACTTGGGGAACTTATGAAGCCATTGGGAGAAACAATGTGATCAACAACTAGCCTTAAGGGAATAACAAGACCTGTGGATCTAGAGAAGACCATATAACTTATGGGAACGTGCATGAAAGGTCTTGACTTTTTTTTTTTTCTTTGTCATCATTCCAGCAAGAAAAACGATCAATGAGTTTGTTAATCTGACTTACTGCAGGACTGAATGAGAGGAGGGACAGTAAGTGGAATGGTAATGGAGCATTAAGGTAATCTTTCTGTAACGTTCTTTCTTCAGTAGTATCCTGTACTACTACCACAGCCTTAACTATTTATCTGTCTAGATGGTAATAAGATGTTGTTTTTAAAGACTCGAGTGGTTTTTAATTCAGAAAACATTAAGTTAGAAGGTAGAGCTTTAGCTCAGAAAAGCATTTTAGCAACTTTAAAGCAAATCCTGTTAGTTTTATCAGAAGGAAAAGTACATAAGCCTCTATTTACTGAATGAAAAAACTCCATCAGTTGTGTGTATTTTTTGTACAGAAATAGCAGTCGTGACCTTTAGTTAATACTAAAATTTCCTCTCGAGTAAGCAGTCAGCCAGAAATATTAATTTTACCAATTTATCTAGGTTAGTAGTGCAGGTAGAAAAAGGAACCAATAATTTAACAAATTTCCTTTTGAGCATGTCATAGACAATATTAAGAATCCTTTCTGGAAAATTGTGAGAAAATCTGGTGAATGATGGTAAACAATTATGAAGTCAAAACTGATGTTAGAATATACTTAATGGAGATGTTTATATCTAAAAGGACTAAAGGGTTAATTATAATGAAGAGCCAAAGGCTTCAATTCGGTGACATGAACTTATTTAAGTTAAGGGATATTATATCCCATATTGTTTCTTAGCTGAATAAGAAACTCAAAGAGTTTCATGCTGAATATAGAAACTATATAAAGTTCGGCGATTCCAAGCGTAAGCAAATACCTGGATAGTGCAGCAACTGACCCTTGAAGGTAGTGCAAGCTGAGGCAACTCATGTAAAAGGTGGAGCAAGCTCCAATCACTATTCTTGATATTTACCCATAATGTGAACTTAAACTCCTAGGAGCTGTATTATTGTTCAACATTATGAGAGAAGGTCACTACCCAGACCGGTTTCGACCTTTTTTGAGGTCTCATCAGTGAGTATGAAACTCTTTGAGTTTCTTATTCAGCTAAGAAACAATATGGGATATAATATCTCTTAACTTAAATCTTAAATAAGTTCATGTCGCCGAATTGAAGCCTTTGGCTCTTCATTATAATTAATACTTTAATAGGACACCTCTTGGCAATTCTCATTAAAGGGATGTAAGTTCTGTTCGCCACAAACTTGGTATTAACATGGTCTACCTACTCACTGATGAAACCTCAAAAAAGGTCGAAACCGGTCTGGGTAGTGACCTTCTCTCCTAATGTTGAACAATAATACAACTCCTAGGAGTTTAAGTTCACATTATGGGTAAATATCAAGAATAGTGATCGGAGCTTGCTCCAACTTTTACATGAGTTGCCTCAGCTTGCACTATCTTCAAGGGTGAGTTGCTACACTATCCAGGTATTTGCTTATGCTTGGAATCGCCGAACTTTATATAGTTTCTATATTCAGCATGAAACTCTGAGTTTCTTATTCGGCTAAGAAACAATATGGGATATAATATCCCTTAACTTAAATAAGGACTAAAGGGTTTTTTTTGGTATAATTAAGTTTTGGGTTTTATAAGACTTATCAGTATGAAGCAAGTAAATGACATCTAGCATGTCAACATAATGAAACCAAAAAAAAAAAAACTTTAGCCCTGATAGATACTAACATCAATTCTATAAAGAATATTCTAATATCAGTTTCAACTACAGAATTAGTCACCATTATTCATCATATTATTTCCTCAGAATCTTCCAATGGAATTTTTAATACTTTCCATGACAGGCTCGAATGGAAATCTGAATTACTGCTTAACCATTTGCAGTTTGTTCCTTTCTTCACCCAGAGACAAAGAAAAATCTTTCATTATGCTTTCCAGCAATCTACTACATTCCTTGTTCTTTGTAGCTTATCACATTTTGAGAAATCTGGAAAATATGCCTTGGGATGTGCCTCAAAATGGTTCATGAACTTGAACAATTGTACCTTGCAGAACACGTCATCTCCTCTAAACACAAAATTCTTTGGAACACTAAAACTTTACATAATAGATTTCTTATGAAATGACTTTATAAAGAATGCTGAAACATTATTAAATCATCCTAATTTGAACAAGTCTGATGATGGGCTGTGTTTATCTCTCTTATGAAAGATAGTACTAACCTTTCCTAGGGTGTTTTAACTCTAGGAATTAACTGATCATTGTTACCTTAGCTTTAGCAGTGCACTGTTGAATTTTTTCTGTTACTCTTGTATGTTTTTATACTGAAGATGCCTATAAAACATGGGCAAAAAATTTCATACTAATATAATGATTAATTATCTGCATTAATTCGGTTACATCTATGTCAGCTTACATACCTATTTCAAAACAGATTTCCAGGGATATACCCTTCTGTCGTGTACTGAGAAATTTCTGCTGAATCTAGCATATAAAATTCCTATTAGTAATTTATACATTTCTATCACATCCAGTCTTTTCTGCCTTTTGATCAAATTTTGCAAACCAGAAATCTTCAATATATACATAAGAAACATTCTACAGACATGTCATCATCATCTGGATAACCAATCACCAGCAGCATGGTGTAGCTGGAGCACACCAACCACCTCAATGTTCCAATACTTTCTTTTAATCAACCTGAACTTCTTTTTTAAGATAAATAGCTGAATTTTTTTTTAAATTAATATTTAAATTTTATTTAGCAATAATAGGGAAATTTCAAAATATCAATATTGTGAGATTATTTAAAAAATGGTACATTTTATTATGCTATAAAATTTATTCATGTTTTTGTTATAAATTTATAACTCAAGTGAGAAGGATCTGAAGCACTCTGACACTTTATTTAGTACACTGGTGTACAAAAGCTACAGATGAACTACATTTTTACCTGCACATGAAAATATTTTCATGACTACAGCCAAATATGGACATAAATTTATAGCCAGCATACTAATAAATTATAATACACAAAAAAATGTGTTATACATTTTGTACAAATTAAATTGCAATACATTTTTGGCAAAAATTACAAATTTCCTAAGGGCATAGTTAAGGAATTAATGTACAGGGCTTACAGAAAACTATGCAGAGACATGTATTGCAATTTAATTTGTATGAAATTTATATAGAAAGTCACATTTTTTGGTATGACACTGCGAAAGCTATATTACATTTCAGTATGGAATGTCCATCCCGAACTAATGTAGCTATCACGTCATACCATGCTTAGCATCAAGTGATTCAGAGTTCTTGAAGCAAACTGGCCCTTCTTCAGAGCAATGGTAAGGCTTTGTTTTCTGGAGAGGAATTTTGAGCAGCAATGTGGCTCCTTATTGTGTCCCAAATACATTTGGGATGCAATAAGGAGCTATCAGAAATACTTGAGAAGACTGTAAATGCTAATCAAATAAGAGACCTGACAAATAACAGACCAATTTGGAAGAAAGTTGCTTGCTGAATGTGATTTCGAGATTAGTTTCTAGTAACAAATTCATCTTGACTGTGTTAGACTGTCTTAATATATGCCCTTTACAGGTATATACCAATTTTAGTCAAGATCCTAAATAAATTACATGCATATAATTTTGCTTTGCTATATGCATATAGTTTAACTGATGCAGTAATGAAAGATCATAAAATACAATACTACAGTACTCCCTCAATTATCCAACCACAATGAGACATCAATTTTCTGGTCAGATAACAGAGAAAAGTTGAAGTGAAGGCAGTACTGCACCTGAAGTTGGTTGACACACTAACCAACACATTCAAGGGTCAGTTAACCGAAGGTTCAGTTATTTAAAAAGCAAACAGATAACACAGATCACTGTATTATAAACTACACCATTTTTGTGATTATCTCAAATCATTTCCTTCCTTTTTTTTCTTTTTTTTGGAAAAGTTTTTCCAAAAAAAAGAAACCTCCATCAAATAACAGAAATCTTTGAAAACAAAATCTAAATAAGAATGAGAAAATATAACACAACACTGATGATGACTAATGTTCTGATTAAGATTGTGTAAATTCCATAGCACAGTTTAACAGTGATTCATGTCCTTACATAAAATTTGAATTAATAAAGTACTAGCATGTGTAACCTGAAGAACCAGATCATTAGAGTGTGATTCTTTTCCATGGCAATTCAGCACACTAGAAAAGTGAACAAAAAATTGAAAACAACTAAAAGAATGTAGTAATGACAGAAAAATTAAATGTATTTGTTCCAGTTAACTTTTTCGAAGGGATAATTTTACCATAATAGTCAGTGCTTTTTTACTTATTTTAAATGTTGTATTTACAATATTATTATTTATTTATTATTATTATTCATTTCATTATCATTTTAGTAATTTATTTTTTTATTTATCATATGATTATTTTATGATTCATTAAAGAATTAACAAATTAAAGCATGCTTTTTCTAAAACAGATATATGCAATGTGTAACATATACAATAACAACTTTTTAAATGGTGATCTGAAACACAATTACCATGAATTATATGACAATCTGACAACTCTGGTCTTGTGATAAGCTGTTGGGAATTACTAAGTGTTAAGAGCAAATACAGAAAAGGCCTTGAACTAAGTCCTAATTGGAAGATGGATATCAGGGATTGGGAGGCTGAATGCCATGTAACTGGATAGTTAAATGCATAAATTAATTGATTGCAAAAAGAGAGAGAGAGAGAGACAGAGATAAACTAAAAGTAAGAACTACAGCTTGGTTCTTAAAAAAATATGGAATACTGAACTCCGTTAATTAATGTACAAATGATAATTAATAATATATATATCTTGTTTCCAGTAGACAATCACTTCACATGTTTTTGTTAACATGTGAATCATCCATATTCTGTCATATTAAATAAACACTCCTTACACATTATAATATACCTCACAAGAAATAATATTCTTGTTTTCATCCTTACACGACCACTATGAGGAAATATATATTTAGTTTTCATATGTAGCAAGAATACTTTCGAACAAGGTTCACAAGACTAAACAGCCTTCGCTAGTTGGCTTCACAATGCATGCTGTTATAAATGCCTAAAAAGGAAGGATGGTGCTCTGCATTCTGGAATACAAAGACCAACTTTTAAGAAAAGATTGCTGATCTCTCTTTCTCCCCACCCACCCACCCACACACACAAGCAACCTATTCATGATTGTTCAAGCGCAAATTTTGCATGCTTATGCCTGGATAAAACAAGGATGAAAACAAGAACATAATTTCTTGTCACATATAATATACTTTCAAACCCCAACAGAAAAACTTACAATTCTCTGTATTCCTAGCTGGCTGAGCAGATTACACACCTGTTCTCCAACCAAATGACTGTGGGTTCGAATCACTTCATGGGCATGAATGTTTATAAATTTCTTTAGATGGCAGATTAATTTCATCACCCAGTGTGAGACTGATATCCTGCTTATTATTGGAGGCCTGATACCCACCCAACGGTTTCTGGATTATCTACCCCACAGTACAAAAAAATGCAATAAATTTATCATCTTTCATGAATAGAAATTGCATTAAAAAAAAAAAGGAGGGGGGGGGAAACATTCTTATGAATTAATAAATTCCAAGTTTCATTTGAATAGCTTCAGTTTTAAAATGGCTTATTTGATAATGATGATGCTATTTATTCATTTCCCAATGTTCTCCAAATTCTCATAGCTTGATCTTTGTATTTGATTATATTACTATTATTATTAAAAATATCTTTAAACCAGCTCTCAGACTGAAGTCTGACTCAAGTACAAGAGCGATGAGTTGAGAAAAGATAAACATATGTTGACATGTGAGGAGAAATGACTTCAGGTTTGTAAATATGTCGGATGAATTTCAGTGACAGATGAAAGAGAGGATACTACTAAAGAAAGTAATGGGAGAACTGTGAAGATAAAAGGAGATATGAAAGCAAGAGAGTGACACTAAAAGTTCTACTCTGGTTTGAATTATGACCAAAGTAACTAAGGCTATGAGACCAGTGCATTATGTCTGTTAATTGCATTTATTCTTCTGGCCAATTTGTCAATTCTGTTTGATGAAAACTCTGTCCTCTTCCATATGATGCCACATAACTCAACTTCCCGTGAAAAGTCCTTATAAAAGTTCCTTGCATCCTAGATGAAATTCCAACCGAAGAGCTAACCAATGTCATTAAGTCCTGACCAAAAACAAATGGGTAGATAAGAATGTGTAGACAAAACAGACAGAGAAATGGGATGAATCAAGAAAAAACAGAGATCATGGAGAATGGATGCTGGAAACAGTAGAAAGCTTGTGTGTGTGTGTGTGTGTGTGTGTGTGTGAGAGAGAGAGAGAGAGAGCTTAAGATGAATGGGAATTAGTTGAATGTGGGGAAAACAGACCTTGTGTGAAAGAATTGCAAGGTGGCTGGGGGCATAGTAGTTACAGACACAAAAATGAATTAGTGTGTTTGCTTACACATTCAGAGAATTCAGAGGATTTTCTTATAGGCCTGGAAATGTGATAAGTGATAACAAACAAATGTATAACAAACTGGTTTAACAAACAAGATGATAGTGATCATTTCCAGTGATTTTAATTATGAAAATACAACTTGAAATGTAGAGATAGCATCTAGTGGCAAGATAAAAGAATCTAACTTTCTAAGGGACGATTACCTTAGGTAGTATACAACAGAAGAGATATGTGGATCAGGTCTCTGATTGGATCGCTGCATCAGAGATGTTACTGTGAATGAGGAGATGATCTGTCCAGATATATGAAGGTTTTATGGAGTTTCAGGAGATAGTTTTCAGTATCAGCAACACAGAATTGAGAATTTGGTACAGTGATACTCTTATAATGCTCTGCTTTACAACAATCCACTGACACGACACTTTTCGATTATGACCAATGCCCATTTATACAACAATACATTCGCTCATGTGACAGTTTAGCGACAATGCTGCTGCCACAAATCAACTGATGTGCAGTTTTCAGGACCTCTTTGTTCATAACATAATTGCTTGCTGCATCTCTGTGTTTTAGTGTTTCGCTGTGATTTATAAACCGTTTATAACTATTATTTTATTGTTGTTATTAATGGCAGATGAAATTCAGTAAGGGTGCTGTTGCTTCTAGTGAAAAGAAGATGCATAAACATTACATGCTAAGATAAAAATTATTAAATTCAGTGATGGTGTATTGAACACTGATATGTTGCAGGCTAAACTTACCTCACACTACTTGTTACAATTGTTAAAATAAGATAAAGTGAAAAGTGCTATACTAATTAACACTACAGTTATCTGTAAACATGATAATCTTATTCCCGAAACGGAAAAACTTCTAATAGTATAGATCAGTGGTTCTTAACCTGGGGTGTGTGCACCCCTGGGGGTGCGAGAAAGCATTTCCAGTTGTGCGAGAGAAGTTTCTAAATTTTGACCCAGATTCGATGGACAACAGCTATTTAATAAAAGACAATCTTATTGAAATAGAGCCAATGCACATATTCGAATAAAATTTGAAAAACTGGACTTAGAACAATTCTGGTGTACACAGTTAGAACCTTATCCACAGCTTTTACAAATTGCAAATTTGTAAAAGCTGTGGATAAGGTTCTGCAAATTGCAGACACTTTTACAAATGGTAAAAGTGTCTGCAATGCACTGGCAAAAGCAGCATTGCAGACACTTTTACCATTTGCCACCACCTACCTGTGTGAAATGGGATTTTCATCACTTTTGCACATAAAAACAAAAGCCAGAAATCGCTTAAATGCAAGTGATGACTTACGCATGGCTCTTTCAAAAAAGGAGCCTCGCTTCAAAAGTATTATTATGAATAAACAACAACAACATAGCCATTAAAAATTGAGATATTGTTTTGTATGTATATGTAAATGTATGTGTTTATTTTTCAATAAATAAATTATCTTGCAATAGATGTAATTTCCTAAATAAAGAAATAGAAACACATTTTTCAAGGGGTTGCGAGAACTTATTTTTAGATTCAAAGGAGTGCCGATCACTAAAAAGGTTAAGACCCATTGGTATAGATGATGATCACAATGGTTGGCATGTTCCCTTAAGTTAGGCTATTTTCAGAATAACTTTTTGGTTGGCAAAAATTATTCTAAATCTTTTTCTTACATAACTAATGTAAATTAATGCTTTATTTATGTCATTCACTCTCTCTTTCTCACACACACACACACACACACACACACACACACACACACACACACACACACACACACACACACACACACACACGACTGCTTTTAAAATGTTATTAAACCATTACAATTAAAAAAAAATGGCAGTGATTCACTACATGACAGTAGCATGGAACTGAACGTGTCATATGACTGGGGTTAAATAAAAACTTTTATTTAGTTTATTGCACTTTTTCATTTTTCATTTAAATTTCAATAGCTTACACTTATCACTTCTTCACAAATGCTTTATATTATTTTTTTTATTGCAATCCCACCTACAGCAAATTGGTATTTCTTGTGGATTAAAGGTTGTCAAGGAAGGAAAAACCTATTAACACTGGGAGTGTGAGAATGCTGGATCTGGTAACAGCAGAGGATTTGTCTATTATCAGGATAGAGTGATCATGCAGTCTTGACCTAGGAGGTGGCTAAACCTATAGCCTTTTGAGTTAAGAAGTATATAAGGAAATACAGAGACTGTGATTATTACAAACTTAGTATGTGGTTTGGAGCAGTGTCATGGCATCAAAAAGTATACAATGTCAACAGTCATGGAAAATGGTCAAACGATGATTGAGGGAATCGGTATAAGGTTGTATACCCAAAGTCAGGAAGATAAGTCAAGTGGGAGTTAAATAGATGAGAAGCAGAAGCTGGGGGAGGAGGAATTATGGAAAGAATTTAAAGGGTAATGTGGACAACAAATTCATGAACAGTACAAAACATAAGTTTAGAACCTACATAGGAGCAAATATTGATTCTGCTCACTAATTGATTATATCAAAGATTAGAAGAAGAATCTCTAATGCAAGGAAGATATATTGGTCCCATGCAAGAAGGTTTAATAAGGGAAAGACTGAAGAAATTAGAAAAGTTAAAGACAAATATGGTGAGAGAATCAGTGAAAACCTGTCTGGTCTAACCACTGGTGAGAGTGTTAATGAAGCTTGGATATTCTTAGGGATGTCATAGCGACAACAGCAGACATGGTATTAGGAAAGGTCAGTAGAGTTAAGTATAACCATTGGTTTGATGAGGACTGTGAACGTGTGACTGTATTAAAAAATGAGGCATATAAACAAATGCAGTAGAGGAATATCGTTTGGCTAAAAAAGAAGAAAAAAAGAGTGCATAAGAATAAAAGAAGAAATACTATAAGGATGAACTTAAGGAATTGGAACATCTCAGAAGTATGAATGAAAGCAGATCTTCATATCAAAAGTTAAATAGTAGTTGGAAAGATTTCCAGCCTAGAACAACATTATGTAGGGATAAGGAGGGTATAATTTTGAGTGGGAATGAAATGATACTATGAAGATGGGCAGAGCATTTTGATTAATTATTGAATTCAAATATATCTGGTCAATTCTATGATATGGAAGAGAGCCAAGATCTAGAAGCAGTTGAACCAATACCAAGAGATGCAGAAGTGGAGGCAGCTATTATAAAACCTAAGAACAACAAGGTCCCAGGAAAATGGATAGGACACAAGCAGAATTAATTAAAAGTGCAGGTACAGAATACTTCAAGCAGCTGTGTCAACTTATCAACAAAATCTGGATTAATGAAACAATTCCAGACGAATGGAATCTGAGCATCATATGCCCCATCCATAAGAAAGGTGATGTAATGATGTGTTCTAACTACAGAGGGATTAATTTACTATGTACAACTTATAAAATTTTCTCTAACATTCTATTTAAGAGATTTTATCCCTATGTAGAGAATGTTATTGGGAATTATCAGTGTGGATTCAGTGAAGGAAGATCTACAAATGATCAAATTTTTAATACACGCCAATTACTTGAATAATGTAATGGATTTGGAAATGAAACACACCACCTTTTCATAGATTTTAGAGCCACATATGGTAGCATAGATAGATTTAACTTATTTATTGCAATGGAAGAGCTACAGATTCCACAAAAACTTATTGTTTTAGTTAAAGCTATAATGAGAAATATTCGTTGTCAAATCAAAATTCAGAATATGTTGTCTGATCCAATATATATATAAAAAATGGTGTTCAACAAGGGGATGGCTTAGTTTGCTTACATAGCACTTGCCAGCATCTCTGAAAAAGGTTTTCAGAGATGCTGGCATTAATACAAGGGGAACTATCTTCTAAAACTCAGTACAAATTATGGCATATGCAGGTGGCATTGATGTTATAGGAAGGACACAAAAAGCAATGGAAGAAACTTTCATCAGTTTAGAAAAGACAGCAAAGAAGATGAATTTGCAGATTAATCAAGAAAAAACAAAGTATATGACAGCAACCAGAAAGATTTGTGATAATAATCCTTCTCAAATTGAAATTGTATATACCGTATATTATCGCGTATAATGCGAAAAATTTATGGTAAAAAATACTACCTAAAGTTAGGGGTTCGCATTATATGCGGATCCTAAAAAATATAACATCTTATTAGACTTGTACAAACAATATATACTACCTAATGCCTATGCAACCAAATCTACTTGACCCACTCGCATTCAGCGACTGAGCGTGCATCGTATCTGCTCATAAAGCTACTTATATTACTGGCATTACGTGCAGATACGATGCGCTCTCCATCGCCGAATGATAGAGCACAGTGAGATAGATAGAGCACAGTTAGGTATATCGGTTTAGCCACAGTTCATTTTAAATATTATTTGTTAAACAAACCTAGCTGGAAAATGAGCCAAGAAATATAAACATTCATCTTTTGAAGCAGGATTTAAATTGCATGTCGTGCAGTTTGCAGAAGAACATAATAACAGTGTTGCTATGAGAGAATTTGGTGTAGCAGAGAGTAATATTAGACTTTGGCGAAAAAATTCCCAAAACGAAACATGCCCGTTATGGAGATGTAGCATCCTTTCCAGAACTCGAAGAAGAACTAAGTGAATGGATTTTGATGCAACGACAAGATGGCATTATAGTAACAAGAAATGCAATTCGTTTTCGAGCTCTACAACTCAAGAATGGTAAATTCAAGGACATACCAGGTATTTCATCTTTTCTTGCTTCGCCTGGGTGGTGCAACAGATTTATGGAATGCAAAGCATTGACATTACGACACTGAACAAAAATTGCGCAGAAGTTACCAAAGCAGCTTGAAGAAAAAGTGCAGTCCTTCCATAAATTTATCATAAAATTATGGAAGTGTCACGGATATGAACTTTCCCAAATTGGCAATATGGATGAGCCGCCCATGTACTTTGATATGCCTGGGAATTGAACAGTAAACTCAGTTGGTGAAAAGGGTGTCTTCATAAAAACAACGGGACATGAAAAAACGCATTTTACCGTTGTTCTAGCATGCATGGCAGACGGAACCAAATTAAAGCCAACAGTGATATTTAAAAGGAAGAAAATTCCGAAGCATATGAAATTTCCACCAGGTGTAATTGTTTGTGCTAATCAGAAAAGTTGGATGGATGAAGAAGGTGTACAATTGTGGCTGGATCAAGTATGGAACATACGTGCAGGTAGCTTGTTACGTCAACAAAACATGCTAGTCTGGGATATGTTCCAGGCACATTTAACAGAGGCAAGCAAAGAGAAAGCACATGAGCTACGTACAGACCTAGCAGTCATACCAGGTGGTCTAACTTCTGTTTTGCAGCCGTTTGATGTCAGCTTGAATAAGCCATTTAAAGATCACTTACATGAAAAATGGAGAGAATGGATGTCATCTGGTTTGGTGAAGATGACAAATGGTGGGAATTTTCTGAAGCCTGAGATCACCCTAGTCACCAGTTGGGTTAAAGAAACATGGGATTCGATACCATCTGAAATGATTCAATGCTCATTTCTTAAATGTGGAATAAGTAATTCAATGGATGGATCCGAAGATCACGTCATATACGAAAGCGAGGATGATGCACAACAAACTGGAGAGCATGAAGACGATGACGACAACTGCTACAATGATGACGCAATCCCTACAGATGAATTTATAAATGAAATGTTTGACGACTCAAAAGATGAAGAAGAATTTAAAGGATTTTGACATTTTGTTTTAAAATAAATATTTCTTTCGTTAATTTGTATTGTATTATTTATAATGTTATGGAACAAGATTAACAGATCGCATTATACATAGACATGGCATTTTAGGGCTAGTTTTCAAACAAAATTTCTAGTTTGCGTTATACGTGGATCGCATTATACGCAATAATATACGGTAGTTTTATGTACTTAGGATCTGAAGTTAATTGCAAAAATTATATCAGTACTAAGATTCAGAGATTCATCTATTTGCAGAGATGTATTCTTTCTGCAAATAGATGCTTTTGTGGACTTAGGAAACACCTAAAGTCACATCTGATCTCAAGAGAAACAAAGATAATGATGTACAAAATACTTGTAAGACCAGTGTTAACGTATGCCTCTGAAAACTGGGTATTATCAATGACAGATGAAAGATTGCTAGGTCTGTTTGAAAGAAGAGTTCTCAGATATAGTTTTGGAGCATTACAAGAGATTGGTGTGTGGAGGAAAAGATATAACCATGAACTATGCAGATTATTTAATGAGCCAGACATTATTAACAAGGAGAACATAAAAATAAAGTTGGGCTGGACATATTATATGCATGGATAGTAATAAAATAGTTAAGATATTTAATGCTAAGCCAGAAGGAAAAAGAAAAATTGGAAAACCTAAATTTAGATGGGAAGATGGAGTGATGCAAGATATTAAGATTTTAGGAGTCAAAAATTAGAGGAGTTTGGCACTGAATAAGGAAGGCTGGCAGAAGTTTCTGAAGAAGGCCAGGGCCCACATAGAGCTGTCGAGGCAATGATGATGACAATAAGTAAGAAAAGTAACTAGCAGAGAAAGGAAGAAAGGCAAAATCCTTACTTCCCTCACCATATAAGAATACGATGAAATCTCATCAGATTCAGCTTAGCTAATTTACTCTAGTGGATGAAATGAGTTAAGTAGGTCAAAGAAAATCTCAAGACTGCATTGCTAAGTGGAAAGAAAAAGGAAGAATGAAAACTTTTAATGAATGCAGAAACAGAAGAAATAAGTGAATTACCAAATTATCATTCTGCAAAAGCTTGTATACCAAAGTGGAGATAATGTAGCGACTGAGGTGATGAAGAATGATGGAAGAATGTAGTTAAATGAACAGGAAGTGCTCAGTAGATCACAAAATCTCAATACAAGTTTTGCAGCAGGATTAGATGGGATATTTTTCTTTGTATTGTGAGAAAATGCAAGAGAACTAATAGGACTGACAAGGTTGTTTAATTTAAACTAAGAAAGGCTATAATAAATAAAGGCGAAGAGATCCTGTAGAATGATTTAAACAGACTATCATTGTAGGTAAATCATAATGGTCACCTGTTCAATGTCAGAAAGCATAAAGTAATGCACTTGGGATGTCAAAACTATATGTTACTGACGACACACTGCAAAAAATTAATAAGGCTAGAGATCTGAGGTGAGAGCAAAAACACACTAAGTAAAAGAGCACAAAGGATCCTTTGTGCTGTTTAACCCAATTAAGTATGTTGCTGTCTCTCTTTATAAGGATTTTATACAATTATACATGGAATCTGTATACAGGATTGGTTGCCTAAGTTTCTTGGAAATGAGCAAGAGAACAAGGAGTTACTTCTCAAAGTTGAATAAGAATATCAGTAAGGACATTAGGACTTGTTTGGAGTTTTGCTTGGAGAGTAGTGAAAGCGGAATGGGTTTAGAGAGAGAGCTTTTATCCCCGTGAGGTTCTTAAGATCATGGAGATGTCCAGATAATAATAATAATAATAATTACTATCCAAAGAGTGAGGAGCAAGAGTCAAAACAAAGGGGTGCTTAAGGGTCAAAGCTGTATAACTGAGAGGAGACCTCCACATAGCCTTTAAAGGAATGCGGAGAACCGACCAGGGCTTCTGACCTAATGTCCAATCCTCACCTTCTCGTGGTGCACCCTGTTGGGTATCTACTTTGATACTGAACTAACGAGTATGGGCTGGCAATTTGGGATTTAGCCGACCAAATTGTATTCTTATTGGTTAAACCAAAATAAAAAATGATGGTACAACATGACAAAATTTCATGCCGGCTGGGGCGTCGCCTGGTTAAACAAGGCCCCCGTTGTTTTCGCCAGGGAACCAGAGCGAACAGCGAAAAGTCAGCTACTGGAACAAATCTGAAAACATACCCCAACTCAACATCACCAGAGTTAAAGATCGGTACTATCAACGTAAGAAGCCTGAATGGCAAAGAAAAGGAGCTAGCTGAGGAATTAGATAAGTACCAGATCGACATAATAGGGGTGACTGAAACAAAAAACACAAAAACTGGTGAGATCTTTCTGAGCAATAAATACAAAATGTTATATTCAGGCAATGACAATCAAGGAAAAGAAGGAGTAGCCATAGTATTCAACACAAAATACAAGGCTAATCTTCTTGAATGGCAGTCAGTCTCAAGTAGAGTAATGTGGGCAAATATGAGAATGGGGAACTGGACAATGAGACTTATTTGTGCCTATGGTCCCACAGAAGGTTCTACTAAGGTAGAAGTGGAGGAATTTTTTGGGGCTTTAGAAAAAGCAACTGACACAATGAAAAATGAAAAATTGGTCCTTGTTGGGGATCTAAATAGCAGAGTAGGAAATGATTGTGAGACATACAAAAATATTTTGGGAAAATTTGGAGAAAAGAGCAAAGCTAATAATAATGGCAAATACAGATTGGATTTCTGCTCAGGACATGGACTGGTTATTACTAACACCATGTTCCAACATAAAAATGTGCACAAATTCACATGGAGAGAAGAGGCTAGGAATAAGAAAAGTCTCATTGACTATGTTATTGTTGATAGTAATGTTTTCTCCCTGGTGCAGGACACCAGAGTGTACAGAGGATTTGAAATTGGAAGTGATCACTATTTAGTCTTGAGCAGGATAAAATTGAATTTCATATTGAAAAGAATAACATGTAAGAAAGTTTTAAAGCGAATAAAAGTTGAGCAGCTCTCAGATGTGAACTGTAGACTAAAATACAGAAATATTATTGAAAAGAAAATGAAAGAGTTTGAGAACAGGAATCAAACCTTGGAGATTCAGTGGCAAACTCTGAAGGAAACATTGATTGATTCTGCCAGAGAGGCATGTGGTGAGGTTGTGTGCAAGGATAAAAAAATCAGAACTCCCTGGTGGACACAGGAAGTTAAAGAGGCAGTGAAGGAAAAGAAGAAAGCATATCAAAAGTTCCTGGCAAATAAGTCAGCTTTTACTCTTACAGAATACAGAGACAAATGTAAGAAAGCTAAACAGTGTGTAAAACTAGCTAAACAAAAGTCATGGGAGGACTTTGGCAAGAATATAGAAAATAAATATCAAGAAGGTGGCAAAATATTCTGGAGGTTGTTGAAGAAGCTTAGGAATGGAGGAAAGAGTGCTGTAAAAGGAATTAGAGATGATAAAGGTGAAATGAAAACAGGAGAAAAAGATATCCTTGAAGTATGGAGTAATTACTTTGAAAAACTGCTAAATGAAACAAGCAGTGATGACAGCACAGTGATAAAAAACACTGACCAGGCATGCAGTCAGGAATACATATCCATACTTGAAGTAGAAAAAGCCATCAAAGGCTTGAAATGTGGAAAGGCAGCAGGAGTAGATGATATTCGACCAGAAATGCTGAAGTATGGTGGTATAAGAGTCTTACAGTGGCTTCACTGCATAGTTCAGAAAGCCTGGACAGAGGGACGAATTCCCGATGATTGGAGTAGAGCTCTCATAGTACCCATATATAAAAAGGGAAATAAAATTGAATGTGAGAATTACAGAGGTATTTCCCTACTGAGTGTTCCTGGCAAGATCTATGCAAGTATACTTGAGAAACGGTTGAGAAGAATTGTGGAAGAAAAGCTTGGTGAAGAACAAGCTGGATTCAGGCCAAATAGAGGCTGTCAGGATCAGATCTTCACTTTACGACAAATAGTCGAGAAAGCATGGGAATATAACAAAGATCTGTATTTAAGTTTTGTCGATTTGGAAAAGGCATATGACAAGGTGCCAAGAGAGAAGCTATTCAATACGCTTCAGTTATATGGTGTCAATGGGGCATTATATCAAGCAATACTTAGTCTTTATTTGAGTTGTGAGTCAGCAGTTAGAATTGAAGGAAGTACAGGAAGATGGTTTAATGTTAAATCTGGTGTGAGACAAGGATGTACATTATCCCCTCTGTTATTCATTATCTATATGGATCACATTATGAAGGAATGTGGTATTAAACCTGATATCAAAATTGGAGATGTTAATGTCAGCTCTTTGCTTTATGCGGATGATGTTATACGTCTAAATAAACCCGTTACAGGTCTTCAAGATTCTCTGACTAAATTGAATAGCTGTTGTAATAGATATGGTATGAAGGTCAGCAATAAAAAGACAAAGACAATGAAAATAGGCAGAATCATTGAAAATGTCAACTGTGTTGTGAATGGAGAACCTGTGGAACAAGTAAAACATTTCAGCTACTTAGGCACAATTTTTACTGAAGATGGTAAACTAAGTGTGGAAATAGACAACAGAATCAGCAAAGCTGGTATCGTGGGAAGTCAATTGAATAAATTCATATGGAATAAGAAAGAAATTAGTCGGAACACTAAATTAGCTGTATACAAGACTGTGTTCAAACCAATTTTAACTTATGGATCTGAGAGCTGGGTCAGAAGTAAAACACTTGACCAAAGACTAGAGACCACAGATATGAGAGTCCTGAGAAAGATTAGAGGCATGAACAGATGGCATCAATGGCAATATCATATTAAAAATGAGGATATTAGGAAAGAACTTGACATTGTCAGCATCCAGGAATGCATTAGCAGAGCTAATCTCAGATGGTATGGTCACTTAAATAGAATGGGAGAGGAAAGATTAGCAAAACAAGTGTTCTCTGCCAGGTTGGCAGGAAAACGACCCAGAGGAAGACCAAGATATAGGTGGATTGATACGGTACAAAGTGCCTTAGACGATAGAAATATAAGATCTGATAATGTTGGGGTCTTGACAAGTAACAGACTGATTTGGAGGAAAATTGTAGATAGGAAGTTAGTAATGATGTAATTTTTTTGTGTAGTACTGTCATATCCTGTACACCCCTTGAGGGTACATGGCAGGAATTTGATGATGATGATGATGATAATTACTATCCAAAGAGTGAGGAGCAAGAGTCAAAACTAAATCTAAAGACAAAGAGACCAATCTATTATTTCTGTTAAATGCATGTGTCCTCTGGCCAGTGCATTTGTTTTGTAAGATGAAACACCAGAATGTTGTTAATTCAGTTTCATATGAGATTGGCTAACTATTTCAGCAGAGAAGCCTTATAATGGGTCTTCGGACTAAAGAGCCTGTACGATTTAAGAATTTTAGTTTGACAGAGCATTTTCTCAATTGAGCATATTTATTTGCTATTTTACTTCGTACTTTTTATTTTTGAAATTGGCATGCATATCTAATCATTTTAATGTTTTTCATAAATAAAAAAAAAGCTAAGCTTTATGGTAAAGAAGTAGCTTCATTATTTCTTGATTTTTTTTTTTGTTTATTGTCTTACATAAGGAGCTACACAAAATGTAGCTCCTTATGCTAGCTACACAAAATGTAGTCTGTACACAAAACTTCTGTTTCAAAATATTCTAAATAATGCTTTATGTATTTCTGAAGAGTTTTAAAATAAACTATTATTTTGTTAGCAGGAATTATTCACAGGTGTAAACTCTTAGAACTGACTTACATTTAACTGATAGTGAAGCAATTATACTTTCCTAATCATATAGCCTGTTTTGTATCATATCACTTAACAAGAAATCATGATTACCAATGATTTCTTATTCATGATTACTGATGATTTCTTGCAGCAAGAATTTTTTTTTTCCCTAATTGCAACACTAATTTTCTCATGCTCTTTTAGAGAACAGGGGTCTGCATGTTCTGTATGAATATTTTGTCTCTCACATTTTTTGTTTCACTATCCTTTCCTATCCACAATAATTTTCTCATCTCTCTCTCTCTCTCTCTCTCTCTCTCACACACACACACACACACACACACACACACACACACACACACCAAAACAATGTTTTTATAAGCTTAATATCATTTCAAGTACAATATATTTTTTGTATGCATATGTAACATTAACATTTTTACATCAAATTCATTCCACATATTCATAAACTTTTTCTCACTTGGGCATAAAAGCATTTATTATATTTTTAAGTAAACTGAACCCTTTAGTAAAATATAGTTAATATAGTTGAAAAAAAAAAGTATTAAATAACCTTGTCAAAAGATGACAATTCCTTTTTCTCATTATCATTTGTCGAAAAAGTTGGTGAAACAGCATTCTTCTGTGGAATAAGAATAAAATAAGATTTTATTATGATAAATTTCATATATAGTGAATACAAATACAAATTTAAAGAAATACAAAATACAAAAATATGCAAAATAATATTTTCAAACTTAAATTTTAATCCTCTATTTAAAATTATAGTTCAAAACTTTGACAGCAACTCCACAAAAAGAAACTGTGAAATTTCTCGCTATAAATTATACTGTACTTATTTTTTGATCCCACAACCAAATGGGAGAGGGATCAAAATCAAAAACTGTATGTCAAAAACTTCTCTAAATGACTACAAATCCCATACACAGTTCCACTAATGATAGCATATTGCACATCCTTTTCTTATTTTGAAAACCATGCAAATTATTAATGAGGCTTTTGAGAATACTGAATATACCACTCAACATTCAACCTGCTAAATCTACATAGACTTCTTCAATTGGGAAGACAGTTTAGTTCATGTAATTTTTAATTAAACTGTTGATTTCGAGTTCCACAAGAACATGGAACTGTGTAAACACTTGAATGATTATAGAAGGGATTGTCTTTCAGAAATCAAAGAAAGCTACTGATAGTACAGATAGACTTGTAAGCAACTCTGATACTGATAACTATTGAGTAAAACAATGATCTCAATTGAAAGATATCTGGTGTATGGGATGGATACAGAATTTTTGCACTAAATGTTGAGATTCTGGCAGGGAGGAGGATCTAAAAATAGCATCTTCTGAATGTTTTTGGAATATCTGTTAAAGATGAAATGGTAAAGAAAAGGTTGAGGTTCTTCATCTGGTCTATCTTCGTATTTTAAAATATAGACTGATCATTTTTTGATTGTGAATTATGCCTATTTCTGAAGCATGAAGACAGCATCTAGTAAGAATGGACTTTCTGTAAGGCTCCCTCAACAAAAACTGAGGATTAATCTTAAATGATATCTGCTATTCTAATGATTCATCTAGATTTGTTTTAATTTGTAATCCTTTCTTAGTTTACCACCCTGAAGAAGCTCTTAGTGATTAATGTGCAAAATTAGTCAGTGTATAATCTATATGTGTAGTTTAATCACTGAACTCTTAGAATTAAATTTCACTAATAAATATGAACAACCCTGATGAGTAAATCAAGCATAACATATATGTTATGCTTGATTTATATATACATTGTTATGCTTGATTTATATATACATTGTTATGCTTGATTTATATATACACATATATATATATATATATATAACATAACCTAGAAAAATTCAAATGTACGAAAAGCTTCTCCCTCTCTCTTTTCTCCCCACTATCAAATTCTTGTTCCTATAGGATAAACAGCATGTTCAATCAATAGAACTAAATTCATCTAACTACATGAAGAAAGAATTTATTCCACTAGATTTCTTATTAACTGTTTTTTTTTTATGCCTTCATCTAAACTGCTCAATAATAATAAACACTAATCTATGGAACAACACAGATAACATGATCAACTACTCATATAACCTATCTTTCATAAAAAATTATGTAAAATAATTTCAGTATCTATACAACATAAAATTAAAAAAAGAAATCTCTATAATAATCTCTAAAAAAACTAATAACTGGTATGAAACCTAACACAGAAAGTCAGGGAAGCTAAATTATAAAGGGAGGAATGGTGAGAATATAAGTGTAAGAGCAACAATGTTATATAACTGTGTTAATGATTGGAATGGGCTTTGTCATGGAATGTTGACAAGGAGAGAATGATTTCGACTTTATGTTTGTCCGGTTTGGATCCATCAAATGTCTACAAAGATGTCTACACATATAAAGCACTAGAGAAGAATAGAGATCTGCAAGTTGTTGAACTGTGTCATGCAGACTGCAGACAAAAGTATACAAAAGAACATGCAGGTAGATTATTATGTCTATACAATGGTCCTCCCAATACTCCTCTATGGAAGTGAATGCTGGAATCTCAAAAAGACTGAAGAGAAAAAATTATTAATTACTGAAATGGGTTGGCTAAAAAGATTACTTGGAGTATCTCTGCTGGATTGACTAAGAAACAAAGACATAAGGAAACAACTAAAACAAGAAATAACAATAATAGACAAAATCCAAGAAAGAAGACCATGATGGTTTCACCATGTGACCAGAATGGGAACAGAAAGACTACCATCTAAAGCCCTGAATACAACAATGGAAGGTAAAAGATCCAAAGGATGGCCCAGAATTAGATGGATAGACAAAATAAAAGAGGACTTGAAAACCAAATCACAACAAGCGACACCAAGCTGGACAGAATTGTTCGGACTCTCCTGGGACAGACACAAGTGGAAAGAGTTCATTCGGCCTCATCATCATCCACGTAGATGATGGAAGAGAGAAGATTTGTGCAGTTTCCTGGAGAGGGAAAGAAGGATAAGACAATGCTTAAGGGTAGAATAAAGGTATCAAATCTAAATGCTTTTGTGTATATCTTCTGTAGTTGTTAAGATTTTGGAGAAATTGGTAAAAACTCACATACAGAACTAGGCAGATAAAGGCAATATTATTTATGCAGACCAGCATGGATTTATTAAAGGGTGCTCTTGTTTTAGTAATTTGGTTACTTTTTATAATAGAGTAGCAAGAACAGTGGATGAGAATAAGATATACACTGTCATTCCTGATGGAAAGGATCGCTACCCAGACCAGTTTTGACCTTTATTGAGGTCTTATCAGTGGGAGCTGATTTAACCCCAGTATCTTCCCAGCTTTAGATACTACTGATGAGTCCTCAATAAAGGTAGAAATCAGTCTGGGTAGTGCTCTTGCATAATGCAGAGCAATATACAGATCCAAAAGGAAGTGTACTTTGCATTATAGGATAGTAATGCAACTGATGTGAGGCTGTTGGCTTCATATGCAACTGATGTGAAGCCAACAGCCTCTATATACAAGTAGAGTAGTCACAGTGATATATCACATTCAAACATTGTCTGCTTGTTCATGGGTAAAGAATTAAAATAAGAATATAATTTCTTGTCAAGTAAAATATCCTGCAATAAGTCTCTGGATTCTGTGGAAGTGTTTCTATAATAAAACTAATTATTATTATAATAGTTATAATAATAATAATTATTATTATTGTTGTTATTCATTTCACCATCGAGTCATGTATGATGCCTAACAGCCAGTTACTGTCAAATTTAGTTTCATAAACTGAATTTTTTTTTTTGCTAGGCAAGAAATGCTGATCCCATCTTCAGAGTCTCCTATGTTTGTCAACTGTGTGTTCATTATTAAGTGATACTGATATTTAGAGTATTCAAAATATAAATTAAATTCACTGAACCATATCACAAAAAAAGTGAACTCATTTGAAAAAAAGCAAATCATAACTAATGAAGTTTTATTTATTAATAGGTTCAAATCTTATTATTTCCTGTTTTTGTTTCTTCAATCTTAGTTAAAGAAACTCAAAAATCTGCATCTTCACAATACTGTCACTTTGTTTCTCTAAACTGGGTGTATTTAAAATCTTTGACATACAGCAAATATTACAGAAAGCATCAACTGTTTCATAGACATACCATATGACACTTAATGTTAGACAGCAGAATTCTTCAGATATCAGTGCTCTAATGTGTCAATTGATTAGTTTATTTTTTTTTTCATTTATCACTATAAAAAGACAGGGAGTAAATGAAGAGGAATGCAAGAAAAGTTAATTTCAAACCAATAACTTATATAATTTAATTATGCATCAAATTATGTGCACAAAAATGCACATAGAATATGTACATTTAGAACAGCTGTATGTTAAATTTCCCATAAGAATATCCAATGAGAGAACTAAATATAATAATTTAAATAAACCTTTAAAAAAAATTCCTCACCTGGTGAGTACTAAGTGACATTGTCTGACATGAAATCAGAAAAATTAACTGTATATTAATTATGTTTTAAAAGTTAATATGCATCAAGGGAATGCATGTGGAATAACAAACTTAAAAAAATATCATATTGCACAACATTTGGAAATAAAAACACCTGAAATAAGTAACTGGTAAGAAAGCTGAACCTTCCTGAAACTAACAAGCATGAAAGCTCATTTTAGAATATATATATATATACAGTTTCACAAATCAGCATTACCCATTTGCCATTGGTTTCCAAAAGTAGGGCATAATGACAGAGGCCAAGCCATTAACATATTGCTATATCAGCAGCTAAAAAACTACTGCTGAAATAGATTATGCAAGCATACAAACAAATTTTCATTACTTGCATAGTTTAAAAGGAAAAATAAAATATAATAATAATAATAGCCTATTCATTGTGTGTGTGTGTGTGTGTGTGTGTGTGTGTGTGTGTGTGTGTGTGTGTGTGTGTGTGTGTGTGTGTCAACTTTCTTAGTTTAGCACTACATTTACAACCATAAATAATGAAACACTTAAGTACTTTTACATGTTTTAAACATTTTCCCACTACTTCTTCAACAATATGCTATTAGAATTTTTTTTAAAAAAAGAAAAAAATTTGTTACAAAAATATCTTGGAAGTAATTAGAAAGTGTCTAAAAATGTAAAAGCTGATAAATACTTCATATTTGATGAATTTAAAAAGTAGTTACTGAACAATAAACTGCAAGTACACACCTACACAGCAGATTTAAATAAACAAGGAACAATTTTACTGCAATATATTTATTTTAATTATTTCTGAAATTATTAATTATATTGATGTATATTTAGTTCTTTGATTAGGTCAATTTTATATTTGTTTGCAGTTAACTTAATTTTAATACATACATATGAATATTCAAATTTATAATATTAAATAATAAAAATTGGGCTCTTTTTCTTTGTATGATTTTTTGAATACAAGCAAGCTTGCAAAATATAGGCACATTCCTTTATATATTTTAAATTTTACTAGCATTATATAAAATTTTTAAAGGTATGTTTCATTTTAGAACACCTAAGCTTAAAGTATATTTTGAAATACAACTATATAACAAATTATAGTTTTGAAAATCAAGCACAGCTTAACTGTTTGAAAAGCTGTAATTTTCCAATAAGTGGGGTATCAATAAAGGAAAACCTCATTCTACTTTGTATTCTAAGTGAGAAAAACAGGTTTACATGTGTGCCACAGGAAACTGGTTCAAATACTTACTCCCCAGGAAGAGAAGAATAGTTCCTACTGTGCTTGTAACTGAAAAAATAAAGAAAATATACATCAATTAAATATCTAAGTGAATAAAAAATATCTAAGTGATAAAAAAATAAAAGAAAATATACATCAATTAAATATCTAAGTGAATAACACTTTCGTATCTTTAACAAGCATAATCAACTTGAATGTTTCACATTCATGCAGCATATATGAGAAGTAAGAAACAATGAACTGCAAAATAATGGATGTAGAATTAAAATCTTTGATATTCTTAGTCTTTACAGGATAAATAATTACATGTATCAATTAAAAATAATAATTATATTAACATCAAATATGATAAAATATAATAAACAAATATAATAAAAAATTTAAAACAATATGTAGTTTGAAAATTGAGTAATGATTAATACTGTATTATGAAATAAAAAGAAAGCAATCAAATTATTTAATTAAAAATTGACTAAAGTACAAATAAATTTTCTGAAATATTAAATCAATTTGAAATTAAGGCAAAAATTCTGACTGTTTTCAACACAAAAGGGAAAAATAAAGAAAAAATTTTCCCATCAAATTAACAATATACAGCATATATCTTTTTTAAATCTAAATAAAATAACTTTAATCCAATTAATATCATTAATACTAAATCAGCACATATATTTCAATTTTTATTGAATTTAATTTCATGAGCACCTAACTACAAAATCTGATTGAGTTCTTGATGTTTATAAAATTACTCATAATTTGTTTTGAATTTTAAAATATAAGAATAATAATGATAATAAATTAAATATTATCTATTATCCACTAAAATATTATCATTTTATAATAATATTTTAGGTAGGATGTGAATTTTATTGCCTAATGTGAGACCAATGCCCTGCTTATTGGAGGCCTGAAGAGATTTGGTCTCTGGACCTGGCTTTCTGGACCAGATAATAAAAATTAAAAAATTAAATAATAATAAAAATTTAAAAAAAAAGGCCTTATCCTTCTCAAGGTACAGATGTACTATAAGTTTATAAAATTACAACAAAAATTAATAAACCTATAGTATATAAAATATATACTATAGGTTTATTAATCATATACCATATGCCAACTCAGGTTGACATATAGTATATGTCAACCTGAGTTGGCTGAGTGGTTAGCATATCCACTTTTCAGCCAAAAGGCTGCATATTCGAATCCCACCATAGGCATGGATGTTTGTGATTTTTGAAAGTAGTACTGGTGGTGGTGGTGGGTGGTTGATGGAGTGAGTTGTGGAGACAGAGATCTGTAGAGTAGGTGCCTTCCCTTAATGAATCTTTGGCTCCCTGGAGGTGTCAAGTAATAATAATAATATAGTAGGGATGGCCAAACTTCATGCCACTCAAGAGCTGCAATCAGATTTGGGGGGGGGGAATTAACTGAGTTATTGCAAGTTGCAACTTGGCCTTCTGTGATATGTGATATATTATTTCTTTTTATTAAACAATGATTTAATATGAATAAAGAATATGAATTATTAACAGAAATAAAATAATATTAAATTAAAAAGACAAAATCAATTAAAAATAGGAAATGAAGTAGTAGATAAACTGTAATATTACTTGATTCAGCATTTCATGCAAAATTGAATGGCAAATATGTGAATGAATAGTAAACTGTGTAAATTACAAGTAAATTCATATAATTATGGATTTACTTTATATTAAAAAAAATATTTAACTTCATACTAATTACTGAGTACTGATGATAGGGAACCATATTGAAGGTACCAAAGAAGCGACAATTAGGCAATGCGGTACATAGGTTTATAAATAATTACCACTAGAACACACAACAGTTAGTAAAAAAAAAAAAAAAAAATGAACTATTACAATTCTATGTCATGTGAGACCTTTATATATATTTTTTATTTATTTATTATTACATGACCCCTCCAAGGAGTCCAAAGACTCGTCAAGGGAGGGCACCCACTCTACAACTCTCCATCTCTACCACTTAATCTACCAACGACAGTAAACTACCATTATCACCTACACCAACAACACTAGCATTTTTTGTCTGTAGATTGCATGTGTTCTCAAAGCCAATTTGTCTCTAAGAGGGATGAAAAATCTCAGTTCCCAGGAGAAAAAACCCTGCTACCTCCATATGAGATCAGCTAACTCTCCTTCAATTGAAAAAAGCCAATAAAAAGATTCCTCTCATCACAACAAGAATCAAATTTAGGCCTTTGCCAATCGAAGGGCATAGCGTACTGTCATTCTTCCAATTGCACTATGGAGGTGCTATTTTTTTTTTTTTTTTTCTGGCAAGTTATCATTTTTTTACAAAGCTGAAATTCATTCCTAGTATCCATCCTCAAGTGACAGTAATTGTGGGAGGAGGGGGGAGCTTTTTTTCTGCTTTTCTAGTGCCTTGCAAGGGTTTATTAAGCAGCCTGGATAAACATCACATTTATAAATAATCACCCCAATTAATGTTTATTATTGCTTTGTAAATCAGTAAAATAACCTTTATTATTAATATCTGACCTCTGTGGATTCAAAGGATTCATCATGAGAGGTCTATACTCTCTCTCTCTCTCTCTCTCTCTTGCAAAAAGATCAAACCATGCCTTAAACCTATTCAATTTCTGCACTCACCACACTTTTCAGGCAATGCATTCCATTCATCAATCTCCATGCAAAGAACCTGCTTCTCACTACATTGCTAACACCCTCCTTGGCCACTAGTTCTACCCTTCCATCCTCTACTCTATGAAATATCTTCTATACATTAATCTGGTAACAACTCCTCACATTATATGTCTCAATCATGCCCCCTCTTCTTCTTCTTCTTCTATTCACAAGACTCTGTAACCTGTATTTCCTCAATCTCTCCTCATATCTGATCCATAGACCTAGCACTAACTTAGTAAAACTTCTCCAATACATCCTCATCCAGCTGAAAATCAGGTGTCCACATCTGTGCACAGCAGTCCACATGTGGTCTGATCAAAGCCTTATATAAGAAAACCATAACCTCTTTGCTTCTGCATGTCAATGTTCTCCTCATTATTGTCATAAGTCATAATCCATTGGAATGTTCTTACAAGCTTAGCAATGTAGAAAGGCAAGTAATAATATGGAATGTGGAATATTGGTTATGAAGATACACTGAAAGCAGAAATCCAAAAACCTGGTAGTTAAAAGTATGACAGACAAACTGTTGAGAGAGATTTGACATAGGGCATTAAGGATATTTTCATATGGAATGTGGGGGGGGGGGCTGGAAATATCTCAAAGAAACTGCAATTAACTGATATTTTCATATGGAAGAACTAGGAGAAAGGACCAGGCAGATCCCTGGAAGTTGCACAAAGGTGTGCGAGTAACCTAGAGATAGAATGCTTATATATTATGCTTATATATATTATGAGTTTAAAGAATGGCAAGACAGACTCTGCCTTGCACTGTCTAAGAGAACTGCCCAAAATGAATATCATGACTCAATGAAGGTCCTGAATAATTCTTATTATTTGATGATTCCAGGGAGTCCAAAGACTCATTGAGGGAGAGTGTACCAACAGCGTCAAACGGTTGGTGCCCCTTCCCTCTACTAACCACGCTGAAACTTAATTAACTGAGCCATTAGTAGCAGAGGTTCTACCAATCGACCAACCTTTGCCCTCTTCAACAGTCATTTTTATGAGTGTTTACCACTAAGTTGCCACTTAAACCAACTTATTCTTTCCAGGATTTGATTGGAATGACTGGAAAAATTTTAAGAACTCCACCAAGAAACCAAAGAATAACATAACACTAGCTCACCTCTAAAATCAGAATCAGTTGATGAATATGAATAATTTGCAGTTTTTGAGATTGTAACAAAAGAGAAAAAAGGTTGTCTGAAAATACTGTAACTAATACCCACTGCATTTGCAATAATTCTACTAAGTCTTTACTCTTCCTCACAAGATCCATTCAGTTAGAATTTTACCTGTAACTTTATTGGAGTTGATTTATATAATAATAATAATCTGACATAAACTGTGGCATTGTTACTATTCTCTTGAAATGTCATAATTCTAAAAAGCACCAAGAAATTTTGAACTGCAAAGAACAGATTTATTGACCATTGTTTTGTTTTTTGCTAAACATTTATTTAAAAAAAATTAATGGGTGGCTTTCAACAAACATCTCTTGAGATTAAAAAAAAAATGATAAGAAAAATAACAAAAAAGTAATCAACTTCTGTAAAGCAGCTAATACAAAAAAAAAAAGTATTCTTTGTGCTTATCAATAAAAAAAAAAAAAAAGAAAAAATTAACTGCCTACAAATGCTACACATACACGTGTTTTCCATGGGAAATAATGAACATCCCCCATGATGTGATATGCCATGGCAACATCTTCGCGGAGTTGGTAAATATAATCTTATACATTGTTAACTGAATAAATATCTCGCCTATCCTGCAAGGAATGCTAAAATAACAGCCAGAGAATTAAAATTATCGCTAACTTCGTCCTTTTATACAGTATTGAATTACGCCTACAAGAACAAATGCGCAAAGAAACGAAATTAGCGCCCTCCGTACAGGTGTTGGATGAACGGGGAGGGGGGGATGCACTCATCCACTGTTAGCCGATTTCATACAGTAGCAGCAGGGTTTCTTCACTCCCCCCCCCCCTCTGGAAACTCGGAGTTTTCATCCCGCATAATATGGGGCCTCCCTCGATGAGTCTAAGGACTCCCTGGAGTGGTCCGTAATAATAATAATAATAATAATAATAATAATAATAATAATAATAATAATAATAATAATAATAAGACATAACCAATTAGCACACACACAAAAAAAAAAAACATTATTCGTTTTTTGTTTTTTTTTTGTTAGTGGGTGAAGCAAAAATTCTTTTCATATTCCCCGTTATCTGTAGAAGAAAATGTATTATTATTATTATGTGACACCTCCAGGGAGTCCAAAGACTCATCGAGAGAGAGAGTGTGCCAACAGCTTCTAACGATTGATTCCCTTCCAACTACTAACCGCGCTCAAACTTGCTTAAGTTTTTGCGAGCTATTAGTAGCAGAGGCTCTACCAATCGACCAATCTTCGCTGGATGGAGTAATACAGCTATAAGCTCTGATCATGGCAGGAAGGTAACAGCAATAGCCAAGCCTCAGTTAAAACTTCATTGGCTACAGCATTGCCATCCATTACAATCCCTGGGTACCCATTTTAGTCGCCTCGTAACATGCATGGACTAGTATGTAAGTATAGCCCCCTCTAAAAATTAAGACGATCTCCTGGACCACTCCCTACGAGTGGCCGAAAGACCATCCATTTCAGTCGCTGAGTGGAACCAACTCAGAGTTGGTTCCACTCAGTGACGAACCCCCCCCCCCCCTCACCACCACCACTGAGCAGAACCTCTCATATTCGAGGGAAAAGCATCCACCGACAAGGCCCTTCACGGGCCACGCCGGAAAACACCCACCCCAGAGACTCAAAATGCTCTCTCATGGCAAACCCCCCTAAATCTAAGCCCCCCCCCCCTCACGAGGAGCAAAATTCCGGAAGAAACCTAAGAGAGCGAAACTCTGCGTCCGATTTTAGTCGCCTCTTATGACATGCATGGGCTACAGTGGAATTATTCTTATCCTGGCCGTCACACGGGGGAGGGGAGAATATGATTAGTGTGCAATAAAAGACCTTATAGCAAAGGTTGGTCGATTGGTAGAGCCTCTGCTACTAATGGGACGCAAAAAGTTAAGCAAGTTTGAGCGCAATTAGTGGTTGGAAGGGAATTAATAGTTAGATGCTGTTGACACACTCTCCCTCGATGAGTCTTTGGACTCCCTGGAGGTGTCAAATAATAATAGTAATAATAATAATAATATACACATGGTGGGATTAATAGAGTGCCCTCCACCGTGAGTCCTTAGATGACAAGGAGGTGCCATGTAAAAGTAATACCTAACCAAACCAAGTTCATGGTCCGTTCGAATCGACGTCCTATTTATTTCAAAATTATACTCAACAATACATGAGTAGTTATAAGCAATACATACTCAGTAATTATTATTTTCCTAAGTAACGCAAAAGTATTAATTAAATTAAGGTCGCGAAATAATTGTACAGAGGAAAATTCTCTCCTCATACGTATTCACGATTTGTGTGTATAAGTGGGTGTTTTTTTTTTGGGGGGGGGGGGATATAAGATATGCTGAACCAGTAATAAATGATAATGGTTCTTATGATTTATCATTTCATAATTTTAATGTGGTAGGGGCTTCAAATAATATAGGCAAGGAATTCCTCCCATAAGTCTTAAAGGCAGCACTGCACTGACTAGCAGAGCATCACTGATTCTGTTACCAGAGTTTTTGCTGGAGTAGGATGTTTCATTTATTTTATAATGCTACACATGTAAACATTAAAACACATTTTTCTAGGATTTCTGCATAGGTCACAAGAGACATCTGCTAATTATACCTCCAGGGAGTCCAAGGATTCATCGAGAGAGGGCACCTACTCCACAACTCTCTGTCTCCACCCCTCAACTACGTTCATCATCTACACCAACGCCTTCTATCACCGACCACCACAACTAGTATTTTTTACAGACAATGACAAACATCCATGCCCACGGCGAGATTCGAACCCGCAGCCTTTTGGGTGGAAAGCGAATACGCTAACCACTCAGCCAACCAGGCCGGCTAATGTTCCACAGGTTTATTCCTTTAGTGATTTCAAGCAAAAGCTTGCAAGCTTGCATCAACATGGATTCTGAATGCTGACCTGTAAGAATAAAAGAATACCATAGATATAAAATAATACCATTTTAAGTTACTTGAGAGAGAGAAATAGCTTTTGCATCCATACACTCCGGGCTGCCAGAAGACAGACATTAAAATTCAATTCTAGTCACTAGGGCAACTTTCTTTAAGCCTTTATTCGACCCGGTCCCGAGTTAATCGATCCTGTATCCAACGAATACATTGAATGTGCAGGCAAGCTGTAAACAAAGATTTCAAAAAGCAGAGAAAATCAACATCAGAATGTATCACAAATACTGTATGTCGCAGTCGATGACAAAAATGTTCCTGTTCACCACTATTCTGCTTGAGGGATCTTGGAAATTGTTGCAATCACTCGAGAATCAAAGGTTACTTTACCATGACTGAATGATTACAAGGTATCTGCTGTGTTTAGGATGCTAACTATTAAAATTAAAATTGCTTTACTACACAATTGTTGTTGAAACTGATAATAAAATCCTTTGAAAAATAAATTACACTTATATGGAGAGTTATTTTTATTATTAGCCACGTAAGATAGGTCAGAATTGAACGAAATTTTATTACCACTTCAAAACTGCAGTATCCATCGTTTTTTTTTGTTTTGTTTTGTTTTTTGTAAATGTGCAAACTTCCACGGATGCCCACTTGTACTATCTCCACCTTCGATAAAATGACTTATTTCATCAGTTGTTAACCTATAACACCTCTTCAGTACTTTATAGAGCTCTATCATATAACCCCTCTTTCTCCTGTTTACCAGTCTCTGTAGTCTACATTCTCTCAATCTGGCTTTGTAATCAGCATTGCATTAATTCCGATATCAGTTTTTACTCTCCTTTGCACAGTTTCTTTTCTTTCTTTTCTCCTCCGAACCAAGGAGAACAAATCTACACACAGTAGTCCAGGTGGTCGTGTCAAAGTCTTGTAGATAGGCACAATGACCTCCTTATCCTTACATGTCAATGCTCTTTTGAACATCGTACTTATCCTTTTCGTTGTAGTTGCAATTTTTTGCAAATATAGTGGTGCAACGTGAACTTTGAACTTCAATTTCCTTCAGTTTCACCATAACTCCAAGATCCCTAGCCTCATCAACTTTAAACTTACTAACGTTGAGATGACAGCTATTATCATTTTCCCACTGTTCCAGGTTATTCAAATCATTCCGTAGGAGCTGTGTATCAGTGGCATCTCTGATGACCCCATCTTTACATCATCATCAAACAATTCACCATCTGCTACAGGTCCTTCCCAATATCATTAATGAATAGACTGACTCAAAATGGTCCAAGTACTGATCCCTGTAGTACACCATTGATCAACTTAAATCTGATAGATTCACACCATATACTACCTATCCATCAGCCACCTACGTATCCAAGGCAACAGTTTATATTTCAATCCTATATTCTCCAGTTTAAGCAACAGCCTTTCATGTTGTATCCTATCAAATACCTTAGCAAAGTCTATTAGTATAACAGTGTATTCATTCCTTTTATTCAGCTCACTGTAACATTATTATATAATATGGGCAAACTGCTAAAACGTGACCTCCCTTTAGTCAACCCATGCAGTTCTTTGCAAGGTACATCTTGTCTGTCAACCCATTTCTGTATGTGAGCTCTTATCAACTTCTCTAAAACCTTCACCACTGTTCCAAAAATGCTAAGAGGTTGATAGTTAGACACATCGGTTTTTGCAGCACCCTTGTACAAAAGAACTATCATACATCCTTTCCGTTCCTGGGGGACTGTTACTAAGCTGAGGCTCAAGTGATACAAATTTGTTAAGGATTAAATCATTTAGGATGAACATTCCTTTAGCATAAGTGCTGATATCCCCTTGATGCTGAATAATATTTAGGATATGCAACAGCTCCTGAGCCTCATTCTTATGCAACACTATCGGCTCGTCCAGTGCAATGGTATCATTGTGTTCTATGTCACATACACTTGATTGGTGGAGCATAGCGAAGCGAGGACTCATTATTTGAACAATCTCATCTTTTGACACAAGGATACCGTATGCATTCACTAAAGTTATTCTTATACAATCACTCTTTCTTTTACTAGCAGCATAGCGATAAAATTCTTTTGGGTTGCCTTTACCATGCACAGCTAATTTCTTTTCATACTGCAATTTAGCTTTCCGTACAATACTCGTAACTTTTCTGGCCTACTCTTTACATATTTTGTAACACCTCACTATTATTATCGTGATTTCCTTCCACATGTTTCTTATTGATCTCTAGCTTAATAAGGATGCATATCCATTTCACACCCACCTTATTGTTTTTCAAACTCTACGGACAGATTCAAATATACTATCTCATTTAGGCATCTTTTCATAGCTTCTCAAGAACTTCTGATATCTTTCTCATTCAGTAATTCATATCATTGGACTAAAGATGTAGTTCAGCATGTGACTTGTCCTAATTTGAACATCTATATAGTTAGCTGCTTTCCAGGACAGTGCATCATGATCACCATCTGGTAGCAAGTATTCGCTTTCTTAACTGATACCCCTTCTGACACTATGATCAAATTTAACACTTTGACCCCATGTTCCTTTTTTCGCAATTGGCTTGAGAGAGTCGTCTTGAGAGAGAGTCATCTATCCAATGTGAATAATTTAAGTTACACATAACGATAACTCTCTTAATATCAGTGTAATTTGGCTATACATATCATTATCTCCAACAGCTGAATCAACACATCTGTAACAATATGTCACAATCAGGGCCGGCGGAAGTGAACATGCAGAGCATGTGGTGCATGCGGCGCCGCTACGAAGGGGGTGCAGGGGCACGGGTCATAAGTTCATTTTTAAGAAACAAAATTTTTATCATAAAAACAAAAACTTCTTAGGATGATCAATATTAAAATAAATAAGGCCGGATACACCGAATAAAAATTTTTAAAAAATTGTATATTGCCGACTGTTTACAATTTTGCAGCGAGAGCAGGCTAAATGCTTGCCTCCAGAATCTAAAGTGAAACGGTGAAAGGTTTTTACCGCAGAAACGAATTTTCGTACAAAACATTTGTTGCTACATAACCAGTCATATGGTACTGTAAAAACTCGATTGTAGCTTAAATATTCCAAAGCACATTACATTCGATTGTTTACTTAGGTTAAGTCCAATGTGAATATTGTAAAAATAAACTTTGTTTGTCTCTGTATAGTTTGTTTTAGATGTTATTGTAAATAACACTCTGGAAGCTAACTGTATATACTGCTTTAATAAGAAAATGTTAGAGTGTTAAAAACAAAGGCAATGTTTATATCGCCGAAGCTGCATGTAATAGATCTACATGGCGGAATTAGAAAGATTGTTATTAAAATTTGTTTGTATGAGAAAGGCTTGCAGGCTCTAAGTGTAAACATCTGCTAAGTCAGTCAGAAAGTTCAAATAACTTTCCGATGGCCGGCAACTTACAATTAAAAGAAAGCGGAGGAGAACAAAAGGCATGCCAAACTAGAAACTTAAGATGAAAGAATCATACTGATTCTTTGGGGGTTGCCAAACTTCATGCAAGGTCTCAGAGGAGGTATAATAAAAAGGGACTGAAGCAAACAGAAGGGGCTGCACGGATCTAGAGATTGCTGCAGAAGTAGAGGGGGCCCGGTTCCAGAGACCTCCACAGAGAGACATGAGAGGCTGCCCGTTTCCAGACGCTGTCAAAGAGGAGGCAGCTCGGTTCCAGACATTGCTAAAGCTGCCCGGTCCCAGACGTTGCCGAAGAGAGACAGAGCTGCTCGGTTCCAGACATCGTCAGAGAGCATCCCAGATCCAGACGTTGGTTGAGAGAGGAGTTTTCTGCTTCCAGAAAGGAGCTTCTCGGTTCGAAACGTCGCTAGAGAGAAACGACTTCTAGGCCACAGACAGGACTTTCAAATTGCCGAAAGGAGAAGTCCCAAACGCAGTAGAAGAGAAAAGTTTCCAGTCCAGAGGGATCCTGATTGACAGTTGACAATAGTTTCATTTTTCTTGGAGGCGTCATTTTCAGTTTCTAAGAGGCGGCAATTCAAGCTACTTGAGACGGCAGTCGTCCAGGCATTTTCGGCCAGCTCAAGTAGAGGAGACAAGGCGAGGCAAATTTCCCGAAGTTCCTTCGCTCGTAAGTTTTTCTTTTCGCCGTGGGAGAATAACATTTTTCCGGAACTTTATGAGTCCCGCTGCATTCCCAATTGATAGCCGAAGCCAAAACTCCAGATGAAGATCTGAGATGAAAGAATTGCCATAGAACTTTTAGTGAAAGATTTTTGACTAATTGTGAGATACAGAGCCTTTGTAAGTTCAAAACTTTTATATAATTCCTCTTATAGTTGTAGAAGTGTCCTTAAGAGAATCAATTGGCATGTTTGAAGTTGATATCAAATTTGTAAAGATAACTTAACAGAGAGATTTAGGTAACCTCTTTGCGAGTAAGCTTGGAGTTTAATTTATAAAATTTGTAAACTGAGAGTAGATAACGTTTTGTGTTAAAGAAAGTATTTTAAAGTTG
Source organism: Typopeltis vanoorti (assembly GCF_054136105.1). Classification (NCBI taxonomy): domain Eukaryota; kingdom Metazoa; phylum Arthropoda; class Arachnida; order Uropygi; family Thelyphonidae; genus Typopeltis; species Typopeltis vanoorti. Next base: position 26,630,260 of record NC_143568.1, read on the forward strand.
AAGAAAAAAAGGTTCCAAATTTTGCTACATTACATTACATTTCATAGTAATGTAAATAAATGTTATTTGACTTTCTTGTAAACATAGCACGTAATAATATAACAAGAGAGATTCTGAGAGAGAGAAAGCGTGCACAGCTACATTAGAATAACGGAGAATAAAGTATAAAGTAAAGAAAAAAGACATCACAAGTAATTAATAGAAATTACAAGTATACAAAGTTAAAATAATAATAAAATTTTACAATATCGCAGTAATGACAGGATAGCAACAGTAGATTTATAACAGTACACATCTCAATAGCGCAGTGCGGACTATTGTTTTGTCTCTGTGTCGTGTTGTGTAATAATTTCTTGTGGGTATAAAATAGAAATGGAATCAAAAATTTAAAAAAAAGTTATCTGGTGCACAAAATCGTAAGCGTCATGTTGCGGAAGAAGCAGATATTAAGAAACAGACTGAGGCTCTTAATAAGTTTGTTAAAATATTAAAATATTCTGATGCAGATTGTAACCAACTCGATACATCAGAAATCACAGTTGAAGAACCGTGCGCATCATCCAGTTTGAATGAAAGTACTATTGCAACTGTTGAACAAGATAACAAGACGCATGACTTAAATGAAAAACAGTTAGAAGATTTTGTTGTAGTTGACCATGAAACTAACACATTGTTAGTCTCTGTAAATTTAGAAGATCCAGGTGAATGGGGAAATATTAATGAAAAATTACGAGTTGTTTTAATTGAAATGGGGCCTGTTCAAAATAAAGATATAATATATCCCATATTATAATATATCCCATAGAGATACATATGGTCGTAAATTTGGCGACACGTATTATAATAGAAAAATGGAAAACGGGGAGCTCCTGCCAAGAACATGGCTCATTTATTCCGAAACTTTAAATTCTTTTTTTGCTTTTGTTGCAAATTTTTCACACCTACTGAATCAAGTAGTCTTGTAGACGGTTATAACGATTGGAGAAATGTAAGTACAACTTTGCATAGACATGAAACTAGTTTAGCTCACATGAAAAATTTCTTAAAATGGAAGGAACTTGATAAAACTTTAAAAACAAAACTACTATTGATTGCCAGACTCAAAGCATGTATGAAATGGAAAAGAAACATTGGACGAGTGTTTCAGAAAGCTTGATTGAAATTATAAAATTCCTTGGTGGCCAAACTTTAGTTTTCGCGGATCATCTGATAAATTATATGAAATGAATAACGGCAATTTTTTAAAATTACTCGAACTGTTTGCAAAGTTTGATCCCGTTATGGAAAATCATGTTGAAAGGGCCCTACAAGGAAACCATAGAGTACACTATTTGAGTAAAGACAGTCAAAATGAAATATTGGATACTTTAAGTAATGCAATCAGGGATACAATTTTATTATCAATTCGAAAATCTAAATATTATTCCATAATTTTAGATTGCACACCTGATGCAAGTAAAACAGAACAAATGACCATTATTCGCTTTGTTTCCTGTGACAATGGAATTGTCAAGATCAGGGAAAACGTTTTAGGTTTTGCAGATATATCAGATTCCACAGGACGTGGTTTATGTGCAACAATAGTGGAACAACTGGAAAAATGGAATATTCCCATTGAAGATATGCAAGGTCAAGGGTATGACAATGGGGCAAATATGAAAGGGAAAAAATATGGGCTCCAAAATTTGCTTTTGAACAACAATCCTCGAGCTTTTTACGTGCCATGTGCTGCTCATACTCTAAATTTAATCATTAACGGTGCAGCCAAAGTGAATACAAATACCATTAGTTTCTTTGCAATTATTCAAGAAATATACAATTTCTTTTCATTCTCTTACAAACACTGCACAATCCTTTTAAAGTTCGTAAAAAATGTAACATTGAAACAGCCATCAGAAACGCGATGGGAAAGTAAAATTAATGCAATCCGCCCTCTACGATATCAGTTAGGAGAAATTTACGATGCACTTTTTGAAATTTTAAATAATGAAAATTTTAATAAAGAAACTCAGCATGAAGCACAAACATTATGTGCTAAAATGAAGGACAACAAATTTATTTGTTCTCTTATAATTTGGCATGATTAATTAACAGAATAAACCCTGTGAGTAAAATGCTTCAAGACAAAAATATGAATATTACACTTGCTTTAGAATCTATCGAAAACTTAAAAATATTCTTACAAGAGTATTGATCAGATACAAATTTTAAAGAAGTTCTAAAAACGGCAAAAGAACTGAGTGAAGAGGTGGATGGAGAACAAGAATTTAAAACTGGTAAGGAAGTTCGACGAAGAAAGAAGACACGACAATTTGACTACGAGCTTCATGACGAAACGCCACAATCGCCAGAAGATAAATTTAGAGTGAATGTGTTTTATACACTTCTAGACGTTGCAATGTGTTCGTTAATAGAACGTTTTGAACAACTAAAAACATATTATGATAATTTCAATTTATTGTATAGATTACTACAAATTAATAACGAAGATTTACGAAAAAATTGTGAAGATTCAGAGATTCTCTTGATGGACGGCGACAATAAAGACGTAAATGCAATAGAACTATATGACGAGTTATGTGCTTTCCGGGATATTTTTAGAAAGGATAATTTAAATATTCAAAACACTTTCGATGTTCTTAATTTTATTGTGTCCAATAATTCATGTTTCCCTAACTTTTCAATTGCTTTAATAATACTATTAACTTTACCTGTCAGTGTAGCGAGCGGTGAACGTTCCTTTTCCAAGTTGAAATTGATTAAAACCTATTTAAGAACAAGTATGTCACAAAAAAGGCTTGTTAGTTTGGCGTTAATAGCTATTGAAAATGATGTATGTGCGGAATTAGACGTTAAGACCATTATTTCTAATTTGGTGAATATGAAATCAAGAACCCTAAAATTTTAATTAAAAAATTTCAAGTATATTTATGTAATTTATTTTATTTTCTGTTATTCTGAAATAAAAAAATAAAAAAAAAATCAGCTAACGCTTTTTTATTCCCGTATACGGGGAGAAGGCGAAGCCATTTAGCCCTATCTAACTAACTAATATATAGAACCTGTGTAGCTCAGTGGATGTGGCGTTTGCATACCACTACGCTTGGCCGCACGAAGGAAGACTTGGTTTCGAGTCTAGTCGGCGACTAGAGGAAATTTTTCTAAGCCTTTTTTCGACCGGTTCCTGAGTTAGTCGATCTCTGGCACGGGCAAGCGGTTTTTTCCTCCCGGAAACTCGGGTTTTTCGTCCCGTAAACTCAAGAAAATCGACCGTAGAACTCACATTATTTCAGACATTAAATATATTGTTAGGGTTAGGGACCACGATAGGGCGGCACATTTGAGCCGTCTCTCTTCACTGTGTACCGCTTAATTAGTGATAGCTTTGGGCCATCTATCTCTGATTGGTACCAGTGGAGATTGAACTGCCTACTCAGTCTGTTATTCTGTAAAGATTTTATTTTTTGAATACTTATATTAATATTAATAAAATGTTCTAATTATTATTTCTGAATTCTTTTCTTATTTTCTCATCTATCTTGAGTTTCTTTTATTTTCCTAAAAGATAGTTCCACTTATAAAAATTATTCAAAAATTTTTACAACTTACTAAGAATTTAGTAAAATGCAAGAATATTTTCAATTTTAGTTCAAATAAATTTTAACTTTAATTAAAATTCATTTTAATTTTGTTAGCGATTCAGGTCGGTGAGAAGGCTATAATCCCTGTATCATTATATTCAACGATTAAAGTAAAGTGCTTTATCAAAATTTGCTTTAACTTTTGAGAAATTTTTTTGAATATTCAGGATTTTAATGATAATCCTACCTAGTCAACACCCCCGGTTCGTTACATTTAGCGAACCAACGTGTGGCTGTTCTGTCAAAATTTATTTAAGAAATTTCAAATAATTTAAATTTTTATTATCGTAAAAGAACCACACACGCCTGGATCGTTACAGGGGCGCTTAGATAGACATTGCATGCGGGCGGCAAAGACCCTAGCGCCGGCTATGGCCACATTATACATATTTCATTCTTTTAGCTTCGACTACACACCAAATAGCACCTCACTCACTGCTACATGACACATACTATTATTGCTTTCGAGTTTATATCCTCGCTGGATACAGATCATCGGATATCGTATCTTCTATCTCTTCTAACCTTCCTATAATATTAGGCCAAAACATATTCACTAAGGTAATGAATTGTGCCCCTTTGCTTCTGATGCGACTAGCATTTGTTTGTATAGGCATAACAAGTTGCCTCCTGGTTTTTTCGTATACTTAGATTTACATTCTGCTTTGGCCGGTTGGCGAATTTTCTTTTTCGTCCAGAGATATACTCATAGTCTGAACCAAAAGTACACCTCCATCCCTTCACGAAATTCATAAGCATGTTGGATGACATACATACCGTGACTTTTTCATACCATAGCTGAACTTCAAAGCACATTTTCACTGTTCCTGCCATGATGGTTTAGTTACCGACTCTATGCATTAGGTCCGAACCCAATCAATAATTTCGTCAGGTTCCTGAATCGAATATTTTCCACCATCAAGCTCACTCACACATCCAAAAACTTCCATTTCTTCTACGCAGCATGCATATTGAATCCTGTGCAATCATAACTCTATTTATAACTCAGTTCTGTCATCCCTTATTCATAAGCTAAAGGGGGTCATAGCAGAAACATTCACGTTGCGACCCTTGGCAGCTTGTTTACAAGCCGCGAATTCTGCTGCCAGCGATCTACAATACGGTATAGTATAATACAGTACAGTCTTCTATAGGTTTCTATAGTTTTATAGTGCTACTAGCATCCTCTTTACCAGACACATAATGAATAAAACTCAACGGCCCTAATGGGAACCGACCCTGACAATCATCTCACACATTATAGAGGGCCTCTCCTCTGAAAAAAGATCCTATTGCCAAAATTGTAAAGAACAAAAATGCGGTATTTTATGTCTACAGGAGACACACAAAGGACCTCAACAAGCCAGACCTAAATTTGCTGGAATGAAGTTCATTAAAGAAACACCACATGAAAAATATGGAAGTGCTATTTTCACTCAGCAGGAGATTCAGGTTACAGGATGCCTAACACAAGCCAAAATAACATAGATATCCTTGAAATAGATCTGGATAACATCGGTGCTTTCTCAGTATATAAACCACATAGTATAACTTTTGCTTTTGAAATTTCCCAGTATTTGACACAAATAATAGTCATAGCACACACTTTAATAGTCATAGCACATAATTCAATATTAAATTGACTTTAATAGTCATAGTATACACACAGTGGAGTTATAGTGAAACAAATCAGAATGAAGAGGTAGTCAAACAGTGGGCTGAAAGTAATCAAATATCTTATACACGATCCTAAACAGCCATCATCATTTAACCGTGGAAGATGGAAAAGAGGATATAGCCCAGACCTTGAATTTGTTAATAATAGAATAGCTAATCGGTGTACTAAACAGGTAATTGCACCAATCCCAAGTTCACAACATAGACCAATAATAGTGCAAGTTTTCCCACCAGTCCGACTAAAGGAGATCCCACTTAGAAGACGCTTTAATTTTAAAAAAGCTAACTGGGAACAGTTCTCCGGAGAATTAGACATTTCACCCACAACAGAAAATTACGGAAAGTTCATCAAAGCTATTAGACGGTCTGCTACCAGGAACATCCCAAGAGGTTGTAGAACATGTTATATTCAGAACAGGTTTTTACCGAATAGAACGTGGAAATATATAAAGATATTGTGACCTATATTATAAAGATCCATTTCCATCGGAAATGGATCTTTATTAAACAATTGACGCAAGAGAGGAACTTATATAACAGCACTGTCTGAAAAAAGAAGTCAACAATGGGCAGAGAACATTAAAAGCTTAAATATGAAAGACAGTAGCAGGAAAGCCTGGCTGTTACTCAAAAAATTATCTGGTGACCCTACAAGAGCAGCAACCGAAGTTAATATAAATGTAAACCAAATTGCAACTCAGCTATCTCTGAATGGTAAACCGAGTACCAAAGTTAAAATACCTAAAGATTACATTAAAAAAGTTAGGGATTCAGAAAATAATCTCTTCGAAGAACCATTTACTAAAGAGGATCTAGAAAATGCCCTAAAAGTTTTAAAACCAGGAAACGCTGCCGGTATAGATGATAACAGAAACGAGATACTAAGAAATCTGGGAGAAAAGGCAAAGGAGTGGTTGCTATTTCAACTTTTGGTGGAAATTTGCTAAAATACCCAACATAATAGCGTTATAATAGCATTATAATAGCGAAAGTGATAAAAGAACAGGCAGGATTTAGACCAGGAACATCATGCATTGGACAAGTATTAAACTCAACACAGTTTATTGAGGATGGCTTTGAAATGAGGTTAGCTACAGGAGCTGTATTTATAGATTTGACAGCAGCATATGACACACTAAATCTTTGAAAGCTTATAGTTAAAATTTACAGTACGACAAACTTTGAAATGAGGTTAGCAACAGGAGCTGTATTTATAGACTTGACAGCAGCATATGACACACTAAATCTTAGAAAGCTTATAGTTAAAATTTACAGCATGACAAACAGCTATCGGATCGGTTAGTGGAGGTATTCAGATCGCTGATATTCAACAGGAGATTCTTTGTTGATTTTCAAGGAAAAAAGAGCAGATGGCGTATCCAGAAAAATAGTCTACCTCAGGGAAGTGTGCTCTCCCCCCTCCTCTTCAATATAAATACTAACAACCAACCTATAAACCCACAATCAAGAACCTTCTTATATGCAGATGACCGGGCATTAGCTTATCAAGCAAAATCATTTGAAAACATTGAGAAGCAGCTCACACAAGAGCTAGAAACCCTTACAGTTTACTATAAGGAAAACCAACTGAAACCAAATCCCAGTAAAACTCAAATGTGTCTTTTCCATCTCAATAATAGGGAGGCAAGGAGAGACTTGAATATAGAATGGAATGGCGTGAAATTGGTCAATTATCGAAATCCAACTTACCTAGGTGTCACACTAGATAGGACCTTAAATTATAAGCGACACGCAGAGAAACAGCAGCTAAAATTCAAACACGTAATAATATCCTGCGCCGATTAACATCATCTCGGTGGGGTGCAAGTCCACAAGTACTGCACATCTCTGCACTGGCACTTTGCTTTTCGGCAGCCGAGTATGCTAGTCCTGTTTGGGAAAGATAATCACATGTCAAAATTATTGACAAGGTTCTTAATGAAAGATGTCTGCACATTACTGGCAGCCTTAAGCCTACAAAAACTAACCATCTGTACTCACTGTATGGTATTGCACCTCCTCACAGCAGAAGGACAACATAGATGCGAGCGGAAACAACTAAATGATGAACGGAATCCTTTGTATGGATATGTTGCAGTAAAAGGAGGCTAAACTCAAGGAAAAATTTTATTCACTCAGTGGAACCATTGGTTGATTTGATAAAAGCCACAAAGTCAATAATGTGGCAAGAACAATCCCCAGAGGCTCTGAACTTAAACGAATCTCTTCCATCCAGCTTACATCTAGACTGTCAAAAATGGAAGACATTGAATAGACTTCGTTCCAGAATGGGCAGATCAAAGCAGAATATGGCCAGATGGGGCTACAAAGAAAATGACAGCTGCTCATGTGGTGAAACACAAACCATGGATCATCTTTGCAATGCTGCCTAATAGATATTAATAATATATGTACTGGAGAAGATTTAATTTAGTGTAATGAAACAGCTTTAAAGTATATTAATCATTGGATGAGTGAAATTCGACATTTTATGTTTTTGTGTAATATTTTATGCAAGTGGCATTTTTGTCTCTTAATGTATGCTTTTAATCGCTTATACGTATGATCTTATATTTCTGTAGTTTGCACACGAAATAAATAAAATAAGCTAACGTTTAATTTATTTCTTCCAACAATCATAAATCCTCTCCCATACTATACTTAGCACTATTTAAATCATTACTTCCAAAAAGCATTACCATCTCCTTTACTTTTCTTTTATGTTTATCTATTATATTTGTCATATCGTTAATTTTTTTTTCTCCACGGAAGCTCGAAATAGTGACTACATCAGCAAGCGTAAATTTCATGATTTCATGATCGATCACCATACCAAATCACTTCTTTTTGCGCTTATATTTTAACTGACTTACCTTGTTATTATAATTATACCTTACCGGCTTAACGTTTTGAAGCTTCCTGTTCTGCTCTCTGTTCTTGTCCAGTCTGAGATTCTTTAACTGTTTTTTGACTTTTTCTGATTCTCTGGTCAACTGTTTAATACATAATTAAAAGAAACACTAATCTTAACATCCTCCCACTAATCCTACATGGGGCCTGTGTAACTTATTTGAAGTGACGTTTGCATTCATAGCACTTGGTTGTCCAAAGAAAATGCAAATTTAAATCTAGACGCCAACTAAAGGGACTGTTTCTAAACATTTCTGCAACGAATTATGGAGATGGTCAACTTCTGGCACAGACAAGCAGGTTTTCTCCCGAAAATGGGAAAAAATCGACCGTAGAACCCACATTATTTCAGACAATAACATATTGAGTTAGGGCTTAGACCCTATTAATAATTTTAATATGTTCAAATTAACAATTTGAACATTGAACAATTTGAACCAATTATTAATTTCAAGATGGCCCAAGATTATCACTAATAAAATTAGTCATAGTCTTGGACCAACTATCTCTGACTGGCTGCCAGTTGAGATTGAACTGTCTACTCAGTAACCAAAAGCTAAACAAGGTTAAACCGATACGTCCTATAAAATGAATAAAAGGTTAGCAGATTTATTTATTTTTATTTATTCTTACATTAAAGGCGACACACACAAAATAGACTCAAACGCTCTATACTACAAGAAAGGTATCAATCAGTGTGATATTGGATATATATTATATATAAATACAATATATATCCAATATTGAAATATATATTTCAATACATCTATTCATATACATTTTGGATTCACCATAAGACCTACTGACGTTGTTAATAATTCATTTTTAATAACGTCGGTCAGTCGCTGTCGAATACACATGAGGTTGTAGAGTATTGGAGAAGGAGTTGTCTCCTGTCTTCATTTATGCTGATTAATATAATTTTTAAACATACCTTTACAAATTATTTCCTCCAAGATACCTTCTAGAATAATTTTCGCTGAATCATAACAGATGCTTGTGTTGTACTTCTCTGGAAGTGACGTTTGATTTCGTTAGCAAAAAGATCTTCTAGTCGCACCCTAGCAATTTTTTCTAGGGCATTTCACTGATTATCTGGTTAGTCAGTCTTGGCACGGACAACTATTTTTGTTTCTTTTTCTACAGAGAATCGATTTTTATCCTCGCATCTGAAAGATTGACTAGACAATCACCACTATTTCATATCTACCATTTCATATCATATACTACGTAGTGGAAGTTGCAACAACTTCCACTTTTTAGCCTTCAGTAACAGCGGAGCTTAAAAGCAATCGATGAATGGGGATTTCCTGGCACGAAAATCACACTTCTAGCCAGAATTTATGACCAAGAACTTGAACTGAAACAGTTTTGCCTGAGCCTCATGAAATATACGGCGCCAGACGATTTATTTATTTCCTATATAAGAAAGAGGATTGCGATGTTGTAGATTTGCTAATACGATGCAAACGGATGGGAAATAAAACTAAAATGTACACCAAATATGATCAACTAGATATTTAATTAGCTTCAAATGTCATACGTATCACTATAGCATGTTCACTGTTGTAAATGTAACAAAACTTAGAATACACAATTTGGCTAACCATGCAAGAATTTTTACAGCCTTGTATTTACAAACTTGTATTTACAAGTTTGAGGCTAAATGTGATGCACTGATTACACAATCTGCATAGGAAATATTAAGACACGATCAAACTTTGTAGATGTCATTAATGCCATCAAATTAAACGTAAAATACCTTCGGTGTCTTTAAAAACAGAGCAGCACAGCAGAAGAATATAGAAGGTTATATTAAACGCGAAACTTCATATTCGAAATGAAGATTCAGTATAAAGTGAGGAAAAATGAGACCTCGCAACAATCAAAGTAGGCGGGCGCCATCTTGAAAACTTATGTCTGAATATGCACATAAGAAATCAAAAAGCACACACCTTAATCATTAAATTTCCGTAAAAAAAAAAAACAGAAATTGTAAATCCGAAAAGAAGCTGTCGTTAGTTTTAAAACCCTCCGAAATTCTGAAATTTTTGTGAGCCTAACAAATAAAAATGGCAATCATAATTAACAAGATTACAAAATATTCGCTTTAATCAAAATCAGAAATTAATTTAGAAGAAGAAGCTGCATAATAGAATTATGCAGCTTCTTCTTGTTGATGGTTTTACTTGGACGACCTTTTATATGGTCTTTACAATGATTTGTATTTAAGTCTGTTCATCTGGAAAAGGCATATGACAAGATGCCAAGAGGAAAGCTCTTCAAAACGCTACATTTAAGCTGAAAGTCAGAGTTAAGCTGCAAGGGGGGTACAGGAAGATGGTTTGAGGTAACATTAGATGTGTTACTAGGGGGACACATTATTTCCACTGTTATTCATTATCTACAAGGATCGCATTATGAAGGAAAGTGGTATTAAATCTGATATCAAAATTAGTGATGCTAATCTTAGCTCTTTACTTTATGCGGGTCATGTTATACATCCAAATAAATCCAGTACAAGTCTGCAAGATTCCCTGGCTAAAGTGAATAACTGCTGAAATTAATTTGGTATGAAAATTTGGTATAAAAAGAAAAAGAAAATGAAAATAGGCAAAAACCTTGAAAACATCAACTATATCCTAAATGGTGAATCAATAGAACAGATAAAACATTTCAGCTACTTAGGCACACTTTTTAGGGAAGATAGTAAATTAAATGTGGAAATAGACAACAAATTAATAAAGCTGGTATGGTAGGAAGTTAAATGAATAAATTTGTATAGAATAAGAAAAAAATTAGTCAAAACACTAGATTAAGCTATATATAAGACGGTGTTCAAACTAATTTTAGCTTATGGATGTGAGAGCTGGGCTAGAAATAAAACAGTTGAACAAAGACTGGAGACCTCTGATATGAGAGTTCTGAGAAAAATTAGTGGAGTGAACAGACGGCATCAATGGCAGTGTCGCATTAAAAATGAGGATATTAGGGAAAATGCCATTGTTAGCATTCAACGATGTGTTAGAGCTAATCTCAAGTGTTATGTTCACTTAAACACAATGGAAGAGGAAAGATTAGCAAAACAAGTGTTCTTTGCCAGGTTGGCAGGGAAAAGACCCAGATGAAGACCAAGATGTAGATGGATTGACAGTAAAAAGCGTCTTAAAAGACAGAAATATAAGATTTGTAATTATCCTGTACGCCTCTTGAGAGTGCATATTAGAAACTTCATGATGATGATGATGATGATGACCTTACATTAAATTAAATAACGGAAAGGCACAACACGGATTGTAGCATATTTGTTCGGCCCTCCAATAAATTAGCCTTGGAGTCGCATCCTACTGCAGCATGGGTGTTTATGAATATGTAGGTAGTACATGAATTTCATCACCAACTGTAAGACTATCACTCTGCTTAGCGGAACGTAGAAACTTGGAGCGGACTGCAAAAAAAGTTTCGTATTTGAACTATTGAGCAGTATTTCCCAACCTTTAAACCAAGAGCGCAGTACAAATATAGGAGTTTACAGTCATTCACGGGTAGAATTCACATTAAAAACTTTAAATTCATGTATATTATAAAAAATAATATTTCAAAAGAATTTGATTTAAAGCAAAAGAGAAAAAAATGCCTCCATATATCGATAGAACTCAATAATCAATGACATAAGATCAATTTAACAGCCTTCAAAGTGGATTCAAGGCTCTTATGATAAGTCTTAATAATAATAATAATAATAATAATACGGAAACTTGAAAACAGGTTAACATGGAAAATATAGATTTAACAGAGCAGCGTAGCTGAACTTGCTAAAGTTCTGCATAATATAGAAATAATTCTAAAAACATGAAAGCGATAAAGAAAATATATTTCGTGGATGACAGTATCAAATATTGCTATATACACTGCTTAGAAAGAAGTCAACGCCCCAACCCCATGGGCAAGACGCATTGTCATGAAACGAGTCGCGTATTTTCAGCCGGTATAAATTGGAGGATTATTATGCTTTCGAGTCAGTGCAACGCGTATGGGTGAACTAGCTGCGAGAAGGGAACTGACGGAATTTGAGTGGCGTTGATAGGATGCCATGTCGCAAACCTGTCCGACAATTTGTCGACATCGCAGGCAGTGGCGTAGCTGGGGGAGGGGGGGCACTTTGAACCTTTTTGAACTTTTACAGTTAATTCTAAAATACAGTCTCGAGAACTCAGTTCCAAATATTGTAATACTGCTGCGAATTTTCCTCATGATTGCCGTAAATGTTGCTAGTTGTGAAAGGAGTTTTTCTAAATAAAATTGATTAAGAATGACCTACATTACTATGAACCAGACGCCAATGTCATCGACGATTTTGCTAACAGAAAAGCAAGAAAAATAACATTTTAGAATGTTGAAATTAAAGTTGTATTTCAAAACTAAGCATAGCGTTTTAATTTATTTCCCTATACGTCGGTTGACTTTTTGTAATATTTTTGCCGTGTATTGAGAGGGGCAACAAACTCAGGAGCCGCCCAGGGCGGCAAAAGCTCTAGCTACACCACTGATCGCAGATCAACAATCAATGATACCATACTGAGATGGAAGCAGAGAGAGTCAACTGCAAGTGCTGCCCGTAATGGATGACCCACCACACTCACTGAATGTGCTGACAAAGATAATACATAAAAACCACCATTCGCGATCCACACGTTGAATGTGGAGTTCAGGACATCGACTGCAACACGAATCTGCACAAAAACATTCAGAACTGAGCTCACAACATGGATTGGTAGCAAGCCCAAATTAGCAGAACCGAAATGCAGCGTTGTCTTCACTGGTGCAAGGAGCAAGCTTGAAAAACTGTCTTATGGAGTGACGAACAAGCTACATCCTCTACCGAGCAGATGGACGGGTGTGAGAATGGCGGATGTCCGGTGAACGTCCCTTACTAAAGTGCATAAGCCATCATCATCATCATCATGCTTATCAAGGATTTAGGACTACAGTGGCTTTGTCTGGCCTTAGAGGTCACCGTTGAATCTCTTAAGATGACGTCCTGGTTTTCTTTTTCCTAAGGGCAGTAATTTAAGACTTGTTTTTGGTAATCTTTCTGTTTTCATTCTTTCACATGTTCTCCATTTATGTTTATTTATTTTTTCTATTACTGCTTCCTGGTTTAATTCTTTCATAATTTCTTCGTTTCTTTTGTGATCAAATAGAGTATATTTTGCAGTTTTTCTCAAAAACTTCATTTCAGCTGTTATTAATCTTTGTTTGTCTTTTTGTTTTATTGTCCAGATTTCGCTTCCATACATTAAGACTGGTAGGGCTAATGTATTGTATACTTTTAGTCTGGTTTGTTTTTGAACGTGGGTTAGGTTTAAATATAAAGTTGATTACGCCTGTTATTTTTAAATATTTTGCAATTTTTACGTTTATATCTTTTTCATTTTCATATGTGATCGTACATCCTAGGTAGTTAAATGAATTCACCTGTTCTAAAATCTTGTTATCTATTACTATTTTAGTTCTTGCTGGATCTTGTCCTTTAGCGGCCATAGTTTTTGATTTTTCCGTTAATATTATCATACCATAATCTTTGGCTATCTCATTTAGATCTAAAATAGCTCTCTGTAAGTTGTCTTCAGAATTTGTAATTATTATTTGGTCGTATAAAGCACTCCCCTACAAAAAAGGGGAGTGTTTAAGTTCACAGTAGGGGAAAGTTTAATACCTTGATGTAAATTGTTATTCCATTTTGTTATTATTTCATTTAGATAAATATTAAAAAGGGTATTATTTGGTATTTGTCTTTCTTTTAATATGTTAAATAAAATACTTCTTTTAACTTTATCAAATGGTTTTTCAAAGTCCATAAATGTAATATGCGTTTCTAAATTGTATTCTCTTCTCTTCTTTTCTCTGTTATTAATTTTAGGCAAAAGGCTGGATCTATACATGATCGTCCTTTTCTAAATCCATTCTGTACTTCTAAAATAAAGTGTTTCGGAATATTTTATTAATTTGTTATTTAAAATTATGCTGTATATTTTGTAATAATAGGAATTTAGTATACTGATACCTCTATAGTTTTTAGGGTCATCTCTACTACCTTTTTTTTAAAGGTAGGGATCACAATTGCTTTCTTCCATTCTCTTGGTGGGTTTCTTGTTGAATAGATTTTATTTTAAAATAACAAAAGTCTTTCTTTGAACCTTATTCCTACATAGTTATATAATTCTGAACCTATCTTCTCCATGTGATTTTCCATTTCTTGTTTCTTTCACGCTGATTTCTAATTCTTTTTCTGACTTCTCTTTTAGCTATGGCTCTTATTCTTTTATATTCCATTTCATCTTCTAATCTTTTACTGCTTAATCATTTATGATAGGCTTCTTTTTTCATTTTGATTATATCTTTGATTGCATCGTCCCACATCTTCACTTTTCTTTTTATTGATTTTCTTTGGTCTTTCCTAAGTTTTCATTTGCTGCTGTATTTAGTATCATTTTTATATTAAGCCATTCTATTTTTACATTTCGATTTATTTTATCTAAATACTAGTTAATTCCATGTTCATATAGCCATTGCATATTTGTCATTTAATAATCTTACTTTTATAAATAAATGTTTTAAATTTTCTTTCTGTTCTTGTTATTTGTAGCCATTTAGGTGGTAATCTTAATTTTATTTTAACGATTTATTTCATATCCTCTATGAACTCTAGCATCTAAAGAAAACTCTAATGTCTTTTCATTGATTTCCATCTTCTTGCTGCCGAAGTATATTTATGTATGCCTTTATGTTTATAGAAAGAATTCATTATTTTAAGTTATAAACTACAAAGTTGATCAGTTTTTACCATTTCTGTTTAGAGTGTGTTCTCCATGTATTCCTATATTATTATTAATTTTCGTGTTTCCAATTCTTGCATTTAAGTGTCCTACAAATATTACATAATAATTTTTATTTATTTTGTTATATATTTTTTGTAACATGATAAAATCCAATATTATCCTGTTCTCTTCCTTCTTCTGGGGCATATAAACCAATTATTGTTAAATAGCCTCTATCTATTTTTATTCTAGTTTCTATTATTCTTTCATTCCATAATTTATAATGTTTTAACTGTTTTGAAAGGGAATTATGAATCCAAATCATAACACCTGCTTATGCTCTTTGGTCTCTGTCAACTCCACTGTATATCACATTAAAATTTTAAGTTTGTAATTTTTTTTTTTCAGTGAATACAGCTATTTGAAATTTTCTTTCATTTAGTATCTGCTCTAATTCTATTTCTTTATATGCTATTCCTCTTATGTTCCAGTTTGCCATATGTATTATATTCTGTCATTTCCATTTTCGTTTTATCATTTCCATTCCAGAGTCGTTTTCCACAGATTAATTTCGATTAACTTTCTCTGTTGGCTTAAAAGTAGATTAATGTTCACCATGTCAGGTGACTAGCCTGGCGATGGATAGTCCAGTGGTAGGGCTGTTATCTTAAGGCTTCTGAATTAGCGTTTTTCCAAATTTAAGGAATAGGATATACTGAAGGGGAAAGAGTGCGTTATAGAGGGGATATAGATATAGGCCAGAAATGGAAAGACTCCATAGCCCTTGAGTACTCTAATAGCATAACGGTCATAAAATAAGAAGAGTTGCTAATAGGGCCTTATAGGAAAGATTAAAGACAGTGAATCTTCCTCAAAGTATAAGAAGAAGAGGACAGTGCCATAACCCCAATTGTGAAATTCGAAGGTGGTGGTGGATATGGCCCTGTTTTTCCTGGTTTGGCCATGGACTTCTGTTGGTGGAGCCATGCACATTGAACTCCGAGAGGTATCTGAACATTCTGAACAATGCAATGCTGCCTACTTTGCGCATTTCTATGGAACTGTCCATCATCTCTTTCAGCAAAACAATGCAGTTGCAGCAGCCTTATGGCTATATCATAAGGCTGCTGCAACTGCGTGGTTTCTGAATTGTCACCACACTTGACTAGCCTCCACAGAGCTCTGAGCTGAACCCTATTAAGCATCTGTGGGATGAACTAGAGCGTCAGTTGAGGTCAAAGGACGTCAGCCCCACAACAGTCCCTTTACATACTTACTGGAAGAATGGCCTAAAATTCCTATTGTGCGCTTGTGGAAAGTATGCCCCATAGCATTGCTGCAGTCATCACAGTGAAAGCACGTCCTACACTATCAGCCATGGCGCCCATCACCTTAGTAAGGTGATCGGCGCCATGGCTGATTGTGCATCACAGTGGTGACTGTTGACTTCTTTCCAAGCAGTGTATTTACGAAAATAATAACACTATAAAATGAAAAAAAACAGAACACGAAAGCATCCTTTATTTTTAAAAATGAAATATTTATTTCTTAAATTGTTCACGATGAAAACTTGCAAGGACGAAAATGGGATTTGCTTATGACTGGAGCAATACATATACATACAGTGTTGATGCATCATATTCCAAGTTTGTCTATTTAAACGATCTGCACGTTCTGCCCAATATGTCATCTAGGCCTGTAAAGCAGATTTAGTATTGCTGTTATGGCACTGAGAGCAGTGACTGTGTAGGAAAGTGGAAATGGCATTTGCTTCCATGGTGCCAGAAGAAAGACCATTATCAGTTCAATTCTAAGGTTTTGCTTCATAAAGCTAAGGTTTAAATTTCACAATTCAGAAGAAAATCCACTGTTGAATTCACACTATTTCTGACAATATATAACGATAGGGTTATGGAACTGAGATGGCAGCAGTCGTTTGTCATAATCTCATCCCCAGATGCCTATGAAAAATATGGTAACCTTAGGCCAGCTATTAGTCGTGGCTGGGATGAAGATTGGCTACTCATAAGTCCTAAAGAACAGATAAAATACGAACCTATCGACCAATTACCAATGCGGATCGAGTGGGGGAATTGATTTGGCACAACAGTGATAACCTGATGAGTCTCCAAGTGCTTTTGGTGAGCTTCATAATATCTGAAACAGGAATTCTTTCAAAAATTGAAAGTAAAAAGATGACTTATTAAGTTGGCTAACTTCAGAAATTCACAAACTAGAGCATTATTTTTTTATGTTCCCTAACTGTATATATATATATATATATATATATATAAAGATAAGCCGAAATTTGAAATTTTTTTATGTCACGTTTTTTGTCTCTGGCTTACCAGCCGGGAACTTGGGGAGTTGGGCGCTGGGTGGGGGGAATCCCCCCCTAGTATTATATATAATTTTAAAAATTTTACTGGCTGGTCATATACATATATGAATGCGACCTCTGCCAGGTCTAACCCTCAACGATCCTGTTTCTTCGACTAATCATTTGTCTCAGAGCACATGGAGATAATGGACCTCATCAACATTTGTTCAGGGGACAAAATTCCTGGATTGCAGCAACAGCATTGCAATTGAATAGGTAATACAGCTGATACAGCTTCAAGAGCAAAGCACGTCAGGGTACACTGTGAACGGTATTAACAAATAGAATGAAGGGAAAAAAACCGTGTCCATCTTTAAAACCCTCCTGATACCTGCTCAGTTGCATGATATGTAAATTTCATGCATGGTGTTTATAGCGACTCTAGTGAATTCTGGAGCTTCATAGCCTAATTTCCAATTGTGGTGTTTGCCCAATTCACTATACTTGAAATTAACTGCCATTCAAGATTAACACCTTGGAAACACACCCGTCCACTGTGCAAAGGATAGTGTTAAATATCGGAAGATTATGAGGAAAGATTGAGAATTTATGGATTGCAGATGCCAACAGACAAGAGAAAGAGTGGGTGATGTGATAGAGATCTACAAACTTCTGAAAGAATCATACAGGATAGATACCAATAGATGGGGGTTTTGTAGATGAAGGGTGGAGAGAAGATGAAAGGTCCATGGAAGTTGAGAATGAATGCAGTCTAGAAAGGGGTAAGAGGTAGATTTTTCTCTCATAGAGTGGAGCGTGATCTTAATAGCTTGCCTTGGTAGCTTGTGAGGGCAAATAACACCTTTGATGCTGAGGGGTGGCCACCATAATTACTCAAATAAGAGATTTCAAATGTCCAAACAACCTACTCTACCTTACAAAAAATTATTTTACAGACAGAGGAGCAACCATGATATTGAAAACCACAGCTGTATCGAAAGAAGTCAAACTAGGCTGTCCGCAAGGTTCATGCTGTTTCTGGAGCATCCAGGACGACTCTTTATTAAGACTTCCTTTTACCACTGAAACAAAAGTCATAGCTTTCGCCGATGATGCGATGATAATGATTCGGAGACGCGACGAGTTACAATTATAAGTAACGGCCAACAAAGAACTCTTTAAAATTGCAGAGCGGGGGCGAGAAGATAGTTATTAAACCGTCAACAGCAAAAAGTCTAAAGTGCTGTACATCTCACGTAAAAAATCGAAACAACCTGTATCGGTCTTTCGAACGAGGTTGCTGAAACGTAGTGCATTCAATATATCAACATTATCTGTAGTTATATTAAGTTCCTAAGAACTACATAATATCATACTGATTTATTAAATAAAGAAATAAAAATAGTCTGGACTTGATACATACACCATGATACTTTTGATCTTCTTAGCCAAAGCTTCTGACAGGAACGAATGATAGGATGTTCCATAGATTGGATTATAAATTCCTGGGAACGGTTTGTAACTCGAGGTTATCAGGTACAGATTATTTCTACTTATTTATTTTTAATACATCAGTACTGTATTTTATAGTCTTCATTACAAAATCATAATGTACCTTAAGATTCGTTCATTTGATGTCATACTGTACGCCCACAGATGCGAGGCCCTTCGACACTTCTGCGCATGTCAAAAGAAGGAGAATCCATTCCGATATTAGGGTAATCAGTGCGTTTCGTGGGATGAGTGTTTACATACGTCTGAAAATTAGCTTTTCTTTTATGAAAATTCTAGTTCTTAAAGTGGATTTTGCTTGTGCAACAGTTGGAAAATTTACGTATCACTAAGTAAAGCTGGCGTAACCTATACTAGGTTACGCCAGCAAGTAATTTCGAGTGTTGGTGACCAATTCGTACACCCTTTATTTCTTTCTCCCCTTCAGCATGAATTGACTATTCCTAGAACATTGCCAAGCTCGGTTCTATGAAGTGTGGGTGTACAATATCTTATTTCTCTTTTGCTGTTTTTCTTTTACTAAAACGATCATTTCGTAGGATGCGTTATGATCCATTTGAAGGAGAGCAGATTTATCATGAAATGCTCCTGAGAGGCAATGATTCCTAAACAGAATTTAATGAACTATGAACATAGGCAGGTGAATCATTGTAAGAGGCAACTGTGTTGGGGAAGATTGAGGACATAAGAAGAACAGGAAGGCAGCTAAATAGTTGGAGGTATTTGCAAGACACGAATTTACAACTAAAAGAAGAAACAATGATGAGATGAAGAGCCAATGTTCATAAGACCACCAAGTCTCGAAACGACACTATAACACATAACAACAAATTTATTACTGTTCCTTATCGTCTGTTCAAAAGGAAAGATATAGGACCACCTTTGTACAGAGCGTTTTTACGCATTTTTATATCGTGTACTAAATGTCATTTAAATTAAAGTTCCTGTTCAAAGAAGTCAGAATTTTCATGACTTCACCGACTTCTTCATGCTGTTAAAACACGTCTGAGATAAATAAAATTGGCGTTCATGTCCAGAATATGTTACGTAAGGATTAAATAGTATTTGGGGAGAGACAGTTTGCTTTCAATAAATCCAAGGAAGAAACGATAATGAAAGAATATCACGAAGAAGTTTGTTAACGTTTTATCACTTATATTAGCACTTATTATTACTTTTAGTAAGCAGCCAGTTGTGGCCTATTAATCTTGTTTTTTAAGTCTGTTTTCTCTTGAGTGAACCATGCAATAAACTTAAGATATGATAACTCAGTAGGAACATTTTTTACCTGCTGGCAGAGTCACAGTATCGTACCTAAATTAATGCCCTGCGTGGTTTGCTAGAATGGTCTACTTAAGAGAACTCCGTTTACGACTGAAATCATTAAGAGGCCAAGATACCCCCCCCCCCGCTGCCAAATTTCCTAAGACAAACTGAAGGAAACTTACATTTTAACAAATATCCTGAAATTGCCCTCCTTCTCATCTTCTTTCTGCTAAGCAGGTCAACATCGTAAAACTTTCTACATCATATTTGAGGTCATGGGATCTGTTAGATGATCTGCCTTGTATTAGAAGCGTGTTACTAGGTTACGCCATCAATTAGTAGCAACAGGTGTGATAATGCATTTAAATCTGTGATTTTGCTTGCTAGTAGAAAAACAGTGGGAAGAGGTAAAAGTACATCGTTAGGTGAAAAACGTTTCTTTGTTTTTCACAGTAATTGCTAGTGCTATTGGGTATTATCATTTTCCTGTTTTTTTCTCATCTCAATCAAACTCGAGCACTCTCGGAATTTCCCAGGATGCAGTGTTAAAATTCGGATAAATTTAGCACCCATCACTGAAATACTAAAAATGCTGAAAATAAATATTCCATCTCATTAACTTCTTAATGTGTTAAGAGTAAATCCCATCATGGCCAAATAATTGTCATAGAATTAAATAAGTTTCCAGGAAGCCAAGAAACCTATTTAATGCTATGACAGAGAAGTTAATCCAATCAACATAGTCTGTTGTACTACCTCAGATGACGATAAATAAAAGGTTATAAAAATTCTTCACATCCTAGACAGGATTCATACTCGGCTTTATCTTATTCATACTCATTCATACTAAATGCTTATTAGTAATGCATAATGAGGATATTAAAGATTCATCATTCATCATCTTTTCATAGCCAAATAAAATGGAGCGTGATGATTTCGAAGTTTTGCCAGAGTTTATGAGAATAAGCCTCGGAGTTTTCTCGACTTGCGCTGCCTAAATGGGGCATGAAGTTTCACTGGCCTGACAGCAATTTTGAATTGTTAGAACTGAAACCCAATAATAAAAGCTGAATATACGGGCTACTGAACAGAATTCGTGTCTTTTAAGTAAAGGGTGTCCCAAAATTCACGCAAGATTTAAATTTAGCGCCATTTGTGCGGTAAAGTGTTGCCAACGAGAAAAAAAAGACAGTGTGACAGCTGACAGTTCAGGGTTATTAAAAATGGAGCACTACACGAAAGAACAACGCATTTTCATTGTTGAGCAATATTTTAAAAATACTGAAGGTTTGGCAGCTACAGTCCGCAATTTTCGTACAAAATATGGTCGAAATAGTGATTTAACTTTATCAACTGTGAAAAGATTAATTAAAAAATTCAAGGAAACTGGATCAATTAGTGATCTTATACACTCTGGCCGTCGTTCAACAGAAAACATCGAAGCAGTTCGTGAGAGTGTTTGCTGAGAGTCCAGGAACATCAATTCGGCACCGTAGTCTTGAATTGGGCATTTCGAGAAGCTCTCTACAGCGTATTCTCACGAAAGATTTGCATCTTTATGCTTACAAAGTTCAACTGACTCAAGAACTGAAGCCTACTGACCACACACAGCGAAGAGAGTTCGTTGAATGGATTATGGAACAACAACAAGTGGATGCTTATTTTTCGAACAAAATCATCTTCAGCAATGAGGCTCATTTTCATCTTGATGGCTTCGTTAATCGACAAAATTGTCGCATTTGGGGTTCAGAAAATCCACGAGTGATTGTTGAGAAACAAATGCATCCATAACGTGTCACTGTTTGGTGCGGATTTTGGGCCGGAGGCATCATCGGTCCATTCTTCTTCGAAAATGCGGCTGGTAAGGCAATAACAGTTAATGGTGCTCGCTATCGCGACATGATAATCCAGTTTTTTGTGCCTAAATTGCAAGATATGGATGTGGACGACATGTGGTTTCAACAAGACGGTGCCACATGCCATACAGCCCGAGAAACAATTCAATTACTGCATGAGTCATTTCCTGGTCGTGTAATTTCCCGTTTTGGTGATCAGAATTGGTCGCCCAAATCATGTGACTTAACGCCGTTGGACTTTTTTCTTTGGGGTTTTTTTGAAGTCTAAGGTTTATGCCAACAAGCCTACGACCACCCACGCCTTGAAGGAGGAAATTGAGCGCCGTATCAACGAAATTCAGCCACATTTATGCAAAACGGTCATGGAAAATTTCGACAAAAGAGTGCGTATGTGCCAGCAAAGCCGTGGAGGCCATTTACCCGATATGCTATTCCATGCATAACCCTATACTGTGTACTTTATGAATCAATAAGAAATTACAATTTTTAATTAAAAACCTGTGTTTTCCATCAAAATTACTTCTTGCGTGAATTTTGAGACATCCTGTAGTACAAGCTAAGAACTTCCATGCCGATGATTATATTCTCATAAACTCTCTGGTAAAACTTTGAACTTTCCAAGTTTCCAAATTCCTCATTATGTATTACTTCGTTTGCCAAATTTAAGCCTTTCGGACTCTATATCTTAGGATTACCTTCTGTATATATATATATTTAATCAAGTGGAGTGAATGGAATGCTCTCATTCTGGAAATCAGTTGGTAGCTGGTTTCCGCATGCTTCATCAAAGGAAGATTAGTGTGATCTCTAGTTAGGTTACACAGGAAGGCGACACGAGGATAAGGCAAGGTTTGCCATCTGGCGTTCCTAATCTTTAGTAATATTATGGTGAGAAAATACTGAAAGTTTAAAGGTTCATTTTTTTTTGAGTTACGGGGGTAAAACACCAAATGTTATGACGACAAATAACCTACCTACGCATCACAGGTCGACAAACCCAGGAAAAGGTTCAGAAAAAAAGCCTAGAAAAAAGTCCTTATTGTCAGTGACTATGCTCGAACTTTTAAAAGGTCTTTCTCCTGCAAATAGTAAATAATATAGTAAAGTAACAAAATATGAGTTTTCCATTAGAAGAGAATATCAGCATTTTGAGATAATTATAATAAAAATGAAATCACAAATAAAACATCTTTCACAGAAAGAAAATAATTATAATACTCAATTATAATTTATTATAATTATTCAGGAGTTACTGCCATTGGGTCCTGAGTCTCACCATTAAAGGCCCAATTATTTCATACAATGCCTATCGCACTCCTCTTTAAAATCATTAACCGTCACTGCACTTACCACTTCCTCCAACAACATATTCCACTAACTCACACCAAGAGCATAAGCTACTCTTACTCGACATCCGGGAATGTTTTGTTTACCACTTCTTGCTGCCATGAAAAATGCCCCCATCTCTATGTTATGTAATGCAATCAATTTATGCATTTATCAAATTCCCTCTTTGGTCTATTTGTCAAATTCTGCAATTCGCATTCACTTAATCTATCCTCATATTCAATATTCCATCTTCGTATTAACATCTTAGTTACTGGCTCTGAACTTCACACACATCTCTCTGGAACTCAGACATAATGATTAAATATTACAAATCCTTTACTATTGGATATATTTTAGCATTTGTATATATGATGATTTACTTAGCCTGACTGGCTGAGTGGATGTCTACACTCTCCAATCAATAATAAGAGAATTCGAATCCCAAGTGGACATGTGTGTTTGTGAAGGTTTTAAAGTGGCAGATGAATTTCAATGTCCTATATGAGTCAACTCCTACCATTATGCTTATTGGAGTTAAGACTTGACAAAATGCCATTTTTCAGACTCCAGAGCAGGATTCCCGGATGATCTCACCCTCATCCAATAATGGTCCTAATACTAATGTATATCAATACTAATATATCAATACTAATAAAGTTGTAAACATTGGAAGTGTTTACAACTTTTTACGGATGGAATATACATAAAATAAATCTTAGTTAACAATATATTACAAATGATTAAGCATTTTTCTTTCCCATTTATTAACTTTTAATAGCCTTTAAGAAAAAAGCATTTTCTCTCTTAAAAGCTGTTAACAGTCTTCCTTGTTTTCTGTTTTCTTAAATAATTTGTAAATAAACCAGCAATTAGATATACCTGAATATATCAAAATATTCGTTTATTTTTCTATGTATCTAGGTAAGGCATATGATACGAATATGAATTGAAGATATTTACTAGAGCCTCCGTATCGCAATTGGAAGAACGGGTCATTTGCGCCCTTAGACTGAAAAAAAAAAAAAAAAAAACAGAAGGTGAGTTAGTCGAACTGTGACATACGGCAGTATAAATAAATGCTTGGTTTACTTGTTATATTCCTTGTTTAATCTTTTGGGGTCAATAGTGTCCTTTTTAAAAGGAATCTTTCCATCAAGGTTGCAGAAATTATATTCATGTTGTAAACCTCACAAGCCATTACTGATGGCTTGTGAGCTTTACAAGCTACCTTACTACCTTTCACTACCTTGCCTCAGTCCTGAAGATATTTTCAGGCGCAAACTTTGTTTGCTTACACTTGGATAAAGGATTAAACTAAATTTATTATTTTGAAGTTTTCTTGTCAGAGAAATCCTACAGAGAATTTTCAAACAAAACATTATTAATAATAATAATGTTTTGTTTGACACTTCCAAGAATTTATCACATGAGGGAGCTGCTAGTGTATACACAACTTGAGTATTTCACTATACACAATTCACCATCTCTCCTCCTTAATTCTTCACTGTTCCTACCACCACAACGGCGCTGCTACCACCAACGCACAATGCACACTACCGCTTACTATCAACACCAACAGTGTTTTTGTCTGTAAAATTCCATGTGTTTCTCATGCCCGAACCCGAGTTCACTACCGCTTACTATCAATACCAACAGTGTTTTTGTCTGTAAATTCCATGTGTTCTCATGGCCGATTTGCCTGTATGCGGGATATAAATAAATAAAACCGTGTATAGACTAGGAGCGCCCTCATGTGATAAATCCTTGGAGGTGTCACGCAATAATAATAATGTTTTGTTTCAAAATTGTCTGTAGGATTTCTCTGACAACAAAACTTCAAAATAATAAATTTAGTTTAATCCTTTATCCAAGTGTAAGCAAACAAAGTTTGCGCGTGAAAATATCTTCAGGACTGAGGTAAGGTAGTGAAAGGTAGTAAGGTAGCTTGTAAAGCTCACAAGCCATCAGTAATGGCTTGTGAGCTTTACAACATGAATATAATTTCTGCAACCTTGATTGAAAGAGTCCATTTAAAAAGGACACTATTGACCCTAAAAGTGATTAAACAATGAATATAACAAGTAAACCAAGCATTAATGAAACTTTTGGAATGTAAAAGACATAATCATAAATATAATTAAATCATGTGGCTATCTATTTATACGAGTACCTCGATGTTTACATAAGGGACTGTTAAGAAATATGTCATGGAGCCGTCTCATTATCGGAATTACAAAGTAAAAGAAATTAAGTGAAAAACATCGTAGTAAATTTTATCATTGTGATGATCACGATAACATTTTCAACTATCTTCTGCGAATGTTATCAAGAATCACGTGATTCTGCCTAACTCTTAGAGTGCCAGTGCCCAAATTCAACTACTGAAATTCGAAATTAAATATTATTTCACATCATAGATATTAATGATAGATAGCGTTTGACTAGCAATCATAATTGACTAAGGGTTGAATTAGTGGCCTTGCCTTCTCCCTTTTGGGAATAAAAGGCGTTAGTGGATTTATTGTAATTTTAATACAGTAATCCCTTACTTTTTACGGTCTCTCACCACGTGGTTGGAATTATTCGAAGCGGCCCTGCCACCCGCGCAGGTCTGCTCTGGATCTGGCTTACATGAATCATGTGGCCGTGTGCACACAAATGCAGTTGTCGATAAGGGACCGACACATCATCGACAAGTCATCGTCGATAAGGGTCCGGCACACACAGTCGAATTATTTTCGTCAGTTGCGAGATTATTATTGTGGCGTTCGCGTGTGTTTTCTACGAACCCCCCCCCCCCTAATCTATTCTAAATGTGACAATTTTTGTGGCACCAAAAGAAGAAAAAAAAAGTTCCCACACTAGTAAAAAAAGTATAACTTTTAGACAAGATTAAAGATCTGAAATCTTTTGCGGCCGTAAGGAAGATATACAGAATTAACGAGTCTATAGTGGGGTACATTTACGAAAAGGAAAACCGCAGTTGTTCTGTGGATAGTGCACCAAACAGTGCGAAGATTGTTTCTCGTGTACGCGGAAAGCTCTAAATAAAATAGTAAGAGTGCTGAGTGTGTGTGGATGGAAAACAGTTGGGTGTACATTATTTTAAAAATAAAAATAAAAAACTGTTTTTCTGAGAGGGCAGTAACTAGGGAAAAGGAATCAATTCCCGGATTTTCGCTATTCGCGACAAATCATGGAATGCATTCACCACGAATATCAAACGAACACTGCATTACCTATCAGTAACTTTTATGCAAATGAAGGTATTCAACAGGATATAGCTAGTCAGATTTAAAGCGATAATTCCGATTAATGAAACGACTAGCACATTCAAAATAGCTCCCTCATACGGAGGTGGCAGGGTTTCCTCTCGGCCAGTAAACCTGCTAGAACACACGCAAATTACAGACATAATATACTGGTTTCGTTGACTGTAAACGCAACCAATCAAAATAGCAAAAAAAAAAAAAAAAAAAGAAAAAAAAAAGGGCTAAAATCTTCGTGATTTATCTTTTTTCTCCGTCTCCTTCTGCCCATGCAGCTCTATGATCGCATCATTCAACCAGTTTCTGTCAAATATCCGCTGAGAAATTTATCCCACTTTATACATACCAGTCACTGAATTAGAACCTTTGATTTAATACCGTGTTGGATCTCCTTTAGCCCGAATTACAGCATATATGCGGTTTGGCATAGATTCCACAAGGTGTTAGTTTTTCATCTACGTCTATAACATAACAGGCATTCATCACACAGTCTTTTAATTGGATCAGATTTCACAAAAGAGGACTTTACTCCCAAATCTGTTTTTCTAACATGCCCAACGCATTCTTAATGGAGTTCAAATCCAGGTTTTGTGCTGGCCAGGGAAGATGGTGGAAGTCGCTGTCATGGTCGCTGAACCACTGCTGAACAATTCTTGCTCGATGGACAGTGGTATTATTGCCCATGAAACAATCCTCACCTGCTGGATAAAAAGTCGATATTGCAGGATGGACTTGATCAGCAACGATGTTCAGATCTTCCTTGGAGGACATCCGACATTCCAGCAATATCAGGGAGGAACTGTTCCTTGCCAACAGAACATGCACCACACCATGACACCACCTCCAGAACCATGAGTTACGTTTACAAGGCAAGCTACGTTCATCAAACTCTCTGCCTACTGTCGGTAAAGAATAAGGTGTACCGTAACTCGTCGGAACCACGACTTTTTTCCAGTCTTCCAGTGTCCAGTCATAATGTTCCTGACACCACTGTAGACGAACTTTCTGGTTCTTCGCAGAAATCAGTGGTTTCCGTATAGGCATGCGAATACCAATACCGATTCTCTTCAATTCTTTGCTCATTGTTCGATGAGATATCGATCGGGATAAATTTAATCTTCATTAAATGATTGGGTCAATTGCTACAAGCAGGAAACTGTTTGTCCGTACAGGTCTTCTTAGACTTCGAGTTTCTGAAGGCTGTCTTAGGACCACAGTTACGCCTCTTAGACAAGCAATGTTGATTATTTTTCCACTGATTAAACACTCGAGATATCTTTCCCTTTTGAGAAACTAGTGAGTTCTGCTGTTTTCAAAAGCGTGACTGTAGCCAGATAGGCACCTACAATAACCCTTTATCAAATTCCGAATTCTTCTTTGTTTTTCCCATTGTATCAACGCTATTGGCAAGTGCTGACGAGCAGCATTTTTAAATAGTTGCTTAGAACATGTGGTGAGTAAAGTAATCAAGTATTTTGCATGTATGCTGCGTAAGTGGCGTTTACGTACATCTGCATAAAGGTTGCTAATTAATTGGTGGTATGTGTAGCGTAAATGAAAGGGAGACTGTTCCTCGGCAAATTGCATTTTTCAACCTATTTTGGACAATTATTTCGAAGCTGTCTTCCATATTTCATAGTGATGATTTATAAACAAAAGCTTATATGTAAAAAAAAAACCAAAGTACTAAGAAAGCAATTATCAGCACTTGACTTATTTTTATTTTTTACATAGGAGATGCTTCAGATGACTACAATTAAGTTTGGTTTACTTAAATCTCAAAGAGCTTTCTTGTAAGATCACTTGTACTATATAAAAACAAAACTACTTCTAGAAAAAGACCATTATAGCTCTATTCCAGTGATCAGCTAGAGGAACTTTTTCATCGATTTTTGGTTAGCCGATCTCTGGCACAGGCTAGGAGAAGATTTTTCCCCTCCCAGAAAATCATGTTTTTTTAACCCCGAATCCCGGAAAAATTGATTGTAGAACTCACCCCAGTCAGAAAATAATACAATTATGTTAGAATTTAGGATCATGAAATGGTGGCGATTGTATGCCGTACTCTCGCATCGATGGCAACAATGAGCTGAGCTCAGCTACTGTTGATGACTGTGGAGACCAGCTCGCTACAGATTTCGAAACTTAGTTCGAGCTAAAATAGTTAGGTTTTTTCCCTTTGCGGAATAAAAAGGCGTTAGATAATTTATTCATTTTATTTTAAATATGAGAACAAAATTAAGTACAACAGTTATCACAGAGTTGAAAATATCCTAATATGCGTAAATATCGTTTAAAGTCAACAAGTATTTCTATATACGTTTGTATATGATCCGTGGGCCAAAACATAAGTGAACGAGTTTCTAAGCTCAAGACTCGTTTAAATTTCATTAACTAAATAGTTTTTCTCCCTCATAAGTGTCAATTACCATAGTTAATGCGCAAAAGAAATCTGGTACAATGAGATGGAATTAGAAGGTTTACTAAATTGCGGTCTGGTTGGCCAAGTGGTTAACATACCCGCTCTCGAAGCAACAGACTGCAGGTTCGACGTCTATCGCGGACATGGGTGTTTTCGATTACATTTAGGTGACAGGTGAATTTCATTTCCCTGCTTCGAACGTCCTGTTTACTAGAAGCCTGAAGCTTGAAAAGTTCCATGTTTGAGCTCTAAGGTAGGGTTTTCTCACTATGTAAACAAATAAATAGAAATACAAAAAAAAAATTATTATTATTATTATTAACAAACCTCCTTAGCCTGCCTGCAGGACTAACGTACTATAGGTTTAGAACCTCTCATGAGTGGGTGATACACTTAAAAAAAAATAAAAGAAAGAAAAAGAAGAAAACAAATTTTGTTTATAGCAGTCGTCATTGTCACTGCTACCTCAGGCCCAGATGGCTCATAGTTAGTCCTATGCGTACTGAATAAATCTTTAATAATCTAAAAATATATAAATAATAAATACCAGTTAGCTTAACATTAAATATATAACTCCACAACACGTTTTTTTTTTCTCCTCTCAAGTGGGCAACCAGATATCGTGTAACCCAAACCTTTTCCTTTTTTTTTTAAATCGATTGATAGATGCTCGCTATCCTCAGTCGTTACCGATAGCTGAGCTCCTTGTTAGCGATGATTTTTAAGAAGACGGTGAACTGTGCCAGAGCATAGTAGAGAAGTGGCGCCATCTCGTGACTTTAAATCCTAACATCTATTATTGAGTGATATAGTGTGAAGGTCGATTTTCCTAGACTATGAAATTAAATACCAGGTTTCAAAAAGGGGGGAAAAAATTACATATCTACGCTAAAGATCGACTAACTCAGGAACAAGCAACTTAAAAAGGTGCATTTCTTCTGGAGGTCTAGCATTAGGGAACAAACGAAGTCTCCACAGTGCGACGCGTTCACTCCGTTTAATCTTTCTCTCTCTCTCTCTCTCTCTCTCTATATATATATATATATATATATATATTTTTTTTTTTTTTTTTTTTAGAGAACCGACAATTAATATTCGGTTAGGAAAATTGCATTCATATTGTAAGGCTCAATATTGATTACTGACGATATCACTCCTCCGTGCATTGATGAGGATGACTTGAAATTTGCCCCAAAGAACTGAAGGCAAATGGCAACCTTTGGAAACACGAAGAATCTTTATAAAAGGCTTTTTAGCTGAAAGTGATTTAGCATATCTTTTTACCTTCCAAAAAATTCGTAGGCTGTATTCAAATCTTTCGAATTAAGGAAAATTGTTCTGTGTGTAGCAGAACTACATATTCTGAAGGACACAGCAGTTGTTACAGCGAATGTACAGTATAAATAGGAAGCTTCATGAAGATCTTAAAGTAGGGGGAGAAATAGGGAAAGCTTCTGTCACAAGTTGGCAGCCAAATACGTTATTAATTTGACTGTGAAGTTTAGCAAATAATAATAAACATCTACAGAGTATTTAATCCAAGATTTCTTGGATTTCACAGACGCTGGTGTCCAAACTTGCCTGTATTGCTACAAGTTCCACAGCCTCCACAATTTCTACAGGTTTGGAAATGAGAATTTTAGTGTTTTATATAATTCCTGTTCATATCTTACTCTTTCTTTGATTAATTATTACCATGTCTAATTTTAAAACCAGGCAGCAGCCATATTTCAATGATCGTATTAAAAGTAACATGTTCATGAAAATAAAAATCACTTTAGATACAAAATGCTACTCTCTTGAAAACGAACTGGAATAAAATAATAATAATAATAATAATAATAATTAAATGACAGATGAAATTAGAGTTTCTCAGATTATCGATCGACGCTTTATGTTCCTGTAGATACGTGTTATATATTTCCTTTAAAAGGAACCATTCATTTTTTTTTCCCACTCTCCTAAAAATTGTCTTAATAAGTGCTAAATCAGTATTAAATACGCCGAAAGATGCAAAAAAAAAAAAAAAAAAAATTAGATTTTCTTCATTTTCAGAATGGGACTAATTTTGCTTGTAATTATTAAAATTTCAAAATTTTATTTGGTCTTCAATATAAGCAATTTAAGAACTTTGTGCCTTCAGTCAGCTGATGTTGATTTCTGAAGTAATTTTTTCCAATCAAAATGATTTGTGGCATTCCTATTCCACTAAATGTATTCATAAAACACAGAAAAAAGCCTTACGGATTCGTCTTTGTATCTCCAGTGGAGAGTACAAAATGGGGAAAAATCATGTAGCCACGCGCCATCTTTAAGAAAAAATAGTTTATCTGAAAATGTAACTAAGAAATCAAAAAATATTGATGCCACCTTCAGCATAAAATACAGAAATTGGAGATTTATTAAAATACAGAAAATACAAAATAAGCCGCGATTATTTTTAAAATTCTCCAAAATCGAGAAAATTCGGCGCATAAAAATGGCCGCCTTAATTAATGGAATGTAGGGGGGGGGGAATCTTCTATCTAAAGAATAACGTAACTAAATAGCTCTTTTTTTTTTTTTATCTCAATGTAAAGATATGCAGAGTCAATTCAGTTTTTAATTTGACGATTTCATATAAAATAACCCGAAAGCAAAATTTAAAAAAAAAAAAAAATTCAAAAAGGAGCAAAATTGTAACTTCATTAACATGCATATTTTCTTTCGGATATATAATCTTTAATTTTTTTAATAAAAAGTATAAAGATATAAAACTGTACTTTAATAAAGAAAAAAAAATTATGCAACAAACGATAAGGTAAATTTTTTTCAGTGTTTCAATTTTAAAACAAAAAAAAAAAAAGAATTAATCTGTCTCTAAGCATTGTGTGCGTGTATTTGATGCATGATGGTTATAGAACAAAAGTGGAATAATGAAGGTTATAGAACTCTTGTGTGAAATTTTTAACAAAATCGTTATGGAGTTTCGATGATAAAAAAATAAGTAACGTACAAATATGTGGTGAACGTTCCTTTAAGAACTTGCATTTCATGTTTACAAGGAGAGCAATTCACGTCTTTGAGAATCTATTTAAACATGAATTGTAAATTACTTGTTTCGCCAGGTAGCTATTTATTCTTATTTTTGACTAATGGAAACTAAAGTTATTTTTTAAATCAAGCAGCTACTCCTTTATGATCATTCGTATGGGATCCATATTCATACGAAACACTTTTACTCTAAATAAAATTATTATTATTATTTTATTTATTTATTTTACTATTTTTTTTTTGCTATAATCTCCTGAAGTTATGTCCATTCTTCTTGACTCATCCTCTGTAGAATGTGAAATGAGCTAACAGATGAGACAGCAAATAACCTGATCTACCTGTCGCCTAAGTTCTTTGCTATTTCGAGGTACCTTTAGAAAAGCTTTTCAAGTAAACATGAGATAGTCGGTCTTATACAGAAATGGCATAGTTGTTGTTTTTTCCTCCTCCAGATATTCTGGTTTTCTTCTCGCAAAAACACAAATTAGAAAGAAAATACGCGCAGTTAACAAAAGATAATATAATGGCCTCATACCCTTTAGTTACTTCAAGAGTAATTCCAACCAATAATTACTATTACTTTTGTTACTACAGTAAGAGCACCTAAAATTTACAATCACTGTTAAAATCCAGTTTTCTTTTTCTCATCTAACTTCAATACGCCTAATTAGTTATCCTTCTATGTTCCGATTCCTTGTAAAACAACACTCAAGTTTGGCTGTTTCTTAAAACCAATAATGATATTCAGAAAACTCTCCAAAAAGACTAATATGGACACACGACTAAATATGCATGCACAGAGCTGCCATCTAGTGTGCTAATAGGAAATAGTAATTAATATTAACTAGCATTCTTTTTATTTATTATTAACACACCATATTTTGTAAAATAATACTTCTAAATATTATTTGAATTAGATTTTTTAAAATTAAAAAAATAAGTTTTTAAATGAAGTGATTTAAAAATTAAAAAAGTGTAAACAAATATTATTAATTCTATTTTTATAGAATTAATAATATCTGCATAGTTTTATTAGGTCTCACAGCAATCAACTTATTCTTAAAGCGCTATATAAGTTTCAAAAAATAAATTTGTTGGATATCAAGAATTGCTCAAATGATTATTGCTCCGAACTTCGCAGCGCACCCTTTCTCTTCCCTGGATGCCAATTCAAAATCATTGATGGTTTCGGGAAAGCTATCATGATTGGCTAAGGGTGGTGATGGCTTCATCCCCACCCACCCCTCCATGTTTCACCGAAAGTTAATTAGGGCTAAATGTCCTATCCCTTTGGGCAATAAAAAGGCGTTTTTTGTCCTCCCCCTGCTACAGACAACCTCTGTACCATTAAGTATTTGATTTATTAACAAAAAATATCTCAAGACTGTTAGATTTCGACTCGATTAATTTTAATAAAATCATCTATTGGTTACATAACCAAATAGCACGTCTATTGTTTATAATTATCAATAAATTTGCAATTTCTGAAGCTCTTAAATATTTTGATTATAAGAACTGTGAAATTAATCATTAAAATAACTGCAATAAAATTATTTCTATTAAACGATTTAATTAAAAAAACAATAACTCGTTTTTAACTAAAACATTAAGAAACACACTAGAATAACACTTGCATTTCGTCCACTAGAATTGTCTTTCATAAGCACCAAACGCGAATAATGAAAATCCTAAGTTCAGATTTTTTTTTTTTTTTTTCCCCGGAAATCAACAAACATAGTTCTGCGTTTTTTCAATTTTTATTTATTTATTTTACAATTATGAAATGAAAAATACCAGACACATTAAGTTGATGCGTGTGAGTCTGCGTGGCCTTAAGAAAAGACCAAAGATCACCTGAAATGATTAATTTACATTACAAAAAAAAAAAAAAAAAAAAAAAAAAGAATAAATGCATAAAAAATATAGTCCCGGTTGTTCTTTATAATATACGAATAGTAATTATAGAAAATAATCAACGTATTTAATAAGCGTATATAAAAATTTTATTAATTGACTATATACATTATATGTGGGAGGCTATATCCCATTTGACGATTTTTTTTTCGTGAATTATAGTAACAAATGTAGTATTTAATACATTAAATGTTCCGTATCCACAGTGCCTTTCAAATTTGGCATTTCGTGCCAAATTTGATTGCATTTTCTCCGCAATTTTTTCCTGTGCAGTAAAAATGCATCTCAATAATCATTTCCCTAGCCAAAATCACTTATTATCAGTATATATTCGGTATAGATTTGTTACAGCGCTTATGAGTAGTTCAGGTGTTTTCTCGCTTGAAAATAATGCAGTGAGGCTATTGACGCAATTCATCTCCCGGTTGGATCATCCTGCTCAATGAAGATTTAAAGTGGCCTTGAAAAATTCCATGTTTGGCCCCTCGGAAAATGGTTTAGGAATTATTTAACCCTTAGCCTGCCTAAGGTACCAATACTGGTGGAAGCTAAGAGCCTTTGGTGACGGGGACTCAATTAAAAATAATTTAGAAATAAAAGAACATGCTGAACGACAATTATCTAATGTTCGAGTCTTGATTTTTGCATTATTTCGCATAATTTGCTACTGAAAGTTAAACGGAAACCGAAAAATACCTAAAAAACTTTATTAGTAAATAGCCAAGTTAGCCGGTCTTAGGCGTGGACAGCAGGGTTTTTCCACCACTTTATCTGGGGTTTTTCATCCCGCAAGCAGGCAAGCCGGTCCCATGAACACATAAACGGATTACAGTCATGAATATCGTCCTTAGGGGATGCAACAGAGGAGTGGCGAACCAGCTGCATTAATACGCCAGAGACCCCTCATTAGGAGGGGACTCAACCCGTCCTAGACGGATGAGAAGGATAGGATAACTTACGTCAGATATGAACAAAATCCATCTAACTCGAATGGCACTGTTACATACGACCAACAGAAAACTGCTTAATAGGTGTTTAATGCGAATGAAGACGCATCTGATGACTGAGGTCTATGTAATTCTACGACGTTTGGTCTCCCACCCAAAGAGGGGCAGTTTAATACTCACTTATTATTACGTGACACCTCCAGGGAATCCAATCACTCCTCAAGGAAGGACACCGACTCTACAACTCTCTGACTCAATCCAACAACTACGACTACAACTAACCGCAACTACATCAACGCCATCTACCGCCCACCCCCACCAGTATTTCCACAGACAATCACAAACATCCAAACCCAGTCACAATCACAAACATCCAAACCCGGGATTCGAACCCGCAGCCTTTTGCTTGGAGAGCGGATACGCAAACCACTCAGCCAACCAGGTCGACACTGTTAGGAAATCTTAGTAAAAGAAATAGTGCTCACAAAATAAACCAGAATGATTTGATCTTCGAACTTTGCGGCATTGACGGGGGAAAATACAAGCAAAATAATAACTGATATGAATTCCCCTCCCCATCTCGACGCACGCGTAAAGAACAAGTTAAAACTCTATCCGTTGATTTTTCCATTGAACAATTTTTTTTTATCTCAATATGGTTCGCATCACTTTTTTTTGTTGTTGTTGTTGTTGTCGTCACGATTAGTAAACAAAAATAAAATCTATTTTTAACCGACTGTAAATAGTGACCACAAAAAAAAAAGTGTATGTTTGTGGCATACGAACCATGATAAAGAAAACTTGGAGATTTTTTCCAACTATATTTGGCACGTGCGCAATGCGCTACAATAGCGCCTCCTTTCGCACAAATTCAAAAGCATATTTAGGATGTAAAGGCTGGACTGAAAGGAGAGTGCAGATTTTTCATGTGAAGTGGCATAAATAAGCTGTTTCTACTCTCGAGTAGCAGCCTTCACAAGACACACACCAACACCCTTTTCCTTTCCTACAGATACCATGAGGAGATTTCATGGCCTTCGTAAATACTGCTAAATGATTTTTTTATATCAGTGTAAAATAACAAAATCTTATCCTGTTCCTAAGTGTTGCAAACGTAGCATGACTAAAGCAACGCTCAACATTTCGATACATAACACTTTAGCAGTAGCGCACTCAGGATTTAATCTTGGGGGGGGGGGGGGGGTGAGTAGACGATTTGAGAATACACACTACGCATCGCATACGACGTATGACTGAGCATCTGCAATGATCGCTAATTCATAAGTAGTATAGAGAATTTCAATTAGGAAAAGATTTTTGGAAATTTTTCTACTGTTTTTTTTTTTGGGGGGGGGGGAGAAATTTGCGCCACTGCACCTCAGCACCATCTTGAGGAATCTTTTGTCAGGAATCTGAATTACATCGAAAAATTCCTGGTTTTAATCGAATACGCTCGGTGATGCATAAACTCAGAAATTATTAAACACTGTTAGAAAAATACCTTGCTAGATAATTTAATAGCAACAAAGTGTCGTTTTGGTGTGATCTTCTGGGCAATGACGTGTACACCTTCTTCAGGAGCGGAGATACAACCCGGAATTCTTCAGATAGAGAGATTACGTGCGTTCTGTTTTAACAAGTAAATCAATACGACAGAAGAATTTCCATGTCGCGTCATTTGAAGAAGAGCAAGGGGATACCGTAACTCACGCACGGTCTCTTCTTGCCTCGCACGAGCTGACTCTGGTTCCGACTCTTGTCAACCGTACAGGGAGACAGCTTCACAAGCGACATCTGTCAGCACAGCCTTATCGCATCCCAAGAGAGACCACTAGAAGAAATGACGGCCGCAGCTGGAGTCAAATGGGTCACTCTAGGTGACAGTAAAAACGTCGTACAAAGTGACCTTCGTGTGTGATTGATCGCACGAGACTGGAACAGATACTTTAGATATTTCGTGAGTAGCGAAGACAGATGTGTGCGATCAGATCACTTCCAGATCCTCGTTCGCCCTCTCTAGAACACTCAGCAGCTGATAATTTGTTGCCTTTATTAGCCAGTGGTTTATCTTTGTCGTGACTATTTTGCCATGTGGCTCATCCCCCTCCCCTCCTTCACTCCACAGGGTTTTGGCCCATACCTTCGAAAAATTGGCAAAGTAGAATCCAAGATTAATTAACCCTGGCGCCAGTGATTCGGTGCTTCACTGGATGCATTTTCGATATCTGTTGGAACGAACTTACTCCAAACAGGAGATTCAATATCTACTCATTAGCATTTAAATCGTTCCATATATATACAACTTGAACAGCAGCTTCCTTTATAATAAAATTATATTTAATAAGTAAGTCTGAATCATCACTTGTTCTCACAGCTAATTTAAATTACTACCAATCATCTCTTTAGAATTTATTTCTACACACTCTCCGATAACAAAACATGTTTTAATTTCAATGTAATGCAGCTATGATCCTCCCAGGACAGGAGTGGGCAACCTTTTTAAGTGTGCGTACCAAAATCACAAAATCTTTGATGCAAAATTTTCTCACGTACCAATCGAAATTTTGGGGAACATATTATTATTTGTTGTTTTTTAAGTATTGGGAGAACCTTTATAAACAATCAAAAATCACATTAGAACGATAAAATCAAAGAATGTTGTAAGAGTGATTATTGTAAGTCACGTAAGATTGAATGAATGTAAAAAAATAGTGACGGAATTTTTACGAAAAAAAGTCCTTCTATCCTGTTGGTAGAAGAAATTTTATATATTTTATTTGCTTATTTTATATATATTTAAAATAAAATATATTTTATTTTACGTGGATATATTTTATTTGCCTTTAAGTGTAATTCTAGCTGCCATATACACGATTTAAAGATGCAATTTTTAACATCAGCAAAAGCGTAAACAATAATTCTATTTTTTTTTTTTTTTTTAAGATCAATCAGACAAGTTTTTTCAATATATTAGAGTGCGCAATCTCATAATCGTTTTACCTGACTAAAACACAATAAAAGAAAAGGTTGTTTTACCCATATAATATATTAAACAGAAGTTAACCTTTACCATTTTTTAACAGAAAACATCAAATCAAAACTAGAGAAAGAAAAATAGTGGACGTTTTGTTTATTTATCCACAAAATCATCTACAAGCTTAAGAATGTCTGGAAACGTAATAAATTTTACAGTCCCTTCTATTTCTTAAAAATAGTTTTGAAGACCTTACGTTGGTGATCTGTTTTTTCATCCTTTTGGAGATCATTGATGTGTTTCTTTACATTAAAGATATTCTTTTCCTGGAAAGTATCTAAATTGGAAAATATCTAAATCTCTCACTGTCTATATCCCTCTTAAAAACTCATAGTTTCATTTCAAATGCCTTTAATTTTTTTTCAAATGATGCATCGAACGTAACATCAAGAAAGGTTCAAGTCATTTAAATATTGCAAAAATCTGCAAAAAATAAAACACGCAAACCCACATGATGGCATACATTTCTTTATAAGACATTTGTTGATTAGTCAAAAAGAGATTTATCTCATCCAGGCATTCAACAAATCGTTTCAGAACAAGATCCCAACTAAGCCAACGAACACTGTTGTACATTATTAGTCCTTTGTACACCGAATCCACCTCATTCAACAGTCTAAGAATTATCAACACGTTTAGCACAAGAATATTTTAATATTTGCCAAATATTTCAGTCTGAAATTAACAGAATCAGTGGCTTGATGGGAACAGTTTTTGCAGGGTGGAATACAAACAATTGATCACTCAAAAGTAGAACTCGCCTTCTACATCTGTGTAGAAGGTGCGTCCTGGACCAGACAATGTTGTGACTTGTCTCTATCCCGTGCTGCGCTAATCCAGACTTATCGGATTTGTTGTGAAAAATGTACGATTGATGTTCTTGTATTCTGTTTTCTATAGAGCGTCCGGTTTGTCCAAAGTACGACAGATTGCAGGTCACACGGAACGTGTTGATAATTCTTAATTTCATGTCACAAGTGTCTCTCAAGAATAGAATTCAACAGAGTCTGAAATTATCTTTTATTCAAAGCACGTGCAGAAATGTAATTAACATTCTCAGTTTTACTATTTGCATCACTTTTTGAAGTTTCTTTAAGCCAGACTTTTGCACATAAAGTCTCCGCAAGTATGATGCAATGAAAACCTATCAGAAGATGTTGGATATGTATTTATTTATTTAATTATTTTTAAGGTGAGCCCTGGGTTGAGGGTTTTTTTTTGTTTTTTTTTTTGCGTGCCGGAAAAAAGTCATTGGCGTGTCACGTTTGGCACGCGTGCCAAGGGTTCCCACACCCCTGTCCTAGGATGTCAGTATCTACTTTGAACTGTTTCTCAGTAGATGGCAGCACGCAATAAAAACTAATCATTTACTCATCTAACACAAGTACATCGCACTGCCATCTAGTAACCGATACCGAATTTTACAATAAATCTTTAAGATAATAGTTACCAAATTTTATGAAGCGGATCCTTCCCTTTTTTTTCTATTAAATAATTTTACAAATATCTTCCCATTAAAAAAAAAAATTCATTTGCTGGTATTTAATAAATTAAATTCGGTAGGCATAGATTCTCGATTATTATTATTATCGGACCTCCATGGAGTCAAGAAACTCATCGTGGGAGGTCCCCACTCTCACACGCACAGCTGATCATACCTCGACTTAAATGCATTCACTGTGCCTACATTAACCATACTCTCAGGCAATGCATTCCAATCACCCACCACTCTCAGGCAATGCATTCCAATCACCCACCACTCTCCATGCAAAAAACTACTCCTCATGCTCACACCCTCCTTGTAAAAGTAAAATGAATAAATACTAATTAATTATATCAGCCAATCAGAAAATTCCTGACAGCCAGTTATTAAACTTTACATTTCGACTTGGTACTTTATAGTTATGGTCAGGGCTCGACAAATACGCTCGTCTGCGGCGAGCAGCTGCAGACGGACAGCACAAAGTAGGATATTTTTATTTAATGAAAAATAAACTTCTAAACAATTTTTTTAGGGAAAAAAAAAGATACATCACTAATCATGTTATCGAACTCCTATTTCCGTATTAGGGCATATGTAAATTGAAAGGGGAGGTCTGGGAAGAGTAAATATTTTACTTGGTGAGTAGGATTTTGCATAAATTCTCGAGTGTTGGTTATGGTTATTTTTCTTTTAGCCAAGACCGCTTTAAAAATTAAAAATAAACCTGTATGGCGATGCGTTTACTACTCTTCGGAGTTGCCTTTTTTTTTTTTTTTTTTTTGTGTTAATCCCACACATGGAAGTTATCCAGTTATAATAACATTAGTACCGAGAGTAGGCTAAGTAAAGACGGGGGGGGGTGATATCAGTTGGCTGCATCTAATGTTTAAGAAATTTTCTTCTAGTCTCATTAACATTTCTATGAATGAAGAATCAACGTCTTAGAGAGTTTGATATTTCTATATCAAACTCTCTAAGCCATATCCTGTTATAGCATATTTGATCATTGCTGTCATGGTTGGGAGGGGGGGGGGAGGAAACAGCCTCTGCAATATCATCCAACTTCAAAGACGTCGAACAGTTTTAATGATTATTCGCCACACACACACACACACACACACACAGCGAACATCATTCCAGCTACTTCGGATTCAGGCTATACCTATACTTAAAAAAAAAAATCAATTTGTTTAAGAATATGGATTCGAATCTTGCAGTAAACGTAGATGTTTGTGGATACCTTTAGGTGAGAGGCGACTTTAATTACCAGGTATGGGATCGCTTCCCCACCCCCTATGAAAGCCTAAAGTGGGTTGAAAATTTTTCATGTCTTGTCTCTCTAAAGCACAATTTTCGGGTCTAGCTCTTAGCCTAACGCGGTGTAACGCGAGAAATATATATATAATTCTCTCTTATTATCTTAAGGGAGTGATGTACTGTTCAGTAATAAGTAAAAGAAAAAATACCGCACGTTGTTTCTTTTTTTTAAAAAAAAAAAAAAACACGCCATACGATAAACAATATTTTTTTAATTTTTTTAATGTTGAGCCGACCTTAACTGCTTTATTATTATTATTATTATTCTGCTTTCAAAGTAATGGATAAGAATATGTAATTAGGACACCTAAAATACGCGTCGATTGTGTACAATAATACTTCTTTTCAATCTCAGGGATTGAAATAGAGACTACTGGAGTATATTTACTATTTCTACCGTTATTTATACTCCATTTTGTAACAGTTCAGGAAAATACAATTTCCCAACGCAATACGTGAATGTGTCCAGATAAGCATTCTTTAGATATTATTTATAAAAAGAATTTTGAATGAATTCCCATAATTAACCGTATTCGGGTGACAAAAGCGCCACACATAAATGTAGTGGCGATTATGAGAACTACTGAGATTAATTATACTTACTCAAAATGTGAAAAAAACAGGAACGTTTTTCCAGATAACTTAACTGCGAAATTTAGAAATTTGTCTTGCAATTACGGATTGTGTTGCGAAGAGTGATTTTTCTTCTGAATTACTTCTGTTCGCAATGATCAAATGATCTTCGACAGGTAAACAAGTATCGCGCAGTATATGTTACCAAAATAACAAGGCAATGCTAACTGACGTGTTTTTTTTTTTTTTTTTTTTTTTTTGAAGTTTATCAATTGCAACGAAATGCATAATCGGTGAAGAAGTGTTGAAATCGCGGTTCTACTGTGTCGCGTGACAGTTTGGAATTAGAGCGAAATAATTGCAAAAAAAAAAAAAAAAAAGTTGAGTACCAGTTTAACTTAGGAACTTCGCGTGGTGGTTGATTCATTTCCACGTATTTAATCTGTTAGCTTGGATTCTTTCGATTAACTTTGCTTTATATTTGTCGCGCGCGACTTAAAAATCAACTTTTATCTTCGTTAAATTTGTGTCTGCCTGTATCCCGCATGTAATTATAAGTAGCGAATTTATATTAGGGGGAAATACTCTTTAGCACGCATGTACCTCAATTGTTTACTGTAAAAAACGTTTATTGTTGAAAATTGTCCTCGTTTCTGCCAGGAAAGTGCATTAAAAATCATAAGTGTGTTCATCTCGAGCTGAGCACACTTATTTCAAGAAAATTAATTTCTCTCGAAGAAAAATATTCAAAATCTTGGATCGGTTGAAAAATGGAGAAAAACCAGGAGTTTTTGCAGGGACTTTGAATTTAAATGAATCAACAATTCGAACAATCAAACAAAATGAACATAAAATCCGAGAAAGTGTTTGTTGCTGGGTCAACGATAAGTGCAAAGCGCGTTGCTCGTGTACGCTATATTCTAATAGAAAAATGGAGAAATCTCTAATGATTTCGATAGAAGATTGCACCTCAAAAGAAAATTCCTATGGATGGAAATCTTATTAAACAAAAAACTCTCAAAGTTTATAAACATTTATAGTGCAGACCAGGTGTTCAATGCGGATGAATCCGGGTTATACTGCAAAAAAGCGCAAAAACGCCCCTATATTTCGAAAAACGAAAGATCAGCTCCTGGATTCAAAGTTTCCAAAGATAGAATTGCTCTACTGTTTTGTAGTAATGCATCAGGTGATTACACGACAAAACCAGTGTTTATTAACCAATCCTCAAATCCTCGTGCTATGAAAGATTAAAATATGCACTATTTTATTTTGCCTAAAACATTTATGCATTATGTGCAATGAAGTTTAATACAATTTGTAATTTTTATACTTTTATACTATGCATTTGTTTCATAGTTTATATATTTTCTTAACTTACATGAATTACCTGAATTAACTAAAAATATTTTTTTGTTGGATATGTCATTGTTGTTTATATAATTCCAAAAAAAAAAAACGATTTTGAACATAACCCTACTTTTCCTATGTGACCTGAGACTCGCATAACGCGATTTATATAACGCGGCATTTTTGCGGAACCTAACATCCGCGTTATACGAGGGTCACCTGTACTCAATATTTGCATAAGATTACTTTTGATGCCAATAGATGGCATTAGTGTGATAATAAGAAAGCATTTCTTCGATCAAGTAGGGGCCTTTGCGAAGCGAAACGGAAACAGTGGCGTAGCGGAAAAATTGAGAAACTCCCAGCAAATGGTAATTCGGACTCATCTAGATAGAAACATGTTGTTGAGTAAGATGAACAGCTTGAAAATTTTATATGCAATTATGTAATGATAAATGTTTAATTTATCTTAATTTGATAGAGAACGTTTTAAAATTGTTAATCCATGATAGCCATAAATACATTTTTTTTCGCATTTTTAATAGAAATCCCACCAGCGAAAAGTTATACTTTTAATACCGAATTTAAGAGTTACAAAATTCGACAACCGCTCTCTGGACACCAAACATGAAACTGTCAAGCCACTTCAGACCTCCAATAGGATCTATAGTCTCACATCGGGCGATGAAAATCATCTCTCAACAAAAGACAAGCAAATAATAATGAAATAATAACTTATCCTGTGGTCTTAATCACTGGCCAATGTCATTGATGTACTGTAAGTTTTGCAACCGCTTATTTATTTTTATTTTTTGGGGGGAGGGGGGAGACAAATAATAAAAATAAATATAAGCGCCCCAAATAATTCTGTTTGAGTTGAATGTAATGAATAATATTTAATTCTAAGTAAGGTGTAAGTTTCATTATTATTTACGAGTAAATTAAACAAATAATATAAGTGTGGTTTGAATTATGGCCATGCAGGTTGGTGTATTTTTTGTTTGTTAATTGCGTGTGTTTTTCGGACCAATGGGCCTGTTTTGCGGAAGGAAAAACACAAGTTGGGTCAGAAGGAAACCCCTCCTTCTACATGGGACGGACTCACCTTCAGTTGAAGAGTCCTGGTATTAGTTCTTCGTTTTCCACAGGATATTCAAAACCACATAATGTTTTAGCTCATGGGTGCATTTTTCCTTAAAAATTTAAATAAAGTGAACAGTAATATTTGAATATTTAAAATGATAAAATTTGAATTATTTGAAATGCCGAATTTATAACTTAAGTAAAATATAATAACGAAATGTATTATTTTAGAGAGAAATACAATAATAAATATATTAGTAACAAACCACATAATAGAAATACTGTTTGATGTCGCTGCTGGATCAAATTATTACAAACACAGCTTTTTATAGATAGAGAGAAGGAAAAAAAAAACAATGCTACACCTAATGAATATTTGTCATCATATATTATCTCTTGTGTGTGTGTGTGGAAAAAAATTTTCATGATGATAGGTTCAACAGGTCCTGCTTACGTTGTCACTAATTTAGTTGTAAAAAATGTTCGTCACTTCTAAAGTTCTTTGCCGAGTTCTTCTTCTTATTGTGCTATCTTCTATCGAAGGTCAGCGACCATCTTGGCGAACAAACTGCGCTCTTGTGTTAATCTGAGCAGTTGTGCACTGCTCAGATTAACACAAGAGCGCACGTAAGGCACGTAAAAAAAAAAAGTATATTTTACTAAGGTGACGAAGCGAACAGAGTCGTCTTTTGAAGAATTCTGTCACTGGGCTCGTAACACTTTGGTTAGTAAAGTAGCAGTTGCCACACAAACAGCTCGAAATACACACTAAAAGATTATGCCGTGAAGCAACAACAGCATTAATCTATCTATCATTTTAAAGGAACTTCGGATCACAAGAAAAGTTGCACTGCATATTAAGATTACCAATTTTGAAGATATGCCGCCATTATTGTTTGTCCAATTTAACCACGTATCCCCTGCAACACAGAATGG
Source organism: Typopeltis vanoorti (assembly GCF_054136105.1). Taxonomy (NCBI): domain Eukaryota; kingdom Metazoa; phylum Arthropoda; class Arachnida; order Uropygi; family Thelyphonidae; genus Typopeltis; species Typopeltis vanoorti. The sequence goes on from NC_143568.1 coordinate 26,674,953, forward strand.
GGACTGGAAAGGGAGAGCGATCGACTTCCTATGAGAAATCAGCGAAAACGTTTCGTGAATATCTTAGTTTCTAAATATGAAAAAGTTTTTCATTTGAGACAGCAAACGGAAAGCATAATGTCGACAACAAATTCCCTTCCTTCAAAAGAGAATATTCATCGACCATCAGCATTGCGTACTTCAGTGATGGCGAAGCCGAAACCGAGTGACTGACCTTGATTACGAAGCACTGATCAAATGGAAAACTATAAGCTTGGGTATGCTATTAAATGTTTGTTTTCCTAGAAAATACAGACGATACACAAAGTAACAATCTGTTACACGAACTTGTAATTCTCTTCAAATCACTGCCATCCCAAAATCTATTTCGGTGTCCTATGGTAATGCAAAATCTTAAGTATAACAGGCATGAAAAATGAAACTGAACGTCATGTAATGCGCAGGGGATGGCCGTATAACCCTGCGGAAGTAGAACTTACACCATTACAGACAAATAACACGACTGTTATTTAGGACCACGAGATGGCTGCAGTTGTCTGCCATGCTGTCTCCTGAAAAGCCTTGATGCAGCGATCACTTGGATAGAACATTTGAAGGATGGAGACCGACTGTCCATAGATCTCGAAAAAGTTAAAGGAGACAGCATGGCAGAATAAAATGCGTTACAGCATTTATTTGCTATTTTATTATAAGTATTCGACGTTACAGTTGTGTCAAGAGTTAAGATCCAGATATATAATTTTCATGTATCTGGATAATTAAAATATACATTTTTATATATATTTATAAAAATATATTATAAATATTAGTATACTGTATACTATATAAAAGATATATTTTTATATCTTTTCATATAAATGAAATCTTTATATTAGAGATTAAATGCTTTTTGATAATAAGCATAAAAAACAGTAGTTGAAACTCGTGGAGTTTTAACAGGATGATAAAAAGCTGAAACTGCAGATTGTTTGTTTTTCTTAGTCGTTTGGAAGACACTACAACTGTTGTTCCTCTCCAAACCGACAGATCATGTATACCTCCATGAAACGAAGGCTGCCCATCCATACGATAGTCCGAACTCTTTTTCCAATAATTCCAATAATTCCAATGTCCTCTTGCCTCCTATCAACCACCCATTCCATCAACTTCTCTTCCAGGCTAGGTGTAGTTGGGACCGACCCCGTGATCTGCGTTTCTGTTCCGAGGCAACACGTGAAGCCTAACTTTCAGCTTTCGCCACAACCCAATGGTAGCCTCGCTTATGGCGCCGAAATGTCGACCTGCTGCCCAGATACCGAGAGCTGCAGCATATTTCCCAACTGCCAACATTTTCGGATGGAGTCATAATATCGTCATCGCGAAGTCATTTTTATGAAGAAAATGCGCTCAAATATCCCGATGAACTATTTATTAACTGATGATATTCAGGCGCAGTATTTTGGGGAGGTCGAAGATAAGGTCACTGTGTTTCAGACGGAATTCGAACCCATGCCTTTCTAAGAAAAGGACATCGTCGCTACGGAAGCTTATTCCGTATCATTCCGCTTATTCTAATCATTTACTAAAAATAAATACTGTAAATAAACATGACTGCATTTTTTTTTCGATCGCAAATTTGGATCCAGGACCTCGAAATACATTAGATATCGCCTGAATTAATTGGCATAACATAAAAAAGTTTTAATTTGTTCATGAGTGTTACATTTATTATAAGGTTTTAAAAAATTAATAAATATTTCTCAGTCATATCACCTGACATCTTATTAGGCCTAATATCGAACTTTTTATTAGAAAGAAAAAAAAAAAAACCTTCATCTCTGAAATTTTTAGATGAGTGGAGGTAAATGTATCTGCTCATTCCCGAACTTTGGGGCCTCCAGTTTGCGCGTTGCTAACAGAAGTGTCTACCACAGTCAGCTGCTGTAGACACCTCTGTGAGAACCTATTATAAGCCTCCCCCATCGGCATTCCACTTCCCCTTTATGTCTACTGATAAATAGTTCGATGAATTTCTGGTACTACATAAGTCAGCATTGTAACTTACAATGTACTTTGTTTCTTGCGGTGACTCACAGATGGCAGAAATAGTTTAAACTAAACCCGCATCGAATAAATGTGCCCGTCAGTATTAAGATATAGTAAAAAAATAATAACATAAAAAACTTTTTATGACAATTTTGGGCCTCTTCC